>NC_091282.1:788957068-789260099 GCF_032444005.1 Ranitomeya imitator | reverse complement strand
CCTCAAACCCAACTGTGCCTCAGACCAGAAGTCGTGGTGGCTCTATAGGTCGCACGGGCTCTAAGCCTTGCATAGCCTGGGCATTTTTTGACATCGCAAAGGATGACCCAACTCATGTTGTCTGTAAGATTTGTCAACAAAATCTCAGTAGAGGCCAAAAAATGACTAGCTTGAGTACTTCATGCACGAACCGTCACATGGATATGAGGCATAAGTTGCAGAGGGAAGCTCACTGTGCTACAATGCGGCCTAGTGGGCCAGGTCAACCACCGTCTGCCCCATGAAGTGCATCCGCGGCGTCCTCTTCATCCTCTGTGACTGTGGAGACAGCAGTCGCACATGGTTTTGGATGTAGACCTTCCACCTCTATACCCGCAACAGCCAGGGTGATTGGCAGGTCATCAGTATATTTGCAAGTGGAAACACCTGCTGGTGTTGAGCGCTCACTGACATCGACACCACATTTTGATCAAGGCAACATAACATCTCCGCCTGCACCTTCCTCACAGACCAGCAGTTTGCCAGGGACACCCTACTCAACTCCGTCTAAGCACGGCAGCCAGCCCTCAGTCCCTCAGATGTGGACAAGTAAAAGACCATTTCCTCCTAGCCATGACAAAGCTGGAGGTTGAATTTCTCCATCTGCAAGCTGTTGGCTAGAGAAATGCTGCCTTTCCACCTGGTGGACACAGAGGATTTTCGAGACCTTATGTCCGTCGCAGTGCCCCAGTACCAGATGCCCAGTCGCCACTACTTCTCAAAGAAAGCTGTGCCTGCGCTACACCAGCATGTCGCACACAACATCACCCGCTTCATTGAGAAACTCTGTGTGTGACAGGGTGCATTTCACCACACACATTTGGACGAGTAGACATGGACAGGGACGTTACATGTAGGTGACTGGGCACTGGGTAACTACGGCGACATCAGGAGAAGGGGGCTGCTGTCCAAGTCTTGCCGTCCCCACGCGTTGCTCATTGATCCTCTGTATCTAGAAGTTCCTCCGCTGCTTCTGCCTCCTCAACCTCCTCTCCGTCCTCCACCTGCACCCAAAGCCTGTCTGGTAATGCCACCCGCGTTGTAACTGTGCAGAAGGAATCCTGCATGCCTCCTCACTATGCTGTCACCAGGGCTCAACGGCATCAGGCAGTGTTTACATTTAAATGTCTGGGAAATGTGAGTCACACAGCTGAGGAGTTGTGGTCAGCTCTGGAGACCGAGTTCCATCAATGGTTGTCTCCACTCAACCTGCAGCCAGGGAAGGCTGTGTGCGACAATGCTGCAAACCTGGGTGCGGCCCTTCGCCGGGGCAATGTCACACACATGCCTTGGATGGCTCACGTTTTGAACCTGGTTGTCCAGCAATTTTTATCTTACTATCCCGGACTAAATGGGCTTCTGCAGATGGTACGGTCGTTGTGTGCTCACTTCCGCCATTCACATCCTGCAGCTAGACGACTTGCATCTCTACAGAAGTCATTGGGCCTGCCAGTTCACCGGCTGAAATGCGATGTGTCCACGCAGTGGAATTCAACTCTGCACATGTTGCAGCGACTGTGGCAGCACCAACGAGCCCTGGTGCAATACGTTATGACATATAACCTGGGCCAACGAGATCAAGAGGTGGGGCAAATCACGCTGCAGGAGTAGTCTCAGATCAGGGACCTATGCACCCTTATGCACAGTTTTGAAATAGCAACGAAGATGTTTAGTGCTGATGATGCCATTATCAGCATGACCATTCCGGTGATTTACATGCTGGAGCACACCTTACACAGTGTTCGGAGTCAGGTGGTGGAATAAGAGGAGGAGGAGGAACAGGAGGAGTCATATGCGGAAGGGATCATATCTCCAAGGTCAAGAAGGTTGGCAGCACCAAGGTGGCTGGCATTGGAGGCTGGGGGAGAGGAATTACCGAGGGCGCATGGTAGCAGCCAAATTGTTGAGAAAGGTGCAGGAGGCGAGGAAGAAGTGGAGGACGAACTGGCGCTGGGCATGGAAGACTCATCAGATGAGGGAGACCTTGATCAAATTTCTGTTGTGCGAGTTTGGGAGGAGAGGGCAGACGAAGGAAGCATGATTCTCACCTCGCCACCACCAAGACAACAAGGATTTGGTCCTCCTCCATGCGCTAGACACATGAGTGCCTTCTTGCTGCACTACCTGCAGCATGACCCTCAGATTGTCAGAATCCGAAGTAATGCCGACCACTGGGTTGCCACTCTCTTAGATCCCCGGTACAAAAGCAAATTTGGCGAAATAATTCCAGCCATACAAAGGGATTCACGCATGCAGGTGTATCAGCAGAGACTGTTACAGAATCTAACATCTGCTTTTCCACTAAACACCAGTGGTGCACATAGTGAATCTCTGAGTTCTAACTTGCCAACCGTGGGACTATCGAGTCATCACTCAAACCGTAACAGTAACATAGTATCTGGTGGTAACAGCAATTTTTTCCAATCGTTTCAAGATTTTTTTAGACCATCCTTTGCAAGGCCACAGGAGACAAGAAGTCTAACGCACAGCCAACGCCTAGAGAGGATGGTACAAGAGTATCTCCAAGTTAACATCGATGCCATGACTGTGGAACTGGACCCTTGCTCATTTTGGGCTTCCAATCTTGAAAAATAGCCTGAGCTCGCCACTCACGCCTTGGAGATCTTGTCGTGCCCCGCAGCCAGTGTTCTCTCTGAATGTGTGTTCAGCGCTGCTGGTGGTGTGCTGACAGATAAGCGCACGCGGCTGTCCAGTGACAATGTAGACAGACTAACATTCATCAAGATGAACAAATCCTGGATTTGCAAGGACTTTTCTACCCCTGTGTCATCTTGGGGAGACTAAAAGCTTGATGATTTTTGAAAATCACCTCACCAACTATTTTAAAAAACTCTGGTGAAAGAAAAAACGCTGTGCACATGCTGCGGAAAAATCTGCGCGGAAACACTGCGGATTACATTCCGCAGCATGTCACTTCTTTTCTGTGGATTTTCACCTGCTCCAATAGGAAACTATAGGGTTTTCACTGCGGATTTTGGAATTCCGCTGCAGAAAAATCCGCAGTGGAATCCGCAAAGTGTGCACGTAGCCTTAGACACAAATGCTTCTTGTCATTACTCACAGCTGTACCTTTGCTCTAAAATTTCTAATTCTCTATTTAAAATATATAAAAAATGATTCATTGTTTCAGCGCTTTTTTGCACAAATAATACTAAACTAAATACAATATGTCAAACAAAATATCAAACCACAATGCACCCCTCATAGAGTGACCCAGGGTGCCAGGAAATAAGTAAGTGGTTAAATGCCACAATATATGAAAACCAAAGCGAAGAAATAGCACCAAAAAACCAAGAATCATATAAATATATAAACTTTATTTCAGAAAAAACATATAGACATAGATAAAATAGAGAAATACAGGGAAATGACAAGAAATCACACCTAAAAAGATGGCAAAGCAGTCCCAAACAGGCAACCATGTAATCAATGAATGATAGAATGATAATCAAGTGGTAGAACCCGTACTGGTGCTGCAAAAAGTGAAATCTGGAGGAGGGCTTAAATAACAATACATCCACATATTAGCATAGTGCACCAATGGATGTGCGGTATAACAAGTGCCGAAAAGGAAGCCTCATACAGAGAAAGGTACAGCGAGCACACAGACTAAGGTAGCAGACGAATAGTAGTGTAAATTCCTAGTTACCTGTGGGACCACGATGCCATCCACCCCAACGCGCGTTTCGGCAATGTGCCTTCTTCCGGGGGCATGGCATCATGGAGTGTGGTGGGCATTAAAAAGGATACCGCATCCAATCAGCGATACAGAGGTGTGCAACCCTTGTAAGGGCGCATGCGCCGTCAGTCGACATCCAGGAGCCGGGACAACACCAAAGGCGTCAGACGAGGAGGACGACCGCGTCACCAGGACCGCCCACATGCTAACCACGTGACCGGCACTGACAGCGCAGGTTCCCCCAAGCCAGAGAGACGCTACCAACGTTACCCGGCAATGGAGCGCCGACGCGCATGCGCACAGGGTTAGGTAAGTACAAGCATGGGACAAAGTAATAACAGGCTGAGAACAGGCGATGATTTAAAAAAATGGATGATGAAGGAAAACAAACATGGTAAAATGATACCATGAATAAAAAAGTGCAACGTGCTGTATTACATATATAAGAATCTAAGGTTTATCCGACGCGAAAAGATCCCTCTCCCACAGCCCCAGGAACAGGTTAGCATATGAAGGCGCACAAGCCGCCCCCATTGCTGTTCCCTGGAGCTGCAGGAAGAAGGATCCGTAAAATTAGCAATTAGTTTTGCCCCATTCCTCTGATCTCATTTCTCATGCTTTTTAATTGGCATCTATTTTGCTACTTTTAATCTTGTTGGTTTTTATTAATATGTTGTTTGTTTTTTTTATATTATTTTAGGTTTTCCGTGTCCCCATTTCTGCTTTGACAGGTGCTGTGGATTGTCTTTGGACTCATGAAGGCTCACGATTTCATCGTATTATCACAGGAACACTCTTCATGTGGATCGCACTTCATTACTTGTTATATTATATATAAAATATTGTTCATATATTCTTTTGCAGCAAATTGTCATATCTTTATTATTACACTTTGCACTCTTTTACACATTTTTACACTTATTTATTACATATGTTTTTTTTGATATGGTGCCCCTTTGTTTGAGATGGCATTATGTTTATGATAAACCTTAGATTCTTATATATGTAATACAGCACGTTGCACTTTTTTATTCATGGTATCATTTTACCATGTTTGTTTTCCTTCATCATCCATTTTTTTATATCATCGCCTGTTCTCAGCCTGTTATTACTTTGTCCCATGCTTGTACTTACCTAACCCTGTGCGCATGCGCGTCGGCGCTCCGTTGCCGGGTAACGTTGGTGGCGTCTCTCTGGCTTGGGGGAACCTGCGCTGTCAGTGCCGGTCACGTGGTTAGCATGTGGGCGGTCCTGGTGACGCGGTCGTCCTCCTCGTCTGACGCCTTTGGTGTTGTCCCGGCTCCTGGATGTCGACTGACGGCGCATGCGCCCTTACAAGGGTTGCACACCTCTGTATCGCTGATTGGATGCGGTATCCTTTTTAATGCCCACCACACTCCATGATGCCATGCCCCCGGAAGAAGGCACATTGCCGAAACGCGCGTTGGGGTGGATGGCATCGTGGTCCCACAGGTAACTAGGAATTTACACTACTATTCGTCTGCTACCTTAGTCTGTGTGCTCGCTGTACCTTTCTCTGTATGAGGCTTCCTTTTCGGCACTTGTTATACCGCACATCCATTGGTGCACTATGCTAATATGTGGATGTATCGTTATTTAAGCCCTCCTCCAGATTTCACTTTTTGCAGCACCAGTACGGGTTCTACCACTTGATTATCATTCTATCATTCATTGATTACATGGTTGCCTGTTTGGGACTGCTTTGCCATCTTTTTAGGTGTGATTTCTTGTCATTTCCCTGTATTTCTCTATTTTATCTATGTCTATATGTTTTTTCTGAAATAAAGTTTATATATTTATATGATTCTTGTTTTTTTGGTGCTATTTCTTCGCTTTGGTTTTTAAATACAATATTTATAGTCTTTATATTATCAAATACAATAAACTGAACAGAACTAACTTAAAACTTGAAACTACAGGGGTAAACTCGATGGAAAACAGCAAACAACCTCCTGTGGTGCAACAGTAATGGCCTTAATTACAGAACAAAAGACAGTGAATAGAGATAAGATAAGCTGGGTTTCAATGGTAGAAATGTCAAATGACTCGTTTCTGGGACTTCTAGTGTTAAAGAGGGTCATGAGGGGGTTGGAATGCAGTGATGCCCAAATATTTGAGCACCCACAGCCAGGAGAAAGCCATGCTGGGGAAGTTCAATTCATGTTTGAAGATGTGGAGGATAATCATGACGCACAGTTGCCATCAGGTCAGTCTCAAATCCCAGCTCAGAAGGAGGATCATATAGATGAATTAGAAGACGACGTGGTCATTGATGAGGCCATTGATCCAACCTGGCATGGTGACACGCCTATCAAGCACAGAAGTGCAGAGAGGTATGGATCCTTAGCATGAATACAGGCAAAAAAGTGGTTAGCACAGCAGCCTTGCAGCGCTGGAGTCCTGGGTTCAAATCTCACCAAGGAAATCTCACCAAGGACAACATCTGCAAGGAGTTTGTATGTTCTCCCCGTGTTTGCGTGGGTTTCCTCCGGGTACTCTGGTTTCCTCCCACATTCCAAAGTCATACTGATAGGGAATTTAGATTGTGAGCCCCAACATGGACAGCGATGATAATGTGTGCAAACTGTAAAGCGCTGTGGAATATGTTTGCGCTATATAAAAAATAAAGATCATTGTAAGAAGAGGTAGTGGTTTGATTTCAAATAAAATACTTTATTTTGGCTGTGTGTTTATTTACAATATAACTATAGAATTAGTAGTGGATAGGTGTCTTATAGATGTCTCTCCTGTAATAAGACATGGGATTGATGTCACTTGACAATAATAATAGTAATAATCTTTATTTTTATAATACAAAGGTGAACCCCACTTGCCACTGCTACAGGGCAAGAAGGAAGAGCTAGGCAAAGCACCAGAATTGGCGCATATAATAGATGCACCTTTTCTGGGTGGCTGTGGACTGCTTTTTTAGGCTAGGGGGGCCAATATCCATAGCTCCTTACCGGCATGAGAATACGAACCCTTAGCTGTCTGCTTTAGCAAGGCTGGTTGTAAAATATGGGGGGAATCCACGCCGTTTTTTTATTATTTATTTACAACACAGAAGCCGGCTAAAGAATACACCCATCAGCGGCTCCTGCTCTCGCTATTATTAGTGGCAGCAGGCGTCCGATGATGGGAACTGTAGTCCCATCAGCTGATACCAGTGACCGGGGATAAACTTTATACCTCTGATCACAGCTGAGTGCTCACTTTGTCATTTGTATTTGCCGTGCTGTCATGCATGTAACAGAGTGGCAAACACTGGATGTTTGGGCCCCTCATTCAAGTGAACTTTATGCAACTGTTAGGTCGAACCCACCGGACCCGAACATCCAGGTGTCCAGTCCCCCCTTTTCTACTCCTGCCCACAATCTGCAGTTGCGCAGACACAACAGTCAGCAACTATGTCCAGTTCGTTGTCTCAGCAAAGTGTTCAGTTGTACCTTATCAGCATATACAGTACATCTGTTCACAAATTGTTACTTAGATAGAGCATACATATTCGTTAGCATTTTACATTGTCCGGTGCAGGATAATGCCATTGCTGGCTTTTCCAGGCTCTTAAATGAGACTTGTGTCTCTTTATTAACCCCTTTCTGACCTCAAATGGGATAGTACGTCCGAGGTCAGAACCCCCTTTGATGCAGGCTCCAGCGGTGAGCCCGCATCAAAGCTGGGACGTGTCAACTGTTTTGAACAGCTGACATGTGTCCACAATAGCGCCGTGTGGAATCGCCATTCACCCACTGCTATTAACTAGTTAAATACCGCTGTCAAACGCTGATAGCAGCATTTAACTAGCGCTTCCAGCCATGGGGCCGGAAATGAGCGCATTGCTGACCCTGGTCACATGATCGGGGGTCAGCGATGCATCGGCATAACAACCAGAGGTCTCCTTGAGACCTCTGTGGTTGTTGATGCCAGATTGCTATGAGCGCCACCCTGTGGTCGGTGCTCATAGTAATGCAGGAATATAGCTACATAGGAGCTATCTGAGCTTCGCTCCTATGTAGCTGAGCCGATCGAGTACTGCCAGTTTCTAGTCTCGCATGGAGGCTATTGAAGCATGGCAAAAATAAAAAGAAAGTTTTCAAAAATATGAAAAAAATAAAAAAATATTAAAGTCTAAATCACCCCCCTTTCGCCCCATTCAAAATAAAACAATTAAAAAAATCAAATATACACATATTTGGTATCACTGCGTTCAGAATTGCCCGATCTATCAACAAAAGAAAAGGATTAACCTGATCGCTAAACGGTGTAGCGAGAAAAAAAATTGAAACACCAGAATCACTTTTTTTGGTCGCCACGACATTGCATTAAAATACAATAATGGGCAATCAAAAGAACGTATCTGCACCATAATAGTATAATTTAAAACGTCAACTCGGGGCACAAAAAATAAGCCCCACCCAACCCCAGGTCACGAAAAATGACGATGCTATAGGTATCGGAATATGGCACAATTTTTTCTCTTTTTTTTAAGCAAAGCTTGGAATTTTTTTTCACCACTTAGATAAAAGAAAAACTACACATGTTTAGTGCCTATGATCTCATAATGACCTGGAGAATCAAAATGGCAGGTCAGTTTTAGCATTTAGTGAACCTAGCAAAAAAGCCAAACAAAAAACAAGTGTGGGATTGCACTTTTTTTGCAATTTCACCACACTTGGAATTGTTTTCCTGTTTTCTAATACATGACATACTAAAACCAATGATGTCGTTCAAAAGTGCAACTCGTCCCACAAAGAATAAGCCCTCACATGGCCATATTGACAGAAAAATAAAAAAGTTATGGCTCTGGGAAGGAGGGGAGCGAAACGAAAATGAAAAAATGAAAATACCCTGGGTCATGAAGGGGTTAAACTATCGCTTCACTTAAATTTTCTAAATTTGGGTCCTAAAAAACGTGTTGGGGTATTGGCCAGTTTCTGTACATTTTAAGCACATCTAAGAGACTGGGTTAATACACTCCACAGACCTATTCAGGCCGCAGCTTTACAACATGGAACATGTTGCCACGCTAAGGTCATTAAAATTGGCAAACGATAAAGGTTGCACCATGATTCACCAAGAATGATTACTCTAGAACACTGAAGATCCATTTCTGCCATAGAAAATGGGAAAAAAGCTCTACATAATGTATTCATGAAATATTCATCTGCAAAATTGCTATGAAAAATACAGTATAAAGGAAGGTACTTAGTGCATAAATTGGCCAATATATGTTTGCCCAACTGCTACATCAAGGCATCGTTTGAAAGTTTGGTCCCTGTTCTGATTTGTCACCTCTCCTGGGCAAAAAAGCCTACAATTTATGGGTCAGGAGTAGTGATGAATGAGTATTCTCATTGATTGGGTTTTCCCGAGCACGCTCAGGTGATCTCCGAGTATTTGTTAGGCTGGTTTCACACTTGCGTTTTGATCTGCAGCGTTTTAAACGCAAACGCATTTGGTGCAAAAACATGTATAAACGCGTTTAAATGCTGCGTTTTTTAGGCTCATGCGTTTTTGCATGTTTTAGCGCAAACGTGGCGTTTTGATGCGTTTACAAGCGTTTTTTTCCTGCGTTTGCGTTTTTGAAACGCATGCTGAGAAGTGTGTGACAGCTGCCAATCATCAAAATCAATTAGAAAACCCACTATAAACAGAAATACCTAGGGGTAGGGTTAGGGTTAGGATCCCTAGTAACCCTAGGGATCCTAACCCTAACCCTAAAACACAAACTCTAACCCTAACCCTAACCAAAACTCTAACACAAACTCTAACCCTAACCCAAACTCTAACCCTAACCCTAACACAAACTCTAACACAAACTCTAACAAACTCTAACACAAACTCTAACCCTAACCCTAAAACACAAACTCGAACCCTAACCCTAACCCAAACTCTAACCCTAACCCTAACACAAACTCTAACCCTAACCCAAACACTAACCCTAACCCTAACACAAACTCTAACACAAACTCTAACACAAACTCTAACCCAAACTCTAACCCTAACCCTAACACAAACTCTAACACAACTTCTAACACAAACTCTTACAAACTCTAACCCAAACTCTAACCCTAACCCTAACACAAACTCTAACACAAACTCTAACCCTAACCCTAAAACACAAACTCTAACCCTAATCCTAACCCAAACTCTAACCCTAACCCTAACACAAACTCTAACCCTAACCCTAAAACACAAACTCTAACCCTAACCGTAACCCAACTCTAACCCAAACCCTAAAACACAAACTCTAAACCTAACCTTAGCCCTAACCCTAACACAAACTCTAACACAAACTCTAACACAAACTCTAACCCTAACCCTAACACAAACTCTAACAAACTCTAACTCAAACTCTAACCCTAACCCTAACCCAAACTCTAAACCTAACACAAACTCTAACCCTAACACAAACTCTAACCCTAACCCAAACTCTAACCCTAACCCTAACACAAACTCTAACACAAACTCTAACACAAACTCTAACCCTAACCCTAACCCTAAAACACAAACTCTAACCCTAACCCTAACCTTAAAACACAAACTCTAACCCTAACCCAAACTCTAACCCTGACCCTAACCCAAACTCTAACCCTAACCCTAACACAAACTCTAACAAACTCTAACACAAACTCTAACCCTAACCCTAAAACACAAACTGTAACCCTAACCCTAAAACACAAACTCTAACCCTAACTCTAACCCTAAAACACAAACTCTAACCCTAACACAAACTCTAACCCTAACTCAAACTCTAACCCTAACCCTAGGGATCCTAACCCTAACCCTTAGGGTTAGGGTTAGGATTCCTTAGGGTTAGAGTTAGGGTTAGGATCCCTTAGGGTTAGGGTTAGGGTTTGGGGGTGGCTTATCAGTGTGTATTCTTGTGTTTTTCTATAAAAACGCATGCAAACGCATGTGCTTAAAAACGCATGCGTTTACATAGACATCAATACGTTTTTTGCGGCAAAAAAACGCATGCATTTTTTGCGGCAAAAAAAGCCGCTAAAATTACTACATGTTGCATTTCTGCATTACAACGCATGCAGAGAAAAAACGCATGCGTTGCAAAAACGCATCAAAACGCATGCAAAAAAACACATGCGTTTTTAATATTAAGTATAGGGAAAAAAATGCATGCTTTTTTTGCGTTTTTTGCGCAAAAAAGGGAAAAAAACGCAAATGTGAAACCAGCCTTAGTGCTCGGACATTTACTTTTCATTGCCTCAACTGCATAATTTACAGCTGCTGGACAGCCTGAATACATGTGGTAATTCCCTAACAGGCATTCCTTCCATGTATTCAGCCTCTCTAGCAGCCGTAAATCATGCAGCTGCATAGAGGAAAACTAAATCTCCGAGCACTAACAAATACTCGGAGACCACCTGAGCGTGCTCGGGAAAACCCGAGCAACGAGTATACTCGCTCATCACTAGTCAGTGGACGAGCTAACTACTTAAAATCAGCTGTGGCTGATGAGAGTGGGAGTGCACATGTCCAAAAATGCTTTAATACAAATAGAGAAAAAGACCAGCACATCCAAGCTAGTCTAAACAGGCATCAACCAAAAAAAGCATATAAGTTGAAA
Source organism: Ranitomeya imitator (assembly GCF_032444005.1). NCBI lineage: Eukaryota > Metazoa > Chordata > Amphibia > Anura > Dendrobatidae > Ranitomeya > Ranitomeya imitator. Next base: position 789,248,751 of record NC_091282.1, on the reverse strand, counting down.
AACTATAAAGGTTGCACCATGACTTACCAAGAATGATTACTCTAGAACATTGAAGATGCATTACTGCCATAGAAAATGAAAAAAAAGGGAAAAAAGCGCTATATAATGTATATATGAAGTATTCATCTCCAAAAATTGCTATGAAAAATACAATAGAAAAGAAGGTACTTAGCGCATAAATTGGCCAATATATGTGTGCCCAACTGCCACCTCAAGGCGTCCTTCAAAAGTTGGGTCCCTGTCCTGTTTTGTCACCTCTCCTGGGCAAGAAAGCAAAGAATTTATGGGTCATGAGTGAAACAGCTAAATACTTAAAATTTAGAAAATGTTGCAAAATTGTCAAGCTTGATGTTACTCTGAAATTACATCAACTTTCAATAGTAGTTTTTTCTTTCTGTATTGGAAAAAGGTGCATGAGCCAGAATAGTATATTTTTATGTTTTTATGCCGAAAATCTAATTAAATCTGCCTTATTGTATTAGCCCTATTACTAATTAATACCATTATTATTATTATTATTATAAACAGTGACAGAGAAGGGCAGAAAATCATATAAAATCCAATTGCCAATAAGAAGAGAAACTTTAACTTCAAACTTCTAGAACATGGGTCTGCTGGTTCCCTTCTGATTGAATCCCCTTCATTAACATTATGAGAAGACAAGGCCGTTATTGAAAGCGACACCGTCACAGAGCATCGAGATGGCAGATTCACTTGGACAACTTTGTATTGGAAAGATATAGAATGTAACTTAAGGCACAGAATACAAATCAAGGTCTTAAGTATCTCTACTAACAAGGAAGAGAATTGTGGTCTCAATGGCTGATCCCTATCCTACGGCTTACTAGTTTCTGATTTGAATTGACAGTGACAATAAGCCAAGCACAGGATATTCGCAAAACGTCACGTGGCCAAAAAGTCTCTTGTTATTTATATCACCTCGCATTCAGTGGAGCACATGTCAGCTCAGCCTGAGGCCGAGGCACTGTGGCTCCATGCATCATTACAATGATGACAACTCAACAAAGGGTAAAGGAGCCGAAGTGGTCAAAAGGAAGATCAATAGAAAATTGTAATATATGCAAGTCAGATATTTTTAACCCCTTAGCGACCGCCGATACGCCTTTTAACGGCGGCCGCTAAGGGTACTTAAACCACAGCGCCGTTAATTAACGGTGCTGTGGAAAAAGTCCATAGCGCCCCCCAGAGGCCGATTTTCTCCGGGGTCTCGGCTGCCGAGGGTAGCCGAGACCCCAGAGAACATGATTCGGGTGGTTTTTAACCCACCCCGCATTTGCGATCGCCGGTAATTAACCGTTTACCGGCGATCGCAAAAAAAAAAAAAAGCGATCTCTTTTTAATTTCTCTGTCCTCCGATGTGATCGCACATCGGAGGACAGAGAAAAGGGGTCCCAGGTGGCCCCCCAATACTCACCTAGCTCCCCCGATGCTCCTCGTGTCTCTCGGTGGGCGCCGCCATCTTTAAAATGGCGGGCGCATGCGCAGTGCGCCCGCCGGCCGGCACCGGGAGAATCTTTGGGGTCTCGGCTGCCGGGGGTAGCCGAGACCCCAAAGAGCATGATCGGGGTCGGTATTACCGGTAATTAACTGTTTACCGGCGACCGCAAAAAAAAAAAAAAAGTAAAGTGTAATTCTCTGTCCTCTGATGTGATCGCACATCAGAGGACAGAGAAATAGGGGGATTCGGGGACCCTAGCATACTCACCTAGGTCCCTGGATCCTCTTGCTGCTCCTCCTGGCCGCCGGCAGAAGATCATGGTGGACGCATGCCCAGTGCGCCCGCCATCTGTCTCCATCTGCCGGCCGGCAGGAGAACAGCAGTTGGGGCTAAAATTAGGGTTAGGGTTAGGGGTAGGGTTAGGGGTAGGGTTAGGGGTAGGGTTAGGGTTAGGGTTAGGGGTAGGGTTAGGGGTAGGGTTAGGGTTAGGGGTAGGGTTAGGGGTAGGGTTAGGGGTAGGGGTAGGGTTAGGGGTAGGGTTAGGGTTAGGGTTAGGGTTAGGGGTAGGGTTAGGGGTAGGGGTAGGTTTAGGGGTAGGGTTAGGGGTAGAGGTAGGGTTAGGGGTAGGGTTAGGGGTAGGGTTAGGGGTAGGGTTAGGGCTAGGGTTAGGGCTAGGGTTGGGGCTAAATTTAAGGTTAGGGTTGGGGCTAAATTTAGGGTTAGGGCTGGGGCTAAACTTAGGGTTAGGCTTCTTTCACACTTACGTCGGTACTGGGCCGTCGCAATGCGTCGGCCCGACATACCGACGCACGTTGTGAAAATTGTGCACAACGTGGGCAGCAGCTGTAGTTTTTCAACGCATCCGCTGCCCAATCTATATCCTGGGGAGGAGGGGGCGGAGTTACGGCCACGCATGCGCGGTCAGAAATGGCGGATGCGACATACAAAAAAACGTTTCATTGAACGTTTTTTTGTGCCAACGCTCCGCCAAAACACAACTGATCCAGTGCACGACGGACGCGACGTGTGGCCATCCGTCACGATCCGTCGGCAATACAAGTCTATGGGCAAAAAACGCATCCTGCGGGCACATTTGCAGGATCCGTTTCTTGTCCAAAACGACGGATTGCGACGGAATGCCAAACGACGCAAGTGTGAAAGTAGCCTTAGGGCTAGGGTTAGGGTTGGGGCTAAAGTTAGGGCTAGGGTTGGGGCTAAAGTTAGGGTTAGAGCTGGGATTAGGGTTAGGGTTTGGATTAGGGTTGGTATTAGGGTTAGGGTTGGCATTAGGGTTACGCTTGGGATTAGGGTTAGGTTTGGGATTAGGGTTAAGGTTAGGGTTGTGATTAGGGGTGTATTGGGATTAGGGTTAGGTTTGAGGTTAGGGTTGAGATTAGGATTAGGGGTGTGTTGGATTTAGGGTTTTGATTAGGGTTATGGTTAGGGTTGACATTAGGGTTGTTTTGGGGTAAGGGTTGCGATTATGGTTAGGGTTAGTGATTAGGATTATGGATCAGGTTGGGATTAGGGTTAGGGGTGTGTTGGGGTTAGGGTTGGAGCTAGAATTGGGGGGTTTCCACTGTTTAGGTACATCAGGGGGTCTCCAAACACGACAGCCAATTTTGCGCTCAAAAAGTCAAATGGTGCTCCCTCCCTTCTGAGCTCTGCCGTGCGCCCAAACAGTGGGTTACCCCCACATATGGGGCATCAGCGTACTCGGGATAAATTGGACAACAACTATTGCAGTCCAATTTCTCCTGTTACCCTTGTGAAATTAAAAACTTGGGGGCTACAATATCTTTTTTGTGGAAAAAAAAAATATTTTTTATTTTCACGACTCTGCATTCTAAACTTCTGTGAAGCACTTGGGCATTCAAAGTTCTCACCACACATCTAGATAAGTTCCTTGGGGGGTCTAGTTTCCAAAATGGGGTCACTTGTGGAGGGTTTCTACTGGTTAGGTACATCAGGGGCTCTGCAAACGCAACATAATACCCGCAGACCATTCTATCAAAGTCTGCATTCCAAAACGGTGCTCCTTCCTTCCGAGCTCTGCCGTGCGCCCAAACAGTGGTTTACCCCCACATATGGGGTACCAGCATACTCAGGACAAATTGGACAACAAATTTTGGGGTCCAATTTCTCTTGTTACCCTTGTGAAAATAAAAACTTGGGGCTGAAAAATCTTTTTTGTGGAAAAAAAAATATTTTTTATTTTCACGGCTCTGCATTATAAACTTCTGTGAAGCACTTGGGCATTCAAGGTTCTCACCACACATCTAGATAAGTTCCATGGGGGGTCTAGTTTCCAAAATGGGGTCACTTGTGGGGGATTTCTACTGTTTAGGCACATCAGGGGCTCTCCAAACGCGACATGGCGTCCGATCTCAATTCCAGCCAATTCTACATTGAAAAAGTAAAACGGCACTCTTTCTCTTCCAAGCTCTGCGGTGCGCCCAAACAGTGGTTTACCCCCACATATTGGGTATCGACGTACTCAGGAGAAATTGCACAACAACTTTAGTGGTCTAATTTCTCCTGTTACCCTTGTGAAAATAAAAATTTGTGGGCAAAAAGATCATTTTTGTAGAAAAAATGCGATTTTTTTTTTCACGGCTCTACGTTATAAACTTCTGTGAAGCACTTGGGGGTTCAAAGTGCTCACCACTAGTGTTGAGCATTCCGATACCGCAAGTATCGGGTATCGGCCGATACTTGCGGTATCGGAATTCCGATACCGAGATCCGATATTTTTGTGATATCGGGTATCGGTATCGGAAGTGTAAAATAAAGAATTAAAATAAAAAATATTGTTATATTCACCTCTCCGGCGGCCCCTGGACATCAGCGGGAGGATCCGGCGTCCGGCACGGCTTCTTTCTTCAAAATGCGCGCCTTCAGGACCTGTGGAATGACGTCCCGGCTTCTGATTGGTCGCGTGCCGCCCATGTGACCGCCACGCGACCAATCAGAAGCCGCGACGTCATTCCTCAGCTAAAGTCCTAGAATGAGCGCCTTCTAGGACCTGAGGAATGACGTCGCGGCTTCTGATTGGTCGCGTGGCGGTCACATGGGCGGCACGCGACCAATCAGAAGCCGGGACGTCATTCCACAGGTCCTGAAGGCGCGCATTTTGAAGAAAGAAGCCGTGCCGGACGCCGGATCCTCCCGCTGATGTCCAGGGGCCGCCGGAGAGGTGAATATAACAATATTTTTTATTTTAATTCTTTATTTTACACTTTAATATGGATCCCAGGGCCTGAAGGAGAGTTTCCTCTCCTTCAGACCCTGGGATCCATGAGGATACATTCCGATACTTGATGTCCCATTGACTTGTATTGGTATCGGATATCGGTATCGGCGATATCCGATATTTTTCGGGTATCGGCCGATACTATCCGATACCGATACTTTCAAGTATCGGACGGTATCGCTCAACACTACTCACCACACATCTAGATAAGTTCCTGAAGGGGTCTAGTTTCCATAATGGTGTCACTTGTAGGGGGTTTCCACTGTTTAGGCACATCAGGGGCTATTCAAACGCGACATGGCGTCCAATCTCAATTCCAGCCAATTCAACATTGAAAAAGTAAAACGGCGCTCCTTCACTTCCAAGCTCTGCGGTGCGCCCAAACAGTGGTTTACCCTCACATATGGGGTATCGACATATTCAGGAGAAATCGCTCAACAAATTTTGTGGTCTAATTTCTCCTGTTACCCTTGTGAAAATAAGAATTTGTGGGCGAAAAGATCATTTTTGTGTAAACAAAAGCGATTTTTTATTTTCACGGCTCTACGTTATAAACTTTTGTGAAGCACTTGTGGGTTCAAAGTGCTCACCACACATCTAGATAAGTTCCTTAAGGGGTCTAGTTTCCAAAATGGTGTCACTTGTGGGGAGTTTCCACTGTTTAGGCACATCAGGGGCTCTCTAAACGTGACATGGCGTCCGATCTCAATTCCAGCCAATTCTGCATTGAAAAAGTCAAACGGCGCTCCTTCACTTCTAAGTTCTGCGGTGCGCCCTAACAGTGGTTTACCCCCACATATGGGGTATTGGCGTATTCAGGAGAAATTGCATAACAACATTTATGGTTACATTTCTGTTTTTACACTTGTGAAAATAAAAAAAATGGTTCTGAATTAAGATGTTTGCAAAAAAAAGTTAAATGTTCATTTTTTCCTTCCACATTGTTTCAGTTCCTGTGAAGCACGTAAAGGGTTAATAAACTTCTTGAATGTGGTTTTGAGAACCTTGAGGGGTGTAGTTTTTAGAATGGTGTCACACTTCATTATTTTCTATCATATAGACCCCTCAAAATGACTTCAAATGTGATGTGGTCCCTAAAAAAAAATGGTGTTGTAAAAATGAGAAATTGCTGGTCAACTTTTAACCCTTATAACTCCCTAACAAAAAAAAATTTTGTTTCCAAAATTGTGCTGATGTAAAGTAGACATGTGGGAAATGTTATTTATTAACTATTTTTTGTGACATATCTCTCTGATTTAAGGGCATAAAAATACAAAGTTTGAAAATTGCAAAATGTTAAAAATTTTCGCCATATTTCCGTTTTTTTCATAAATAATCGCAAGTAATATCGAAGAAATGTTACCACTAACATGAAGTACAATATGTCACGAAAAAACAATCTCAGAATCAGCGGGATCCGTTGAAGCGTTCCAGAGTTATAACCTCATAAAGTGACAGTGGTCAGAATTGCAAAAATTGGCCTGGTCATTAAGTACCAAATTGGCTCTGTCACTAAGGGGTTAATGCACCGAATGTGTTACACAGAATTACTCAAAAGCTTCCATTTTTAATATAAATTTAAAAGTTCTTAATCTAAATGGTATGTTTGAACATTTTGAAACCCTGACAAAGTAAGGGATAGCAAAAAAAATAGCGTTACTTAACATTTCAAAGGAATCATGAGTCACGACCCAACAGGGGTGGTTCCAGCAGACGGCACAATGCACACACAACGGGATGGTGAAGGGGAGAGGAAGGCCCTAATAATAGGGAACGAGGGATAGGACACCTACAGAGCTCCAACCTCCAACACACCCAGGTCGCCTCCTTCCACATTTCCAGGGGAAAGCGGCTCTTGTGATGGGGTACAAACTTTAGCACAAGCTGGGAATACATTGATGAAATGATCAGTCAGACCACAGAAAAAAACATGCCCCTGTTCCATGGCGATCCGCAGGCTACCTCGTTTAAGAGGAGTCTCCTCCCACCTGCATGGGTTTGTCCATCTGCACCAGTGTGTTCTCCTCCCTTGAAAGAACAACAGGGGGTAGATTTGGTGTATGTCTCTCCCTGAGGCATATATCTACACAGATAGCAAGTGACATGTCGGCCTCCAACGACCCAGGAGTAGCATACTGCATCAGAGTATCCTAAAGCCTAGCTGACAGACCCTGACAAAAATGGCTCCTAAGAGTGTCAGTGGCCCATCTCCGAAACTCTGAGCAGCACTCCTCAGCCGGCCGGACCCCTCTGCTTGATCTTATTGAGTCGGGACTCGGCCAGGGAGACGCCATCAGGATCCCCATACACCAGCACCAATGCTGCAAAAATCTTTGCCACTGACCACAAAGATGGTAAATCGGTCGGCAGGGAGAAGGTCAGGGATTGGGGATCACACTTGAGAAGGGAGACTATAATCCACCCACGCTGTTCCTCACTCACTGAGGAATAAGCCTGAAATATAACTTACAGGCTTCCTTGAAGACCAAAAATGTATCTCTCCCTCCAGAGAACCTGTCAGCAAGGGATATTTTGGGTTCCGGTTGAGCCTGGTCATGAGCCAAGACCAAGAACCCCGATACCTACTGAAACTGTTGCAGCACCTGAGTCCACAACTCGGTGACCTTATCCATGATTGTCTGGATCAGGCGAGCAAAAGCCTTGGGTTGAGCCATGGTTTGCACAGAAAATAGTACTGGACTGGTTAATAATAATGTTGTGAACCAACAGGGGTCATTCCAGTAGATGGCACAGTGCACACACATAGAGATGGTAAAGGGGAGATGAAGGCTCTAACAATAGAGAGTGAGCGATGGGACACCTCCTGAGCTCCAATCTGAGCCTGTCCCTGAACTCCCTTAACACCCTAAGTGGGTCCTTCCCCCCGCCGCATTGTCCCTAACCATAATCTCACAAAGCCCTGGCTAGTGCAGGGGCGCTAGCCTCACCACTGCAGATGGTACAAACACAGGGGATAGTGACAAGCAAGAGACAGACAAGCTAAATACACAAAACGTAGCTCCAGACTCCGCTGCCAAGCTCCACACCACAGAGGATATGGAAAAATTACCCAAAAATTGACAGGAGAAGCAGATTCAGTGCTGACACTAGAGAGCTGCAACTGAAAGGCTGGTCTACACAGAAAACTCTACTACCAACAGTGGTGGTCTAATTAATGGTAGAGCTGAGAAGATGTGGTCTAATTAATGGTAGAGCTGGGAAGATGTGGTCTAATTAATGGTAAAGCTGGGCAGGTATGGTCTAATTAATGGCAGAGCTGAGAAGGTGGCATCTAATTAATGGTAGAACTGGGCAGGTCGGGTGTATTTATTGGCAGAACTTGGAAGGGGGGTCTCTCTAATGATAGAGTATGGTATGGTTTAGTTAATCGTATCCAGATACTTGGTGTGTCACAAATGTATTTTTTCATTCATCAGCCAGTCCCTGAGTGACACCACCAATAAATGTTTGCTTCCTCCACATTCCTGACAATAGACTGATATCTATAATATAACATTAATGAAGATATTATCTGTGACATCAGCCGTCACTCCTGTATCCTGTTGCGTGGATAATTTTGCTGATTTGTTGTCCTCATCTGGATTTCTCAATATTTCCTTCACCCTGAGCCGCATTTAACAATCTTTCCTTAATAAAGCTGTATATCAGATAACGGACTCATTAAATATAGATGTTGAGCGAGGAGCTTGTTAATTTCCTTGCTTCATCTAATTAGCTAATGGCTCAGAACTTCAAACAAAGGACTCTTCACATAGATAACATCAATGCGTAATCAGTGATCCTTCAGCTCTTAAAGCTTTCCATGGCGCCCGTCCCTTCGCTCTTACAGTGGAAAAATTGAAAGTTGTGAACATGTAGCAATAAGGCAAAAAATAAGAGAATGATACTTTACAAGGGGCGAATAACCGGAGAAGTAGCCATTGTACAGTGAGGAAAAAAGTATTTAGTCGGCCACCAATTGTGCAAGTTCTCCCACTTAAATAGATGAGAGAAACCTGTAATTGACATCATAGGTAGACCACAACTATGAGAGTGAAAATGAGAAAACAAATCCAGAAAATCACCTAGTTTGATTTGGAAAGATTTATTTTGCAAATTATGGTAGAAAATAAGTATTTCGTCATTAACAAAAGTTCATCTCAATATTTTGTTATATATCCTTTGTTGGCAATGACAGAGGTCAAACCTTTTCTGTAAGTCTTCACAAGGTTGGCACACACTGTTAGTGGTATGCTGGCCCATTCCTCCATGCTGATCTTCTCTAGAGCAGTGATGTTTTGGGCCTGTCGCTGGGCAATGTGAACATTCAACTCCCTCCAAAGGTTTTCTATGGGGTTGAGATCTCGAGACTGGCTAGGACACTCCAAGACCTTCATATGCTTCTTACGAAGCCACTCCTTCATTGCCCTGGCAGTGTGCTTGGGATCATTATCATGCTGAAAGACCCATCCACGTTTCATCCTCAATGCCCTTGCTGATGGAAGGAGGTTTGCATTCAAAATCTTACGATACATGGCCCCATTCATTCTTTCATTAACACGGATCAGTCGTCCTGGTCCCTTTGGAGAGAAACAGCCCCAAAGCATGATGTTGCCATCTCCATGTTTCACAGTAGGTATGGTGTTCTTTGGATGCAACTCGGCTTTTTGTCTCCTCCAAACACGAGTTTTGTTTCTACCAAGCAGTTCTACTTTGGTTTCATCAGACCATATAACATTCTCCCAATACTCTTCTGGATAATCCAAATGCTCTCGAGCAAACTTGAGATGGGCCTGGATATGTACTGTCTTAAGCAGGGGGACACATCTGGTACTGCAGGATCTGAGTCCCTGGCAGTGTAGTGTGTTACTGATGGTAGCCTTTGTTACGGTGGTCCCAGCTCTATGCAGGTCATTCACTAGGTTCCTGTAATGTGCTGCTGCAGTACAGTATAGAGCAACCTCCACCAGGGGGTGCTGATTAAGGAAAAGGGGCTGCACACACAGCACAGCAACACTGAACAACAACACAGGTGTCACAGGTAATGAAAGGGACATGAAACAAGCCAAGGTCATACACGGAGATAGCAGCGCGGTACAGAAGGGGTGAGCAGAGAATCGTCGGGGACAAGCAAGATGTCAGAACCTACCGGGAACGTGGTAACCAAAACGTGAGACATAAGACGGAGTCGGGGTACAGGCCAAAGGTCAGAACAAGTAACAAATGGGTGCAGGCAGTCAGAGGCAAAGAGGAACACTAGAACAGGGATCCAGGTCAGGAGCTCAAACAGTGCAGGATGAACTATAGCTGACACTGGCCCACACGCTGCAGAGGACTTAAATAGCTCAGCCAGCTCCAGGGTGAGGCAGAGAGGATTAACTCCCACATGACCAGTCCAGAGACAAGAGAGCTGAACATAATCTCAGAACTGAATCATGACAGTTCCCTTGTGTAGTTCTGGGATTTTTGCTCACCGTTCTTGTGATAATTTTGTCCCCATGGGGTGAGATTTTGCGTGGAGCCCCAGATCGAGGGAGATTATCAGTGGTCTTGTATGTCTTCCATTTTCCTATTATTGCTCCCACGGTTGATTTCATCAAACCAAGCTGCTTGCCTATTGAAGATTCAGTCTTCTCAGCCTGGTGCAGGGCTACAATTTTGTTTCTGGTGTCCTTCAACAGCTCATTTGTCTTTAGCATAGTGGAGTTTGGAGTGTGACTGTTTGAGGGTGTGCACAGGTGTCTTTTATACTGATAACAAGTTCAAACAGGTGTAATTACTACAGGTAACGAAGGACAGAGGAGCCTCTTAAAGAAGATGTTACAAGTCTGTGAGAGCCAGAAATCTTGCATGTTTTTAGGTGACCAAATACTTATTTTCCGCCATAATTTGCAAAATAAATCTTGCCAAATCAGACAAGGTGATTTTCTGGCTTGTTTTTTTTTTATTTTAACTCTCATAGATGTGGTCTACCTATGATGTAAATTATAGGCCTCTCTCGACTTGGGGAGAACTTGCACAATTGGTGGCTGAATAAATACTTTTTTTCTCCACTGTACATATACAGGTGAGGTTTGGATAAACAGAAATCTCTGTTCAAGCCCGTGTATCCAAACCAACCCAAAAGGGCAAAGAATAGGGCTTCCTTTTGTCAAGAGATTGACTATGTACATTTATATCACTAGAGATATCATTAAGATCTAAGTTACTCCATCCCACCTGGGAAATTATCATTAAGCTCTAAATTACTCCAGACCACCTGTGATATTATCATTCCTCTCTAAAATACTCTAGACCACCAGGGATATTATCACTTGGTATCTGTAAACTATCAGCAGTCAGAGATTTGTTTAAAACAAAACTCAGCTGGTGGAGAATAAAAGTTTTAACTTTGGTAGTCCTGGAGTTCGAGTGCAAAGCGTTCGAGTGCATAGTGAACTTCAAAATTACTACTGCTTAGGTAAATGAAAGCCTTATAAAGAGCAAAGTCATGCCTTAGAAGGAATCAGTATCAAAGTTTGACGCCTCTGTACTATTTATATGCTCATATAGTTCAGTATACAATGAACTAATTGGTACATTTATAGTTGATCTGTTACATGAATATTGAGAAATACATATTTTTAACAACATGGAAATGGGCTGTTAAGTGCTATGGGCAGGAAAATACACTTAATTAAACTCTGCCTCTGCGGGATGTTAACATTCTTAGTGCCTACATCTCTCTGTTGAGTGATAAATAATGTATATTTGACATCAGGATCCGACCAGGAATCGCAGATCAGCGTCTCCTCGCTGCATAATAACGTTCCCTCCAGAGGTTGCAGGCTTCAGCATTTGGCATATTGGGGGACAAGTGTAAATGTTGGATAAAACATACTGACAGTATTTACTGAGTTCGGGGTTGTTTTTCTATAGTTTTTCTATAGTGCTATAAATTAAATATATAATAATATAATTGCCAAAATTAAAAACACACACAATTAATGTCAAAAAATAAAAGTGAAAAAGTTTTGAAAACTTTATTTTTAAAAGATATTTGGAGTATTGTTGAGCTAATGATGTTGTTTATTCCATAGATATACAGCAGCTTTATATTCCAGACAAGATTTGTTCCCTATGAAAATGAGAAGAGCGACCGTCTTTACTTGAGGCATTTATTATTTATTTTCCGTGGCTATCGCTCTTCCTGTTTCTATTTCCTCAAGCAAAATAAACCACCATGGAATTTTTACCATTTCACTTTGAGGTTTTGCAAATCCCACCGAGATTATGTAAATTTCGCTGAACTTAAATTCTTATTATAACAATGTTATTAGAGACCTGAAACGCCATGTTCACATTCTTACTGATTTCTTTTTTTTTCCTTCAGATAGAAAGTAAAATTTCCTGCATTTAAAGAACTGACTAAAGTGTTCAAGGACCAAACCACATCATGGTGGGAAGTCCGGAGCCTAGAAAACTATATTAAGGCAGGAATACCACCCTGTAATTTACGCATCCCTATGACACCCCCTTACCGCAATAAGAGTCCTAGTCCTTTGAGCAAATGGGAGAAGAAGGAGACAGATAGTTCTATTTGGTTCAAGAGAATATTACTTGAAGAAGGAAAAACAAACTTTACAGAATTTAAATGAGACATTAACAACTCAAATTGAGGTTAGAAATTTTTTTTTCAACAGAACCCGATTTTGCAACAAAAAAATTAACTCTGCAAAATACATTGAAGAAGTTTGAGTATCACCACAAATACTTTATCAGGGACTTGCAAGATTTCAAGGACAATAAAGTCTATACACAATCAAAAACAAGAGAATTTTGAGACAGAGATATCTTCTACAGATACAGAGGGAAGATCTAGAAATACAAGTGGGAGACGAAGAGGGAATGGAGGGAGAGGTAGATTCAATTATAAAAAATCCCCCAATAGAGGACAGTTTTAAGAGGAGGGATACATGTTGAGGAGCCGATTCAACCTAACCAATCTTCAGGAGCGCCCCAGATAGCAAATCTTTCATCTAGGATCTTGACTATTATACAAAAAACAGTCCTTAACAAAGACCAGATTACTACACCAAAGAGGGGAGGTAATTGGGATCGTAATATATTACAGAGGGAGACATGATGGATATACCAGCAACATACTACTGCCCCATATGGTTTAAACAAACAATTATCATCTCAGAGCTTTCTCTGAGTACAAAGGGACAACCAGAGAATGTTCAGTAGGGCGAGCCACCGAGGAGTGGGGTCCCTAGGGTGCCAATCTCCACTGTTAGGCAGGAGACAGGCAGTTGAAGTACTTCACTAGGGACAAAACACTGATATATAGATAAATGACCCTCTTTATTAGAATTTTTATTTTTGGGGGGTGTCCTACTCTCCGAATATTCTCTCTCTATCAGCCATGGATTAATATGGGTCATGGAGCATATGCCCCAGAAGAATACAGTCCCCGAGTATTGATGCTTTCAGCCATTTGGGCAAGTATTTTTTCAGAATGTATTTTTTTTAATGTATTTTTTCATAATTTATTTTTTCAGAATATGTATTTTTCAGAATTTATTTTTAATTGTATTTCTAGGCTACTTATTCAGCAGCTCATTTATGCACTTATGTTTGTGTGAACGGGGTCAGGGATCTCTTAAACGTTAACGCTAATGTTGTCCGATATGGTCCATAATTGTGAACTGTGTTTAGATTTTTCCAGTTATTCCCATAAGGTCCTATACGTGTAGGGGAAGGGGTTCCCTTTCTGTAGAACTACACATATAGATGATGATTAGAGCTGTAGAATGTTGTTTACGTATGCCCATACGGAAGTCATCACAAGAAATGATAAGAGGGCATAATGATACTTCATTGATCTCATGTTGAAATGTAATTTAAACGGTGTTGATCTTACTATTATATCTGTGCAGATGAGCGCAGGGAGCGGAGATGATGCAATGTTGTCATCCCGACCAGTGCGTTTCAGGTTCCGGAACATGTCTACAGCTGCGGAAGAGCCGGATGCGTGTATGCGTGTCACCGCTTTCCGATGCGTTCCAAGCACCGGAAGTGACGGGTGAAAATGGGAAGTCATGCGCACAGCAATCTGAGACACGGGAGATTTTAAACATGGGCAGCGCAGGCTGTCAACGCCGCACAGTTAGATGAGAGAGCAGTGATATAGGTGACAGAGGCGAATGCGTGATACCTATCCCTAACTACACTCTCCTGATGAGTCATACCAGATGAAACGCGTCGAGACTCAATTATGCACCGGAGCCTCATCCTAAAGCAGACGGGTTAAGCACATACCCATACGAATGGGAACTGTCGGAAGGGGGCATACCCCACAAAATGGTGAGAGCGTTCCAATTTGTTACTGATAAATCTATTGGCTATGTGCAAGAATAGCGAATAGGTTGTATTTCATTATTATAGGCTACTTTTGATTTGTTGTATTGTCAGTATATGAAGGACGGTATGCAAACTAAACAAACAACAATGCCAGTTTGACCCAGTACAATAGCTAATTGGCCTGTGCTTACATGTTTTATAAGCTATTTTTTCAGCCCTAAAGGGCTTTTTTGTTGTTTGTCTCACATATTTTAATTGGTCTGTTAAAAGTTAATTTTTAATCTGGTTCATATACATATGTTTTAAGATTGACCCAGGTCTATCAAGCTGTGGTTCACACTGAGAACAGTGACACTTTGTCACATACCCTTGCTTTTGAGTAGAAAGTACAATTTACAGAAATGTATAAACATTAATATAGACAACAATAGTATTATAGTAGTTATGTTCTTGTACATAGGGGCAGTATCATAGTAGTTATAATCTTGTACATAGGAGCAGTATTATAGTAGTTATATTCTTGTACATAGGGGCAGTATTATAGTAGTTATATTCTTGTACATAGGAGCAGTGTCATAGTAGTTATATTCTTGTACATAGGGGCAGTATTACAGTAGTTATATTCTTGTACATAGGGGCAGTATTATAGTAGCTATATTCTTGTACATAGGAGCAGTATTATAGTAGTTATATTCTTGTACATGGGGGGCAGTATTATAGTAGTTATATTCTTGTACATAGGAGCAGTATTATAGTAGTTATATTCTTGTACATAAGAGCAGTATTATAGTAGTTATATTCTTGTACATAGGAGCAGTATTATAGTAGTTATATTCTTGTACATAGGAGCAGTATTATAGTAGTTATATTCTTGTACACAGTGGGGCAGTATTATAGCAGTTATATTCTTGTATATAGGAGCAGTATTATAGTAGTTATATTCTTGTACATAGGGGACAGTATTATAGTAGTTATATTCTTGTACATAGGGGCAGTATTATAGTAGCTATATTCTTGTACATAGGAGCAGTATTATAGTAGTTATATTCTTGTACATAGGGGCAGTATTATAGTAGCTATATTCTTGTACATAGGGGCAGTATTATAGTAGCTATATTCTTGTACATAGGAGCAGTATTATAGTAGTTATATTCTTGTACATGGGGGGCAGTATTATAGTAGTTATATTCTTGTACATAGGAGCAGTATTATAGTAGTTATATTCTTGTACATAAGAGCAGTATTATAGTAGTTATATTCTTGTACATAGGAGCAGTATTATAGTAGTTATATTCTTGTACATAGGAGCAGTATTATAGTAGTTATATTCTTGTACACAGTGGGGCAGTATTATAGCAGTTATATTCTTGTATATAGGAGCAGTATTATAGTAGTTATATTCTTGTACATAGGGGACAGTATTATAGTAGTTATATTCTTGTATATAGGAGCAGTATTATAGTAGTTATATTCTTGTACATAGGGGACAGTATTATAGTAGTTATATTCTTGTATATAGGAGCAGTATTATAGTAGTTATATTCTTGTACATAGGGAGCAGTATTATAGTAGTTATATTCTTGTACATAGGGGACAGTATTATAGTAGTTATATTCTTGTACATAGGAGCAGTATTATAGTAGTTATATTCTTGTACATAGGGGGCAGTATTATAGTAGTTATATTCTTGTACATAGGGGCAGTATTATAGTAGTTATATTCTTGTACATAGGAGCAGTATTATAGCAGTTATATTCTTGTACATAGGAGTAATATTATAGTAGTTATATTCTTGTACATAGGGGCAGTATTAAAGTAGCTATATTCTTGTATATAGAGCCAGTATTATAGTAGATATATTCTTGTACATAGGAGCAGTATTATAGTAGTTATATTCTTGTATATAGACAGCGTCGGGCTGGAGCACCTTGGGCCCACCAGAGAAAATCATTCTTGGGGCCCACTATGTAGCTACATAGAAATAGATACAAGACCACAAATTGTGTGGTAAAAAGCGCTAATATTAAGGTATAATATAAGGTAGTTCACATCTTAATTATGTAGCAAGGGTTGGGGTAGCCCCTCCACAGAATATAATTTAGCCCCCTTATAATGCAGTCCCCTCTCATAGAATATAATGCAGCACTCCACAAAATATAATGCAACCCCCTCAGGTATAATGCAGTCCCCACCATAGACTATAATGTAGCACCCTCATAGGGTATAATGCAGCCCCCTCATATAGTATAATGCAGCCACCACAGAATATAATGTAATCCACTGAGAGAATGCAACCCCACCACAGAATATAATGCAGCCCCCCATAGAGTATACTGTAGCCCCCTCAAATAGTATGATATAGCCCCCCATAATATAATGTAGTCTCCTGAGTATAATGCAGTCCCCCCACAGAATATAAAGTCATAAAGTATAATGCAGAGCCTCTCCACCCCCATCATTGTCCTCATCATCACCTCCATCATTACCTCCCCCACCATCATCAATGCCCATCACCTCCATCATTGCCTCCCCCACCACCATCATTGCCCATCACCTCCATCATTGCCCATTTCATCACGTCCATCACTGCCTCCAACCACCACCATTGTCCATCACCTCCATCATTGCCTCCCCCCACCACCATCATTGCCCATTTCATCACCTCCATCATTGCCTCCCCCACCACCACCATTGCCCATCACCTCCATCATTGCCTCCCCGCCACCACCATCATTGCCCATCACCTGCATCATTGACTCCCCTCACCACCATCATTGCCCATTTCATCACCTCGATCATTGCCTCCCACCACCACCATTGCCCATCACCTCCATCATTGTCTCCCCCCACTAATATCATTGTCCTTCACTACAAACACACATACACAGCACAGTTCACCTCCCCGCAGCAGCAGCTCATCCCAGCAGCCTCTTCCTCGCTGGATTCCTGGAAGCTTTCTGACTGAGACAGCAGCACGCTGGATGATGATGTCATCCAGCTGGGCTGTCTCAGACAGCAAGCAGGACGCCGGGAGGTGAGCTGCTCTGTGAGTCTGTGTGCCTGCATGTGTGTGTGTGTGCGGTGCGGTGGTGTGTGTGTGTTGCTTTGTGAGTGTGTGTGTGTGTGTGGAGCAGCTTTAAATGCAGGCAGTATTAGCTGCACCCTGCGGCTAACGCTGCCCGCTATTAAAGAGAAATGGTATTCACATATACCATAGGGGCGTGGGGAAGCGTGAATATTCATTTTGCTTTAGCAGCAGGGACAGGATCCTGTCTCCTGCTGCTGCTAATGGCACAGGGCGGGTCCCCTTGACTCAGGGGCCCTATAGCCACTGGCAAGGCGCCCCTGGAACAGTGCGGGCCCTAGGCAGCTGCGGTTCTCTGGTGGGCCAGTCCAAGAATGTATATAGAGGCAGTATTATAGTAGTTATATTCTTGTACATAGGGGCAATATTATAGTAGTTATATTCTTGTACATAGGAGCAGAGGCGTAACTAGGGTTTTGGTTCGGGGGGGAACCAAGCTTCTGAGTGGGTCCCTAACCAGGTAACCTTGATTACAACAACTCGGTGAAGCACCCTAATAGTGGAGGAGAACCTCAGCAGGTGACCGCGCTATTACAGAAGATAATCTCTATATAAAGACCAACATGGATATTAACGCCATATGGTCAGTGGTAGATACCAGTCCCACAGAACATATAAGAGATCACAGCATAGTTACAGATAATGTCTTACCGCTGATGTTCTTTATGATGGAATCGTTCACTTTTCCCGTCTTTTCCATCTGGCCCAGACCGACATGACAACTTCTTCCAGCAATGACTCGGCTGCAGAGAATACACCAAATACACATTTCACTTCTCATATTCCAGCCCCATCACCATCTATTCCCAACCTGCACAAACTCCTCATCCTGCTGATATCCCAATACTGAGCTGCTGCTGCCGTATGTGTCCCTATTACTGCACCTGATATCCCAATACTGAGCCGCTGCTGCCGTATGTGTCCCTATTACTGCCCCTGATACCCCAATACTGAGCCGCCGCTGCCGTATGTGTACCTATTACTGCACCTGATACCCCAATACTGAGACGCTGCTGCCATGTGTCCCTATTACTGCACCTGATACTCCAATACTGAGCTGCTGCAGCCATATGTGTTCCTATTACTGCCCCTGATACCCCAATACTGAGCCGCTGCTGCCGTATGTGTCCCTATTACTGCACCTGATACTCCAATACTGAGCCGCTGCTGCCATATGTGTCCCTATTACTGCCCCTGATACCCCAATACTGAGCCGCCGCTGCCGTATGTGTACCTATTACTGCACCTGATACCCCAATACTGAGCCGCTGCTGCCATATGTGTCCCTATTACTGCACCTGATACCCCAATACTGAGCCACTGCTGCCGTATGTGTCCCTTTTACTGCCCCTGATACCCCAATACTGAGCCGCCGCTGCCGTATGTGTACCTATTACTGCACCTGATACCCCAATACTGAGCCGATGCTGCCATATGTGTCCCTATTACTGCACCTGATACCCCAATACTGAGCCACTGCTGCCGTATGTGTCCCTATTACTGCACCTGCTGTGTCATTCTCTGTGCCCTCTAAATTCCAAGGTACCCCTCTATAATATAGTAATGCTGGGAGCAAGTGCCATAGAAAACAGTGCCCACATTTTGCCCCTAGAAAGTAATATTGCCCTGTGTGCCCCTTTGATAGTCACAGTAACCTGAGTTCCCCTATAATAATAAGTGCCCACTTTAGATTTAATAATGTCCCGAGTCTCCCCTGTACAGTTCCCCTATACACAGTATGATGCTCTCTTATACACAGTATACTGACCCCTTAGTAGCCTCCAAACTGTTTGATGGCTTCAACACTGTAATCCCCACACTGTATGATGCCCCTCTAGGTGGCCTCCATAAAGTATAATGCACAAGATAGTCCTCATTATAGTATAATGCACTCCCCATAGGCAGACTCTATAGCACAAGGTAGCACCCCGCAGGCAGACCCTGTAGTATAAAGCAGCACCCTTATAGGCAGACCCTGTAGTATAAGGTAGCACCCCTTAGGCAGACCCTGCACTATAAGTCAGCATCCCCATAGGCAGACCTGCACCCCCATAGGCAGACCCTGTACTATAAGGCAGCACCCCCATAGGCTGACCCTGTACTACAAGGCAGCACCCCCCATAGGCAGACCCTGTACTATAAGGCAGCACCCCATAGGCAGACCCTGTAGTATTAGGCAGACCCCCCTATAGGCAGACCCTGTAGTATAAGGCAGACACCCCATAAGCAGACCCTGTAGTATAAGGCAGACCCCCCAAAAAAGGCAGACCCTGTAGTATTAGGCAGACCCCCCATAGGCAGACCCTGTAGAATAAGGCTGACCCCCCACAGTCAGACCCCCCATAGGCAGACACTGTAGTATTAGGCAGACCCCCCATAGGCAGACCTTGTAGTATTAGGCAGACCCCCATAGGCAGACCCTGTAGTATTAGGAAGACCCCCCCATAAGCAGACCCTGTAGTATTAGGCAGACTCTGTAATATTAGGCAGACCCCCATAGGCAGACCCTGTAGTATTAGGCAGACCCCCCATAGTCAGACCCTGTAGTATTAGGCAGACCCCCCCATAGGCAGACCCTGTAGTATTAGGCAGACCCCTCCATAGGCAGACCCTGTAGTATTAGGCAGACCCCCATAGGCAGACCCTGTAGTATTAGGCAGACCCTGTAGTATAAGACAGCACCCCCCCATAGGAAGATTCTGTAGTATAAGGCAGCCCCCCCTTAAAAAAAATAAATACTCACCTCTTCTGCCTGGTTCCTGCGCTGCTCTGAGCTCCCATTCGTCTCCTGACAGTGGGCGCCGGGCAGTGACTCATCATGCCCTCTGTCAGTGTCGCCGATGTCAGACGCTGACAGGGGGATGATGGGGGAAAGAGCGCAGCCGGTACAGCTAACCCTGCGTTGACTGGCGGGGGGCCACTGCTGCCACCGGGCTCCACCCTCCCGCCAGCTCAGGGGCCCCATAGCGGCAGAGCAGGGAGATCGATTCTCCCTGCTCTACCGCAGAGGGTAACTGTGTCGGCACGGGTTATGGTAGCGTAGCTCTGGGTGGGCCCCCTCTGAGCACCAGGCCCAGGGCGCTCGCACCCTCTGCCCCGCCCGGTAGCTACGCTACTGCATAGGAGCAGTATTATAGTAGTCATACTCTTGTTCTTAGGGGATCGTATGTAATTTTATAAATATAGAAAGAAATTACATTATCGCTACCTTTTTTAGGGGAGCAGTATAATTTCGTCTACAAAAAATTTAATGTGGAATACCTTTTCTTCTTTTTTTACCTTTAGGAAAAGTTAAGGACATTTTAAATACATTTTTTGCTTCCACTTGTACAATAATGAGAACATTAATTTTTGTCTAAGTAGGAAAAAAATTAATCTGACCTTATCTTCGTGTTCCTTGGATGACGTTTATAGATATGAGGTTATTTTCGCAATATTTTCTTCAATTAATTGCAAATTGTATTTTCCCCTTCCCATCTCCCGGTGATATTGTTACCTAGCAACACTAGGGTCAGTCTGCCGGTTGTCGTAAGCCCCCCACCCCACAGTCCGGCGTCTCCTCATCTGTGATTATTCCTGTGTTTATGGAGGGGAGAGGGGACCGAGGACTCCCCTATTCCGGAATCATGAACTGTAGATGATACTTTACATAAACTCTGGAGAAAAGAAGTGCAACAATGTATCATCGCTGCCAATATCCAGTGCTCAGAATCTGCAGCCCCTGAGCAGAGACGTGATAAGTGCCCAGCGCAGATATGTGATATCCAGCGCTCTCTGTGTAATACTGCCCACTATCACATGACGGCAAGATCCAGATACAGTGCTTCTGTAACCATGGAGACACATAGATTTGCTGAAGAGCTGTATACGCAAAACACAGTTTAATCTTTCTGTTTGAAATATTGTTTAGTTATGTTAGCAGTGTATACTGTCCTCTGAGCTGTGTATCTAATCCTCTCCTGTGTGATACTGTCTGCTGAGCTGTGTATCTAATCCTCTCCTGTGTGATACTGTCTGCTGAGCTGTGTATCTAATCCTCTCCTGTGTGATACTGTCTGCTGAGCTGTGTATCTAATCCTCTCCTGTGTGATACTGTCTGCTGAGCTGTGTATCTAATCCTCTCCTGTGTGATACCGTCTGCTGAGCTGTGTATCTAATCCTATCCTGTGTGATACTGTCTTCTGAGCTGTGTATCTAATCCTCTCCTGTGTGATACTGTCTGCTGAGCCGTGTATCTAATCCTATCCTGTGTGATACTGTCTGCTGAGCTGTGTATCTAATCCTATCCTGTGTGATACTGTCTTCTGAGCTGTGTATCTAATCCTATCCTGTGTGATACTGTTTTCTGAGCTGTGTATCTAATCCTATCCTGTGTGATGCTGTCTGCTGAGCTGTGTATCTAATCCTATCCTGTGTGATACTGTCTGCTGAGCTGTGTATCTAATCCTATCCTGTGTGATACTGTCTGCTGAGCCGTGTATCTAATCCTATCCTGTGTGATACTGTCTTCTGAGCTGTGTATCTAATCCTCTCCTGTGTGATACTGTCTGCTGAGCCGTGTATCTAATCCTATCCTATGTGATACTGACTGCTGAGCTGTGTATCTAATCTTGTCCTGTGTGATACTGTCTGCTGAGCTGTGTATCTAATCCTATCCTGTGTGATACTGTCTGCTGAGCCATGTATCTAATCCTCTCTTGTGTGATACTGTCTGCTGAGCTGTGTATCTAATCCTATCCTGTGTGATACTGTCTTCTGAGCTGTGTATCTAATCCTCTCCTGTGTGATACTGTCTGCTGAGCCTTGTATCTAATCCTGTGTGATACTGTCTGCTGAGCCGTGTATCTAATCCTATCCTGTGTGATACTGTCTTCTGAGCTGTGTATCTAATCCTCTCCTGTGTGATACTGTCTGCTGAGCCGTGTATCTAATCCTATCCTATGTGATACTGACTGCTGAGCTGTGTATCTAATCTTGTCCTGTGTGATACTGTCTGCTGAGCTGTGTATCTAATCCTATCCTGTGTGATACTGTCTGCTGAGCCATGTATCTAATCCTCTCTTGTGTGATACTGTCTGCTGAGCCATGTATCTAATCCTATCCTGTGTGATACTGTCTGCTGAGCTGTGTATCTAATCCTCTCCTGTGTGATACTGTCTTCTGAGCTGTATATCTTATCCTATCCTGTGTGATACTGTCTGCTGAGCTGTGTATCTAATCCTCTCTTGTGTGATACTGTCTGCTGAGCTGTGTATCTAATCCTATCCTGTGTGATACTGTCTGGTGAGATGTGTATCTAATCCTATCCTGTGTGATACTGTCTGCTGAGCTGTGTATCTAATCCTCTCTTGTGTGATACTGTCTGCTGAGCCATGTATCTAATCCTATCCTGTGTGATACTGTCTGCTGAGCCGTGTATCTAATCCTATCATGTGTGATACTGTCTGCTGAGCTGTATCTAATCCTATCCTGTGTGATACTGTCTGCTGAGCTGTGTATCTAATCCTATCCTGTGTGATACTGTCTGGTGAGATGTGTATCTAATCCTATCCTGTGTGATACTGTCTGCTGAGCTGTGTATCTAATCATCTCTTGTGTGATACTGTCTGCTGAGCTATGTATCTAATCCTATGCTGTGTGATACTGTCTGCTGAGCTGTGTATCTAATCCTATCCTGTGTGATACTGTCTGCTGAGCTGTGTATCTAATCCTCTCTTGTGTGATACTGTCTGCTGAGCTGTGTATCTAATCCTATCCTGTGTGATACTGTCTGGTGAGATGTGTATCTAATCCTATTCTGTGTGATACTGTCTGCTGAGCTGTGTATCTAATCCTCTCTTGTGTGATACTGTCTGCTGAGCCATGTATCTAATCCTATCCTGTGTGATACTGTCTGCTGAGCCGTGTATCTAATCCTATCATGTGTGATACTGTCTGCTGAGCTGTATCTAATCCTATCCTGTGTGATACTGTCTGCTGAGCTGTGTATCTAATCCTATCCTGTGTGATACTGTCTGCTGAGCCGTGTATCTAATCCTATCATGTGTGATACTGTCTGCTGAGCTGTATCTAATCCTCTCCTGTGTGATACTGTCTGGTGAGATGTGTATCTAATCCTATCCTGTGTGATATTGTCTGCTGAGCTGTGTATCTAATCCTATCCTGTGTGATACTGTCTGCTGAGCTGTGTATCTAATCATCTCTTGTGTGATACTGTCTGCTGAGCCATGTATCTAATGCTATGCTGTGTGATACTGTCTGCTGAGCTGTGTATCTAATCCTATCCTGTGTGATACTGTCTGCTGAACCGTGTATCTAATTCTATGCTGTGTGATACTGTCTGCTGAGCTGTGTAGCTAATCCTATCCTGTGTGATACTGTCTGGTGAGATGTGTATCTAATCCTATCCTGTGTGATACTGTCTGCTGAGCCGTGTATCTAATCCTATCCTGTGTGATACTGTCTGCTGAGCCGTGTATCTAATCCTATCATGTGTGATACTGTCTGCTGAGCTGTGTATCTAATCCTCTCTTGTGTGATACTGTCTGCTGAGCTGTGTATCTAATCCTATCCTGTGTGATACTGTCTGGTGAGATGTGTATCTAATCCTATTCTGTGTGATACTGTCTGCTGAGCTGTGTATCTAATCCTCTCTTGTGTGATACTGTCTGCTGAGCCATGTATCTAATCCTATCCTGTGTGATACTGTCTGCTGAGCCGTGTATCTAATCCTATCATGTGTGATACTGTCTGCTGAGCTGTATCTAATCCTATCCTGTGTGATACTGTCTGCTGAGCTGTGTATCTAATCCTATCCTGTGTGATACTGTCTGCTGAGCCGTGTATCTAATCCTATCATGTGTGATACTGTCTGCTGAGCTGTATCTAATCCTCTCCTGTGTGATACTGTCTGGTGAGATGTGTATCTAATCCTATCCTGTGTGATATTGTCTGCTGAGCTGTGTATCTAATCCTATCCTGTGTGATACTGTCTGCTGAGCTGTGTATCTAATCATCTCTTGTGTGATACTGTCTGCTGAGCCATGTATCTAATGCTATGCTGTGTGATACTGTCTGCTGAGCTGTGTATCTAATCCTATCCTGTGTGATACTGTCTGCTGAACCGTGTATCTAATTCTATGCTGTGTGATACTGTCTGCTGAGCTGTGTAGCTAATCCTATCCTGTGTGATACTGTCTGGTGAGATGTGTATCTAATCCTATCCTGTGTGATACTGTCTGCTGAGCCGTGTATCTAATCCTATCCTGTGTGATACTGTCTGCTGAGCCGTGTATCTAATCCTATCCTGTGTGATACTGTCTGCTGAGCCGTGTATCTAATCCTATCCTGTGTGATACTGTCTGCTGAGCCGTGTATCTAATCCTATCATGTGTGATACTGTCTGCTGAGCTGTGTATCTAATCCTCTCTTGTGTGATACTGTCTGCTGAGCTGTGTATCTAATCCTATCCTGTGTGATACTGTCTGCTGAGCTGTGTATCTAATCCTATCCTGTGTGATACTGTCTACTGAGCCGTGTATCGAATCATCTCTTGTGTGATACTGTCTGCTGAGCCGTGTATCTAATCCTATCCTGTGTGATACTGTCTGCTGAGCCGTGTATCTAATCCTATCCTGTGTGATACTGTCTACTGAGCCGTGTATCTAATCCTATCCTGTGTGATACTGTCTACTGAACCGTGTATCTAATCATCTCTTGTGTGATACTGTCTGCTGAGCCGTGTATCTAATCCTCTCCTGTGTGATACTGTCTGCTGAGCCGTGTATCTATTCCTCTCCTGTGTGATACTGTCTGCTGAGCCGTGTATCTAATCCTATCCTGTGTGATACTGTCTGCTGAGCTGTGTATCTAATCCTATCCTGTGTGATACTGTCTGCTGAGCCGTGTATCTAATCCTATCCTGTGTGATACTGTCTGCTGAGCTGTGTATCTAATCCTATGCTGTGTGATACTGTCTGCTGAGCTGTGTATCTAATCCTATCCTGCGTGATACTGTCTGCTGAGCTGTGTATCTAATCCTATCCTGTGTGATACTGTCTGCTGAGCTGTGTATCTAATCCTATCCTGTGTGATACTGTCTGCTGAGCCGTGTATCTAATCCTATGCTATGTGATACTGTCTGCTGAGCTGTGTATCTAATCCTATCCTGTGTGATACTGCCTGGTGAGCTGTGTATCTAATCCTATCCTGTGTGATACTGTTTACTGAGCTATGTATCTAATACTATCCTGTGTGCAGGGCCAGTTTTAGGCAAAGTGGGGCCCTTGGCAAAAGTTTAAAATGGGACCCCAAATACTCACATATTGCACATCACACAGAAGCATTTCGGTTGTATTTACATGCGCTGAGTTCAGGCCACTAAAAAAGTGTGATCGACAATACTGAAGTCGTTCGACACTGGTTTCCAGGCCTCTTTACACCAACTGAGAAAGAATAATGGCGACAGAACAATCACAATTAGATCAATCTGTCCCCATACAGCATCATGTTATCAGCAGCACATCTACAGTTTACACCGGCGATGTGCTGCTGAGAACAAGGATTTCTGTTCCCACATAAACAATAATAATAATCGAATCACTCGATGAATAAGCAGCATTTTGCTTGTGTAGTATAATACAACCCAAAGTCCTCCATATATTATAATGTGCACCACAGTCCTCCATATTGTAAAATACACACCCCAAAGTCCTCCATAATATAATGTGCCCCATAGTCCTATATATAGTATAATACACTCCTCAGTCCTCCATATAGTATAATACACTCCTCATAGTCTTCCTTATATTAAAATACACTGCTCAGTCCTCCATATAGTATAATGAACTCCTCATAGTGCTCCATATAGTATTATACACTCCCCATAGTCCTCCATGTAGTAAAGTTCACTTCCCATAGTATAATGCACCCCATAGTTCTTCATATAGTATAATGTATTCTTCATAGTCCTCGATACAGTATAATGCAGCCACCCCATAGAGCATAATGCAGCCACACCACAGAGTATAATACAGCCACCCCACAGAATATAATGGAGCACCCTCAAGAGTATAATGCAGCCCCACCATGCAATATAATGTAAACACTCATAGAATATAATGCAGCCCCCTCATATAGTATAATGAAGCCCCTCCATAGAATATATGATAGCCCCCTCATAGAATGTAATGCATCCCCCATAGAATATAATGCAGCCCCCCATAGCATATAATACAGCCCGTCCATAGAATATAATGCAGCCCCCTTATATAGTATAATGTAGCCCCTCCATAGAATACAATGTAACCCTCCTCATATACTATAATGCAGCCCTCGATAGAATATAATGTAGCCACCTCATAGAGTATAATGAAGCCCCCATACAATATAATCTAGCCCCCCATAGAATATAATGCAGCCCCCATAGAATACAATGTAGCCCACTCATATAGTATTATGTAGCCCCCTCATATTTTGATGCAATCCTCCCTCATAGAATATAGTACAGCCCCACCTAGAATATAATGTAGCCTCCCATAGAATATAATACAGGCCACCTCCCCATAGAATATAATGTAGCCACCCATAGAATATACACTATGTTCCAAATTATTATGCAGATGACATTTTTCTCAGATTTTCCTAAATGGTCGGTGCAAATGACAGTCAGTCTAATAAAAGTCATCACCCGTTAGAGTATACATCGAATTTTAATGAAGAAACCTCCCAATGATAACAGTATAATCTCCAAAATGAATAAAAACCCAAAATGCACTGTTCCAAATTATTAGGCACAGTAGAATTTCTAAACATTTGATATGTTTTAAAGAACTGAAAATGCTCATTTGTGGAATTTGCAGCATTAGGAGGTCACATTCACTGAACATAAAAGCTATTTAACTCCAAAACCTCCTAACAGGCCAAGTTACATGTTTACATAGGACCCTTCTGTGATATCACCTTCACAATTCTTGCATCCATTGAACTTGTAAGTTTTTTGAGAGTTTCTGATTGTATTTCTTTGCATGAAGTCAGAATAGCTTCCCAGGGCTGTTCTGACATGAACTGCCTCCCACCCTCATAGATCTTTTGCTTGATGATACTCCAAAGGTTCTCTATAGGGTTGAGGTCAGGGGAAGATGGTGGCCACACCATGAGTTTATCTCCTTTTATGCCCATAGCAGCCAATGACTCAGAGATATCCTTTGCAGCATGAGATGGGGCATTGTCATGCATGAAGATGTTTTTGCTCCTGAAGCCACGTTTCTGCTTTTAGACCATGAAAGAAAGTTGTCAGTCAGAAATGCTATTTACTTTACAGAGGTCATTTTCACACCTTCAGGAATCTTAAAGGGCCCTACCAGCTGTTTCCCCATGATTCCAGCCCTAAACATGATTTTTCCACCTCCTTGCTGACGTCGCAGCCTTGTTGGGACATGGTGGCCATCCACCAGCCATCCACTACTCCATCCATCTGGACCATCAAGGGTTGCTTGACACTCATCAGTAAACAAGACTGCTCATGAACACTGTTCAGGGGTGGCCGAATAGTAGGTTTATACACCACAGCAAGCCTTTGAAGGATCCTACACCTTGAGGTTCGAGGGACTCCAGAGGCACCAGCCGCTTCAAATAACTGGTTGCTGCTTTGTAATAGTATTTTGGCAGCTGCTCTCTTAATCCAATGAATTTGTCTGGCAGAAACCTTCCTCATTATGCCTTTGTCTGCATGAACTCTGTCTGTGCTCTGTTTCATGCACAAATCTCTTCATAGTATGATGATCACAACGTTTTTGTGAAGTATCTAATTTTTTCATACCTTGTCCAATGCATGGCACTTTTTAACGCTTTTCAGCAGCAGAGAGATCCTTATTATTTCTCATATTGCTTGAAACCTTTGGCCTGCTTAACAATGCAGAACATCATTTTTAAGTATTTTTCCTTTAATTAGAATCACCTGGAAAACTAATTATCACATGTGTTTAAGATTGATTTCAGTTATCTATTGAGCCCTGAGACACAATACCATCCACAAGTTTATTTGAAAAATAAAACAATTGAATCTTTATGACACTTAAATCCAATTTGCATAATAATTTGGAACACAGTGTATTACAGCCCACCTCCCCATAGAAGATAATGTAGCAGTATGATACTGTCTGCTGAGCTGTGTATCTAATCTTATCCTGTATGATACTGTCTGCTGAGCCGTGTATCTAATCCTATCCTGTGTGATACTATCTGCTGAGCCGTGTATCTAATCCTATCCTGTGTGATACTGACTGCTGAGCCGTGTATCTAATCATATCCTGTTTAATACTGTCTGCTGGGCTGTGTATCTAATCCCATCCTGTATGATACTGTCTGCTGAGCCGTGTATCTAATCCTATCCTGTGTGATACTGTCTGCTGAGCTGTGTATCTAATCCTATCCTGTGTGATACTGTCTGCTGAACTGTGTATCTAATCCCATCCTGGGCGATACTGTCTGCTGAGCTGTATCTAATCCTATCCTGTGTGATACTGTCTGCTGAACTGTGTATCTAATCCCATCCTGGGTGATACTGTCTGCTGAGCTGTATCTAATCCTATCCTGTGTGATACTGTCTGCTGAGCTGTGTATCTAATCCTATCCTGTGTGATACTGTCTGCTGAACTGTGTATCTATTCCCATCCTGTGTGATACTGTCTGCTGAGCTGTGTATCTAATCCCATCCTGTGTGATACTGTCTGATGAGCAATATATATAATCTTATCTTGTGTAACACTGTATTCTAAGCTGCGTATCTAATCCCACCCTGTGTGATACTGTCTGATGAGCTATGTATCCAGGGGCGGATTATCAGAGGGTCAATATGGGTGGTAGCCCAGGGCCCAGTGGTCTGGGGGGGCCCTGGGCTGCCGCACAGATTGACCCTCCACTAATCGTCTGTGATTGAATGCCCACCGCCGGGCCAGCATTTATGTGCCCCCGGATCCGGTGGGCAGAGAGAGGGGGCCCGCATCGGGCCCCTTCTCATCTGCTCACCGGGCCCCTTCCGGCGCTGCGGCGGTTTCCTATTGATGTGCGGGTGCGCGCCCGCACATCAATAGTTAACAACAGCCTCCAGCCAATTGGAGGCTGGCAGCTGAAGTCGGCCGCAGCGCACACGTCGCCGGCATCTGACGTCATTGTCAGTCGCCGGCGAGTGTGCGCTGCTGGAAGGAGCTCGCCGCCTGGAGCGCGGACAGGTGAGGAGACTGTGTTTTTTTTTTTGTTTTTTTTTATAAGCTAACGGACACACTGGGGGGCAATGCTGGAGGACACACTGGGGCAATGCTGGAGAACACACTGGGGCAATGCTGGAGAACACACTGGGGGGCAATGCTGGATGACACACTGGGGGCAATACTGGAGACACTGGGGCAGATTGCTGGAGGACACACTGGGGGCAATACTGGAGACACTGGGGCAGATTGCTGGAGGACACACTGGGGGCAATACTGGAGACACTGGGGCAGATTGCTGGAGGACACACTGGGGGCAATACTGGAGACACTGGGGCAGATTGCTGGAGGACACACTGGGGCAATACTGGAGACACTGGGGCAGATTGCTGGAGGACACACTGGGGGCAATTCTGGAGACACTGGGGCAGATTGCTGGAGGACACACTGGGGGCAATTCTGGAGACACTGGGGCAGATTGCTGGAGACACTGGGGCAGATTGCTGGACACACTTTCTGGGGGCAATGCTGGACACACTGGGGGTAATATACTAGACACACTGGGGGTAATATGCTGGACACACTGGGGGTAATATGCAGGACACACTGGGGGTAATATGCTGAACACACTGGGGCAGATTGCTGGACACTGTCTGGGGGCAATGCTGGACATACTGTGGCAGATTGCTGGACACACTGGGGCAGATTGCTGGACACACTGGGGGTAATATGCTGGACACACTGGGGGTAATATGCTGGACACACTGGGGCAGATTGCTGGACACACTGGGGCAGATTGCTGGACACACTGGGGCAGATTGCTGGACACACTGTCTGGGGGCAATGCTGGACACTGGGGCACATTGCTGGACACACTGGGGGCAATATGCTGGAGTCAGACACTGGGACAGATTGCTGGTCACACTGGGGCAGATTGCTGGACACACTGGGGCAGATTGCTGGACACACTGGGGCAGATTGCTGGTCACACTGGGGCAGATTGCTGGACACACTGGGGCAGATTGCTGGACACACTGGGGCAGATTGCTGGACACACTGTCTGGGGGCAATGCTGGACATACTGGGGCAGATTGCTGGACACACTGGGGGTAATATGCTGGACACACTGGGGCAGATTGCTGGACACACTGGGGGTAATATGCTGGACACACTGGGGGTAATATGCTGGACACACTGGGGGTAATATGCTGGACACACTGGGGGTAATATGCTGGACACACTGGGGCAGATTGCTGAACACACTGGGGCAGATTGCTGGACGCTTTCTGGGGGCAATGCTGGACATACTGTGGCAGATTGCTGGACACACTGGGGGTAATATGCTGGACACACTGGGGCAGATTGCTGGACACTGGGGCAGATTGCTGGACACACTGGGGCAGATTGCTGGACATACTGGGGCAGATTGCTGGACACACTGTCTGGGGGCAATGCTGGACACTGGGGCAGATTGCTGGACACACTGGGGGCAATATGCTGGAGTCAGACACTGGGACAGATTGCTGGACACACTGGAGCAATATGCTGGACATACTGGGGCAGATTGCTGGACACACTGGGGTAATATGCTGGACACACTGGGGCAGATTGCTGGACACACTGGGGGCAGGACTGGAGGCATGGGCAGAATGTAGACACGGGGCATGATTGGAGACACGGGGCAGAATGAAAGACATGGGGCAGGATTGGATCATGGGCAGGATGGATACGATGGAGACAGATGGGGCAGGATGGGGAGATCATATGGTGTAGAATGGATACTCATGAGTGCAGGATGGGAGAACATATGGCTGGAGCCAGGAATGAGACACACGGGGCCAGGGTGGGGAATATTATTACCATAGGGGCTAATTAAGGGATATGATTACTGCAGTGATGTATTTATTTTATTTTTTTGAGTATACTGTTTTAAATGAGGGGGCAGGCCTGTTACTGTGCAGAGTGACACTATATCGCCTTTTTTTCTTCGTGTTGTAATGTAGAAGTTGTGAAAAATTAAGTAATGTGTTCTGCAAGCGGAGCTCGAGATAACTGTGTTATTTCCTGCAGAAACGAGTCCTGGCTGGAAAAAATGATGGCGGTCTTTGCTGGATGAAAGATGAAGGACTTCACCTAGAGACGTCACTGGTGAGTCAGTGTTACCTATACACTGACACTATACACTGTATACTATATACAGAGCTCCTGTGTACTATGTCACCAGTGATCACTGTATTCCATATACATTATATACAGAGCTCCTGTGTATAATACCACCAGTGATCTCTGTATTACCTCTACACAGACACTGCATACTAAGTACAGATCTCCTGTGAATACTGGCACTTATAGTGATAGTATTGTGTTTGTTTTTTTTTTTTGTTTTTTTTATTACTGATCAGTATTGTAGTATTCAGTCACTATGTGGTGGTAATATGTGGTCTGGAAAAGGTGTTGTGGTATTTGTCCCTTGTATGTGCTATTTGGTCACCAAGTGGTAATTTGTAGTCTGGTCATGGTGCGGTGGTATTTGTTCCTTGTATGTGATATTATTCGATCACTGTGGTTGTAATTTGTGGTCTGGTCATGGTGCGGGGGTATTTGTTCCTTGTATGTGATATTATTGGTCAAAATATACCTAAATTGTATTGCAGATTTTAACAAATATTTAATAGGTTACAGTAGAGTAGGGCCCGGCCATTTTTCTGGAATAATCTGGCTCGGGTATGTCACATGACCCCCGTCACATGACCCCCGTCACATGACCCCCGTCACATGACCCCGGGGGCCCACAGTGTCTGAACAGCCCGGGGCCCTGGCTACCCTTAATCCACCCCTGTATGTATCTAAATCTATCCTGTGTGATACTGTCTGCTGAGCTGTATATCTAATCCTATCCTGTGTGATACTGTCTACTGAGCCGTGTATCTAATCCTATCCTGTGTGATACTGTCTGCTGAGCTGTGTATCTAATCCTATCCTGTGTGATACTGTCTGCTGAGCTGTGTATCTAATCCTATCCTGTGTGATACTGTCTGCTGAGCTGTGTATCTTGTCCCATCCTGTGTGATACTGTCTGCTGAGCCATGTATCTAATCCTGTCCTGTATGATACTGTCTGCTGAGCTGTGTATCTTGTCCCATCCTGTGTGATACTGTCTGATGAGCAATATATAATCTTATCTTGTGTGACACTGTATTCTGAACCATGTATCTAATCCTATCCTGTGTGATACTGTCTGCAGAGCTGTGTGTATAATACTACCCTGTGTGATACTGTCTGCTGAGCTGTGTATCTAATCCTCTCCTGTGTGATACTGTCTGCTGAGCCGTGTATCTAATCCTCTCCTGTGTGATACTGTCTGCTGAGCCATGTATCTAATCCTATCTTGTGTGATACTGTCTGCTGAGCCGTGTATCTAATCCTCTCCTGTGTGATACTGTCTGCTGAGCCATGTACCTAATCCTGTCCTGTGTGATACTGACTGCTGAGCAGTGTATCTAATCCTATCCTGTGTGATACTGTCTGCTGAGCAGTGTATCTAATCCTATCCTGTGTGATACTGTCTGCTGAGCCGTGTATCTAATCCTATCCTGTGTGATACTGTCTGCTGAGCAGTGTATCTAATCCTATCCTGTGTGATACTGACTGCTGAGCTGTGTAGCTAATCCTATCCTGTGTGATAATGTCGGCTGAGCTGAGAATGTAAACCCATTGTATGTGATACTTTATTTTCTCATCCTCCTGCAGGCAGGTTGTTTTCTCCGTGTTCTCATTGTGGTTATTAGGGGGATTACTACAATTCTGCTGATAATCACGACCTCCGGATGGTTTCCTGCTCGTCTTGTATCCATCGCTCGGATGCATTATTGGGAGGATTACAGGAAATGTAAATTTGCTTCCTGATTAATATATAAGAAATCAATCGGAGGATTTGGTGTTACGCGATTGGACTTTATATGACAAGTCTGATTAATTTTTCTATAATTTTGCACACTTCTCTCTGTTATTCTGCCCTCTCCCTCCTTGGCCAGCTGAACTCACACTCTAATGTTGCCCCTGATGTTCAACCTTTCCTTCTATCTCCTGTTAATGATGAAATAATAATAATATATGAGTGCCCCCTAGTGGTAGCTGCAGACGGCCATCCTCTTATCTTTGTGGCAGAAAAAAAAATTAAGCTCCCACATTTCAATGATGCAATGGATATTAAAAGTCTACACACCCTTATTAAAATTGCAGGTTTTTGTCTTGTAAAAAAAATTCATAACTAGAATGATAACTTCCGATGTTTTTTGTTTAGGGATGGGCAGATCGGTGGAAGTTCGGGTTTTGGTCAGTAAAAAATTCTCTCTCTCTTTTCTCTCTACCTCTTGTGGTTTTGTTCAATATTTGTCAACCACATTTACCTTCATGTTACATAGTTGTCAGGACACGGCCACCATCATTTACATGGAAAGTTTTGCATTTCTAAGAGGATTTTACTGACATTTTCTCAGCATGTCACGCTAAAATCCCTGGTCCATAAACAGCTGACAACACAGCAAAGGGATCTTATAGTGCAAAATTATCAGTCAGTAGAGAGCAAAAAAAATAGTTCAGGGTCTTACATCTACAATGGAGCACTGTGAAGATGATGTTTCATGAAGGAGTTGTGCGCTCCTGTCTCTTGAGCTGCTGCTCCGAGAACCTGGACCCAATACTAAGTTGCTTGCAAATAAAACAATAACCTGCTATCAATGATGTTTACAAATATTTAGTTACTCTTCCAATATATTTTTGTTGAAGCTGCTACAAAGTTTCATCCCTGCGTCGTTTGTCATTTTGCATTGGAGAGAACAAGCTTCTAATAGCCACTTAACAGGGCCGGCGTCAGCACCCGGCGCACCTGGGCAAATGCCGGGGCCCTAGAGAGAGAGGGGGGCCCACTCACGCTATCATAGATACAGCTGGGAGAGCAGAGCAGGAGAACATGCTCTCTCTGCCCACAAAGTCACTGCTGGCTGCGTTCTCTTAACCCCTATGTGCCAGCTCTGACCCAAGCATCTTCTCACTCAGTCAGTGCTGCCAGGCAGGCACACATAGGGGTTAAGAGAAGGCAGCCAGTGTGACATTGTTTGTGGGCGGAGAGAGCATGTTCTCTGCTCTGATCTCCGCCCCTGGCTGGCTGCAGTGCTGAACTTATTATCAGGCAGATTCCGGAGGAGCTCCACCCTACCAGTGCCTGAGTGAGTGCAAACTAAAGTATCCAGCAGTGGTTGGACTTGTGATTCAGTCTGCTGCTGTCTGTCTCCGCTGCCTAAAAATGTGGGTGATGTCTGCAGGAGGAGATGGTGGAGAGCAGCCTGCAACCGCCCAGCTTACCCAGAACCCCAGAATACATGCATTTCTCACCAACCTGCACCAGTGGGGTAGGAAGAAGCTTAACCCCTTCCCATCTGTATGAAGGTTATTACTGAACCTTAAAGATAACAATCCGACCCGCATAAATGGGGTTAACCAGATGCCAGGAGGAGGAAGGGGAGCTGCTGCCATGAATAAAACGGAGCTGTGGGCTGTACGTTGGGGCCCCGTGGCCCCAGGCTGGTGACTGGAGGGACTCTGCCCAGTGCTGGCATGTGGGTGATTTCTGCTCCGGAGTCTCAGCTTCTCTCCTCCAGGTCACACTGTGCAGTTACAGCAACATTGGTTGTGTCTGTCCGGGTCCCAGCAGCTGCCACTGCTCCCACCAAGGACATGGCATCACTTAACCCTTCCCCTGCGGCCACCGGCAACAAATCCACATTATTCCTTGATTAAATCAGGTTCCAACCCAATAGAGGAGCAGACATTTCCTGCTGCCATTAGGGTCCGGGAGGAGGTGACCTGTGACATTGGCTGCCCTGCTACTCTGTAGTGGGGGGTGACAAGTGTAACATGGGGTAACGATGACGGAGAAATGCACAGGATAATAGTGAGTGCGACAGAGGGCAGTGTATGGTATGGAGCAGTCAGGGGGTGGGCTGCAGGATCCCCCCATACTGTACATGACTGCTCGGAACAGGGAGGCGTTTAATGAGCTTCTAATGACAGGGCACTAATTGGGTCATTAGGGTTTGTGGAAAGGATTCAGCATCAGGTCCCTCATTAATGCCCGAGCCG
The DNA here is from genome assembly GCF_032444005.1 of Ranitomeya imitator. Lineage (NCBI taxonomy): Eukaryota > Metazoa > Chordata > Amphibia > Anura > Dendrobatidae > Ranitomeya > Ranitomeya imitator. Next base: position 789,213,262 of record NC_091282.1, on the reverse strand, counting down.
ACTGTTACTTTGTAGCACAGATCTGTTGGGGCCGCAAAACCAAACAACCAGGGATTCAAGCTAAACCAGGGATTCAAGCTTCAGGAGGCTAATTTGCATATTCCAGGTGCCTTCTGGGAGAAGCGAAGTCTCCCTAAGCTAGAAGATCGTTGGGTACAGCCGGGACCAGCTGCTTCGAAAGCATCACCAAACCAGGGATTCAAGCTTCAGGAGGCTAATTTGCATATTCCAGGTGCCTTCTGGGAGAAGCGAAGTCTCCCTAAGCTAGAAGATCGTTGGGTACAGCCGGGACCAGCTGCTTCGAAAGCATCACCAAACCGCGCGCCTTACTGCGCGCGAATTTTTGCCTGTAGGACATTATTGCAAGAGAGCTTGGCTGAGTAGATTACACAAGAAGGAAAACACACAGCAAGTCAGCAGGATCTAGGAGCAACATGGCAGATGTGACAACCTACATGGTGAGCTGCAGCATGTGCTACATGTTCACAGATCGACCAGAAGAAGAATCCAATTTCACCTGTCAGAAGTGTAGACTAGTGGCCCTTTTAGAAGAAAAGGTGCGGGGTCTGGAAGAAAGAATAGCAACTTTGAAACTCATCAAAGAGAATGAAGACTTTCTAGACAGAACAGAAGCATCTCTACTGGTCACAGAAGGTGCAAAAAGTGTCAGAGAACCTCCAAAAGCAGATGAGTGGAAGCATGTGACCAAAAGAAGCAAGAAGACCATGGAGAAATCACCAACCACACAACTGAAGAACCGATATCAAATCTTTGTAGAGGATGAAGATGGCAAACCTAAGAATGAAGCAATACCAGCAAGCAAAAAAGAAAAGGGCACACAGCAACAAGTGACAGCAAAAAGTACAGCCAAGAAGCAACGAAGAGTGGTGGTGGTGGGAGACTCACTACTGAGAGGCACAGAAGCAGCCATCTGCAGACCGGACATAACTGCAAGAGAAGTATGCTGCCTTCCAGGTGCGATGATCAAGGATGTGACCGATAGGATACCAAAGCTCTTCAGCTCCAAGGACGTCCACCCATTTCTTCTGATACATGTTGGCACCAATGACACGGCAAGGAAGGACCTACCGACAATCTGCAAGGACTTTGAAGAGTTGGGGAAGAAAGTAAAGGAACTGGATGCACAGGTAGTTTTTTCTTCTATCCTTCCAGTAGATGGGCATGGCACCAGGAGATGGAACAGGATCCTTGATGCAAACAACTGGCTAAGACGATGGTGCAGACAACAAGGATTTGGATTCCTGGACCACGGTGTGAATTACTGGTATGATGGACTCCTCGCCAGAGACGGACTACACCTCAACAAACCTGGGAAACACACATTCGCCAGAAGACTCGCTACACTCATCAGGAGGGCGTTAAACTAGAAGAAGAGGGGACGGGAAGAAAAACATTAGACTCGTACAAAGACGACCCAGGAAAACATACTCAGAAGGGAGGTAAGAACATTTCTAAAACAATCCACAGTGAGGAGATTGGAACAAAACAAAATCCTCTAAACTGCATGCTCGCAAACGCCAGAAGCCTGACAAACAAGATGGAAGAACTAGAAGCAGAAATATCTACAGGTAACTTTGACATAGTGGGAATAACCGAGACATGGTTAGATGAAAGCTATGACTGGGCAGTTAACTTACAGGGTTACAGTCTGTTTAGAAAGGATCGTAAAAATCGGAGAGGAGGAGGGGTTTGTCTCTATGTAAAGTCTTGTCTAAAGTCCACTTTAAGGGAGGATATTAGCGAAGGGAATGAAGATGTCGAGTCCATATGGGTTGAAATTCATGGAGGGAAAAATGGTAACAAAATTCTCATTGGGGTCTGTTACAAACCCCCAAATATAACAGAAAGCATGGAAAGTCTACTTCTAAAGCAGATAGATGAAGCTGCAACCCATAATGAGGTCCTGGTTATGGGGGACTTTAACTACCCGGATATTAACTGGGAAACAGAAACCTGTGAAACCCATAAAGGCAACAGGTTTCTGCTAATAACCAAGAAAAATTATCTTTCACAATTGGTGCAGAATCCAACCAGAGGAGCAGCACTTTTAGACCTAATACTATCTAATAGACCTGACAGAATAACAAATCTGCAGGTGGTTGGGCATTTAGGAAATAGCGACCACAATATTGTGCAGTTTCACCTGTCTTTCACTAGGGGGACTTGTCAGGGAGTCACAAAAACATTGAACTTTAGGAAGGCAAAGTTTGAACAGCTTAGAGATGCCCTTAATCTGGTAGACTGGGACAATATCCTCAGAAATGAGAATACAGATAATAAATGGGAAATGTTTAAGAACATCCTAAATAGGCAGTGTAAGCGGTTTATACCTTGTGGGAATAAAAGGACTAGAAATAGGAAAAACCCAATGTGGCTAAATAAAGAAGTAAGACAGGCAATTAACAGTAAAAAGAAAGCATTTGCACTACTAAAGCAGGATGGCACCATTGAAGCTCTAAAAAACTATAGGGAGAAAAATACTTTATCTAAAAAACTAATTAAAGCTGCCAAAAAGGAAACAGAGAAGCACATTGCTAAGGAGAGTAAAACTAATCCCAAACTGTTCTTCAACTATATCAATAGTAAAAGAATAAAAACTGAAAATGTAGGCCCCTTAAAAAATAGTGAGGAAAGAATGGTTGTAGATGACGAGGAAAAAGCTAACATATTAAACACCTTCTTCTCCACGGTATTCACGGTGGAAAATTAAATGCTAGGTGAAATCCCAAGAAACAATGAAAACCCTATATTAAGGGTCACCAATCTAACCCAAGAAGAGGTGCGAAACCGGCTAAATAAGATTAAAATAGATAAATCTCCGGGTCCGGATGGCATACACCCACGAGTACTAAGGGAACTAAGTAATGTAATAGATAAACCATTATTTCTTATTTTTAGGGACTCTATAGCGACAGGGTCTGTTCCGCAGGACTGGCGCATAGCAAATGTGGTGCCAATATTCAAAAAGGGCTCTAAAAGTGAACCTGGAAATTATAGGCCAGTAAGTCTAACCTCTATTGTTGGTAAAATATTTGAAGGGTTTCTGAGGGATGTTATTCTGGATTATCTCAATGAGAATAACTGTTTAACTCCATATCAGCATGGGTTTATGAGAAATCGCTCCTGTCAAACCAATCTAATCAATTTTTATGAAGAGGTAAGCTATAGGCTGGACCACGGTGAGTCATTGGACGTGGTATATCTCGATTTTTCCAAAGCGTTTGATACCGTGCCACACAAGAGGTTGGTACACAAAATGAGAATGCTTGGTCTGGGGGAAAATGTGTGTAAATGGGTTAGTAACTGGCTTAGTGATAGAAAGCAGAGGGTGGTTATAAATGGTATAGTCTCTAACTGGGTCGCTGTGACCAGTGGGGTACCGCAGGGGTCAGTATTGGGACCTGTTCTCTTCAACATATTCATTAATGATCTGGAAGAAGGTTTACACAGTAAAATATCGATATTTGCAGATGATACAAAACTATGTAAAGCAGTTAATACAAGAGAAGATAGTATTCTGCTACAGATGGATCTGGATAAGTTGGAAACTTGGGCTGAAAGGTGGCAGATGAGGTTTAACAATGATAAATGTAAGGTTATACACATGGGAAGAAGGAATCAATATCACCATTACACACTGAACGGGAAACCACTGGGTAAATCTGACAGGGAGAAGGACTTGGGGATCCTAGTTAATGATAAACTTACCTGGAGCAGCCAGTGCCAGGCAGCAGCTGCCAAGGCAAACAGGATCATGGGGTGCATTAAAAGAGGTCTGGATACACATGATGAGAGCATTATACTGCCTCTGTACAAATCCCTAGTTAGACCGCACATGGAGTACTGTGTCCAGTTTTGGGCACCGGTGCTCAGGAAGGATATAATGGAACTAGAGAGAGTACAAAGGAGGGCAACAAAATTAATAAAGGGGATGGGAGAACTACAATACCCAGATAGATTAGCGAAATTAGGATTATTTAGTCTAGAAAAAAGACGACTGAGGGGCGATCTAATAACCATGTATAAGTATATAAGGGGACAATACAAATATCTCGCTGAGGATCTGTTTATACCAAGGAAGGTGACGGGCACAAGGGGGCATTCTTTGCGTCTGGAGGAGAGAAGGTTTTTCCACCAACATAGAAGAGGATTCTTTACTGTTAGGGCAGTGAGAATCTGGAATTGCTTGCCTGAGGAGGTGGTGATGGCGAACTCAGTCGAGGGGTTCAAGAGAGGCCTGGATGTCTTCCTGGAGCAGAACAATATTGTATCATACAATTATTAGGTTCTGTAAAAGGACGTAGATCTGGGGATTTATTATGACGGAATATAGGCTGAACTGGATGGACAAATGTCTTTTTTCGGCCTTACTAACTATGTTACTATGTTACTATGTTACTATTGTTTATGTAGAAAAGTCTTTGTTTCATAGAAAAACTCAAAACAGAAAAGCACCTCTCCTGTATATATACACTGCACAGCACCTTTCCTCCTGTATATATACACTGCACAGCACCTCTCCTGTATATATACACTGCACAGCACCTTTCCTCCTGTATATATATACTGCAGAATTTACAATAGCTGTCACTCATGTAAGAAGTGAAATCTGGCATTGTACTATACATTTCTCTGCCGTATCTGGGCATCATAAATCGGGGTATGTGTTAAAGGGGGGGGAGGGCCACTGAGACTCTTTCGCCCGGGGCCCTCGAAAACCTGGAGCCGGCCCTGCCACTTAACAAGCACTTTATAAGTAAAATGAATGCGGAGCCCAAAGGTTAGACTGTACACAGACATTACCCTGAGATGTATCCATATCATTACTCTTCCACTTTAATCTTCCCTGACATTCTCATGTTTGGTCACCAAGGTGATTAACATGAAATAAATGCAAAACGCTGGAAAATATCTCGAGAGTACAAAGAGGAATTTCCAAAAATGAATTAAGCCGGTCCCGGTGGAACAATTTATGGGTAATGTGTTCTTACATTAGGTCTGCCAGCCGAGATAAATAATAACTGTCATATAAATCACTTTTATATTATAGTAATACCAGAATCTGGTACAGAACGTTAGGCAATGCTACAGGGACAAGATTGGGGAAAATGGTTACAATTTTTCAAACCGACTTAAAGGGATATGCACTTCAATGAAGGAAATTCATCGATTCTTATCATGCCTAATCCACCTAGCTACAATATGTTCCACATGGTAGATTACCACAGCCCTGGGATAAATGTTAATACCCTAATTGATCATGAGTTTTGTAACATTACAATTTGTTTTTAAGAAGCATGAAGATAACTTTTATAATACTGACTTGTATGCACGAGAATATGATTTGTAACTACTATAGTAATACATATACAGTGCCTTGCAAATGTATTCGGCCCCTTGGAACTTTTCAACCTTTTCCCACATATCATGCTTCAAACAAGTGGAACACAATTGTGAAGTTGAATGAAATTTATTGGTTATTTTCCATTTTTGTGGAAATTCAAAAACTGAAAAGTGTGGCGTGCAATATTTAGTTCAGTGCAGCAAACTCACTCCAGAAGTTCATTGTGGGTCTCTGAATGATCCAATGTTGTCATAAATGCCTAATGATGATAAATATACCGTAATAATAATAATCTTTATTTATATAGTGCCAACATATTCTGCAGCGCTTTACAGTTTAACAGCTTCAAACACAACAGTCATAAGTAACAATGTTAACAATACAGTAATAAAGCAAAATAAGACAAAATAAGACAAAATAAGACGACCCTGCTCGTGAGAGCTTACAATCTACAATGAGGTGGGGAGATACAAAGTACAGGTGTGTATTTACAATGACGTATTTACAATGATGGTCCAGCCATCTTCAGGGAGTGGGGGGTAGATGGAAGTAGTGAATGGGCTACACACAAACAAAATAACTGATTAGGGAACATGATAGGCCACTCTGAACAAATGTGTTTTGAGGGAGCGCCTAAAACTATGCAAATTGTGGATCGTCCTAGTTTCTTGGGGTAGAGCATTCCAGAGGATTGGTGTAGCACGGGAGAAGTCTTGGAGTCGGGAGTGGGAGGTACGGATTAGTGCAGAGGTTAGTCAAAAGTCATTTGCAGAGTGCAGTGGTCGGTTAGGCCGATAGACAGAAATGAGGGAGGAGCTGTAAGGGGGTGCCGCACTGTGAAGAGCTTTGTGGGTGAGAACAAGTACTTTGAATTGTATCCTGTAATGAATGGGCAGCCAGTGGAATGACTGGTGAAGAGCGGACGCGTTTGAGTAACGATTAGCTAGATAGACGACCCTGGCTGCTGCATTAAGGATGGACTGGAGAGGGGAAAGTCGAGTGAGGGGGAGGCCAATTAATAGAGCGTTGCAGTAGTCCAGGCGGGAGTGGATCAGGGCGACAGTGAGGGTTTTTGTTGTTTCCATAGTGAGAAAAAGGTGGGTTCTAGAGATGTTCTTTAGGTGTAAGCGGCATGAGCAGGCAAGAGATTGTATATGGGATGTGAAGGAGAGATTGGAGTCAAACATAACACCCAGACAACGCACCTGCTGCCGGGGTGTTATTATGGTGCCACCCACAGAGAGGGAAACGTCAGGTTTAGGGAGGTTAGTAGATGGTGGGAGCAGAAGAAGTTTAGTTTTGGAGAGGTTGAGTTTCTGCTAGAGAGCAGACATGATGTCAGAGACTGCTGACAGACAGTCAGTGGTGTTCTGTAGTACAGCAGGAGTAAGGCCAGGGGATGACGTATATAGTTGTGTGTGTCGGCATAAAGATGGTACTAAAAGCCAAATCTGCTGATGGTCTGTCCAATTGGGGTCGTGTAGAGGGAGAAGAGAAGGGGGCCAAGGACTGAGCCCTGGGGTACTGTTGTGAATTCTGTTGTCGAGCTCCCTCCTGTGGTCGTGAATGGTACTTCGGCGAGTTCTGTCTATGGGATCCCTCTGGTGGTTATGAGTGAAGCTGCGGCTTCTGAGGTTCCTTACACAGGTGACGTGGTTTATCCTTTGGTTGGCTGCTCTATTTAACTCCTCTCAGATCGTTACTCCATGCCAGCTGTCAATGTTTTTGCATTTGTTCAGTTCGCTCCTGGATCTCTCTGGTGACCTGCCTTCTCCTGCAGAAGCTAAGTTCCTGATAGTCATTATTTGTTCTTTGTTTTCTTGTCCAGCTGGTTATCATGATTTTGTCTTGCTAGCTGGAATCTCTGGGATGCAGAGTGGTCCCTCTGCACCGTGAGTCGGTGCGGAGGTCTTTTTGCACACTCTGCGTGGTCTTTTGTAGGTTTTTGTGCTGATCGCAAAGTTACCTTTCCTATCCTCTGTCTATTTAGTAAGTCTGGCCTCCCTTTGCTGAAACCTGTTTCATTTCTGCATTTGTGACTTTCATCTTTACTCACAGTCAATATATGTGGGGGGCTTCCTTTACCTTTGGGGAATTTCTCTGAGGCAAGGTAGGCTTTATTTTCCATCTCTAGGGCTAGATAGTTCTTAGGCTGTGACGAGGCGCCTAGGTCTGGTCAGGAGCGCTCTACAGCTATTTCTAGTGTGTGTGATAGGATTAGGGCTTGCGGTCAGCAGAGTTCCCACATCCCAGAGCTCGTCCTGTATAAGGTTTAACTATCAGGTCATTCCTGGTGCTCCTAACCACCAGGTCATAACAGTACAGCTGGCCCAAAGTATTAATGCATCTCAATAGAGGGATCAGAGAACTTCTGAGACCATTTTTTTTTCTTTGCACTGTGTTTTGTTTCTCTTTTCCCCTAGACCTTTGGGTGGTTCAGGACACAGGTGTAGGTATGGACATTCAAGGTCTGTCCTCTTGTGTGGATCATCTCACTACAAGGGTACAAAACATTCAAGATTGTGTGGTTCAGAATCCTATGTTAGAGCCTAGAGTTCCTTTTCTGATTTATTTTCTGGGGATAGATCTAGGTTCTTGAATTTCAAAAATAATTGTAAACTGTTTCTAGCTTTGAAACCCCGCTCCTCTGGTGACCCCGCTCAACAAGTAAAAATCATTATTTCTTTGTTGCGTGGTGACCCTCAAGACTGGGCATTTTCCCTTGCGCCAGGAGATCCTGCATTGCGTGATGTTGATGCGTTTTTTCTGGCGCTTGGATTGCTTTATGATGAACCAAATTCAGTGGATCAGGCAGAGAAAATCTTGCTGGCTTTGTGTCAGGGTCAGGATGAAGCGGAGGTGTACTGTCAGAAGTTTAGAAAGTGGTCTGTGCTTACTCAGTGGAATGAATGTGCCCTGGCAGCAATTTTCAGAAAAGGTCTTTCTGAAGCCCTTAAGGATGTCATGGTGGGATTTCCCACTCCTGCTGGTCTGAATGAGTCTATGTCTTTGGCCATTCAGATCGATCGGCGCATGCGTGAGCGCAAAGCTGTGCACCATCTGGCGGTCTTCTCTGAGCATAGGCCTGAGCCTATGCAGTGTGATAGGACTTTGACCAGAGCTGAAAGGCAAGAACACAGACGTCGGAATGGGCTGTGTTTTTACTGTGGTGAATCCACTCATGCTATCTCCGATTGTCCTAAGCGCACTAAGCGGTTCGCTAGGTCTGTCACCATTGCTACGGTACAGTCTAAATTTCTTTTGTCCGTTACTCTGATTTGCTCTCTGTCGTCCTATTCTGTAATGGCATTTGTGGATTCAGGCGCTGCCCTGAATTTGATGGATCTGGAGTTTGCCAGGCGCTGTGGTTTTTTCTTGGAGCCCTTGCAGTATCCTATTCCATTGAGAGGAATTGATGCTACGCCTTTGGCCAAGAATAAGCCTCAGTACTGGACTCAATTGACCATGTGCATGGCTCCTGCACATCAGGAGGATATTCGCTTTTTGGTGTTGCATAATCTGCATGATGTGGTCGTTTTGGGGTTGCCATGGCTACAGGTCCATAATCCAGTGTTGGATTGGAAATCTATGTCTGTGTCCAGCTGGGGTTGTCAGGGGGTACATGGTGATGTTCCATTGCTGTCTATTTCGCCTTCCACTCCTTCTGAAGTCCCTGAGTTTTTATCAGATTACCGGGATGTATTTGAAGAGCCCAAATCCGGTGCCCTACCCCTTTATAGGGATTGCGACTGTGCTATTAATTTGATTCCTGGTAGTAAGTTTCCTAAGGGCCGTCTGTTTAATTTATCTGTGCCAGAGCACGCCGCTATGCGGAGTTATATAAAGGAATCCTTGGAGAAGGGTCATATTCGTCCGTCGTCGTCACCATTGGGAGCAGGGTTCTTTTTTGTGGCCAAGAAGGATGGTTCTTTGAGACCTTGTATTGATTACCGCCTTCTCAATAAAATTACAGTCAAATTTCAGTATCCTTTGCCGCTGCTGTCTGATTTATTTGCTCGGATTAAGGGGGCTAGTTGATTCACCAAGATAGATCTGCGTGGTGCGTATAATCTTGTGCGAATTAAACAGGGTGATGAATGGAAAACGGCATTTAATACGCCCGAGGGCCATTTTGAGTACCTGGTTATGCCATTCGGGCTTTCTAATGCTCCATCTGTGTTTCAGTCCTTTATGCATGACATCTTCCGAGAGTACCTGGATAGATTCATGATTGTATATTTGGATGACATTTTGGTCTTTTCGGATGATTGGGAGTCTCATGTGAAGCAGGTCAGAATGGTGTTCCAGGTCCTTCGTGCGAATTCCTTGTTTGTGAAGGGGTCAAAGTGTCTCTTTGGTGTTCAGAAGGTTTCATTTTGGGGTTTCATTTTTTCCCCTTCTACTATCGAGATGGACCCTGTTAAAGGTCAGGCCATTCACGATTGGACTCAGCCTAAATCTGTGAAGAGCTTGCAGAAGTTCCTGGGCTTTGCTAATTTTTATCGTCGCTTCATCGCTAATTTTTCCAGTATTGCTAAACCGTTGACTGATTTGACCAAGAAAGGTGCTGATGTGGTCAATTGGTCCTCTGCGGCTGTAGAGGCTTTTCAGGAGTTGAAGCGTCGTTTTGCTTCTACCCCTGTGTTGTGCCAGCCAGATGTTTCGCTCCCTTTTCAGGTTGAGGTTGATGCTTCTGAAATTGGAGCAGGGGCTGTTTTGTCGCAAAGAAGTTCTGTTGGCTCGGTGATGAAACCCTGTGCCTTCTTTTCTAGAAAATTCTCGCCTGCTGAGCGCAATTATGATGTGGGCAATCGGGAGTTGTTGGCCATGAAGTGGGCATTCGAGGAGTGGCGACATTGGCTTGAAGGAGCTAAACATCGCGTGGTGGTCTTGACGGATCACAAGAATTTAACTTATCTCGAGTCTGCCAAACGGTTGAATCCTAGACAGGCTCGATGGTCGCTCTTTTTCTCCCGTTTTGATTTTGTGGTTTCATACCTTCCGGGATCTAAGAATGTGAAGGCTGACGCCCTGTCAAGGAGTTTTGTGCCTGACTCTCCGGGTGTTCCGGAGCCGGCGGGTATTCTTAAAGAAGGGGTAATTTTGTCTGCCATTTCCCCTGATTTGCGGCGTGTGCTGCAAAAGTTTCAGGCTGATAGACCTGATCGTTGTCCTACGGAGAAACTGTTTGTCCCTGATAGATGGACTAGTAGAGTTATCTCTGAGATTCATTGTTCAGTGTTGGCTGGTCATCCTGGAATCTTTGGTACTAGAGATTTGGTGGCTAGATCCTTTTGGTGGCCTTCTTTGTCACGGGATGTGCGTTCTTTTGTGCAGTCCTGTGGGACTTGTGCTCGGGCTAAGCCCTGCTGTTCTCGTGCCAGTGGGTTGCTTTTGCCCTTGCCGATCCCGAAGAGGCCCTGGACGCATATTTCCATGGATTTTATTTCAGATCTCCCTGTTTCTCAAAGGATGTCGGTCATTTGGGTGGTTTGTGATCGCTTCTCTAAGATGGTCCATTTGGTACCCTTGTCTAAATTGCCTTCCTCCTCTGATTTGGTGCCATTGTTTTTCCAGCATGTGGTTCGTTTGCATGGCATTCCAGAGAACATCGTCTTGGACAGAGGTTCCCAGTTTGTTTCGAGGTTTTGGCGGTCCTTTTGCGCTAAGATGGGCATTGATTTGTCTTTTTCTTCGGCTTTCCATCCTCAGACTAATGGCCAAACCGAACGAACTAATCAGACTTTGGAGACATATCTGAGATGCTTTGTTTCTGCTGATCAGGATGATTGGGTGTCCTTCTTGCCTTTGGCTGAGTTCGCCCTCAATAATCGGGCCAGCTCGGCTACTTTAGTTTCTCCTTTTTTCTGTAATTCTGGTTTCCATCCTCGTTTCTCTTCAGGGCAGGTTGAGCCTTCGGACTGTCCTGGTGTGGATGCGGTGGTGGACAGGTTGCAGTGGATTTGGACTCATGTGGTGGACAATTTGACATTGTCCCAGGAGAAGGCTCAACGTTTCGCTAACCGCCGGCATTGTGTTGGTCCCCGACTTCGTGTTGGGGATTTGGTATGGTTGTCATCTCGTCACGTTCCTATAAAGGTTTCCTCTCCTAAGTTTAAGCCTCGTTTCATTGGGCCTTATAAGATTTCTGAAGTTCTTAATCCTGTGTCATTTCGTTTGGACATTCCAGCTTCTTTTGCCATCCATAATGTGTTCCATAGGTCGTTGTTGCGGAGATACGTGGCGCCTATGGTTCCCTCCGTTGATCCCCCTGCCCCGGTGTTGGTTGAGGGGGAGTTGGAGTATGTGGTGGAGAAGATTTTGGATTCTCGTGTTTCGAGACGGAAACTTCAGTACCTGGTCAAGTGGAAGGGTTATGGTCAGGAAGATAATTCCTGGGTTTTTGCCTCTGATGTTCATGCTGCCGATCTTGTTCGTGCCTTTCATCTGGCTCATCCTGATCGGCCTGGGGGCTCTGGTGAGGGTTCGGTGACCCCTCCTCAAGGGGGGGTACTGTTGTGAATTCTGTTGTCGAGCTCCCTCCTGTGGTCGTGAATGGTACTTCGGCGAGTTCTGTCTATGGGCTCCCTCTGGTGGCTATGAGTGAAGCTGCGGCTTCTGAGGTTCCTTACACAGGTGACGTGGTTTATCCTTTGGTTGGCTGCTCTATTTAACTCCTCTCAGATCGTTACTCCATGCCAGCTGTCAATGTTTTTGCATTTGTTCAGTTCGCTCCTGGATCTCTCTGGTGACCTGCCTTCTCCTGCAGAAGCTAAGTTCCTGATAGTCATTATTTGTTCTTTGTTTTCTTGTCCAGCTGGTTATCATGATTTTGTCTTGCTAGCTGGAATCTCTGGGATTCAGAGTGGTCCCTCCGCACCGTGAGTCGGTGCGGAGGTCTTTTTGCACACTCTGCGTGGTCTTTTGTAGGTTTTTGTGCTGATCGCAAAGTTACCTTTCCTATCCTCTGTCTATTTAGTAAGTCTGGCCTCCCTTTGCTGAAACCTGTTTCATTTCTGCGTTTGTGACTTTCATCTTTACTCACAGTCAATGTATGTGGGGGGCTTCCTTTACCTTTGGGGAATTTCTCTGAGGCAAGGTAGGCTTTATTTTCCATCTCTAGGGCTAGATAGTTCTTAGGCTGTGACGAGGCGCCTAGGTCTGGTCAGGAGCGCTCCACGGCTATTTCTAGTGTGTGTGATAGGATTAGGGCTTGCGGTCAGCAGAGTTCCCACATCCCAGAGCTCGTCCTGTATGAGGTTTAACTATCAGGTTATTCCGGGTGCTCCTAACCACCAGGTCATAACAGGGTACCCCGACAGTGAGAGGAAGAGGAGATGAAGGGGAGCCAGAGAGTAGAACACTGAAGGAGCGGTCAGAAAGATAGGAGGAGAACCAGGAGAGAGAAGTGTCCTTAATGCCAAGTGACTGGAGCCTAGAAAGTAAGAGAGGGTGGTCAACAGTGTCGAAAGCTGCAGAAAGATCGAGAAGAATGAGCAGAGCATGGTCACCGTTACATTTTGCTGTCATGAGGTCGTTGGTCACTTTGATAAGTGCAGTTTCTGTCGAGTGTAGGGGGCGGAAGCCGGACTGTGAAGGGTCTAGGAGGGAGTGAATGGAGAGGTAACGGGTAAGGCGGGAGTAGACTAGGTGCTCCAAGAGTTTACAGATGAAGGGGAGATTGGAGACAGGTCTGTAGTTGTTTGTGCAGGATGGGTCGAGGGTGGGTTTCTTTAGTAACGGAGTAATGATAGAGTGTTTGAAGGAGGACAGGAAAATGCCTGAGGAGAGTGAGAGATTAAAGATTGTAGTTAGGTGAGTAGTGACGAATGGAGAGAGAGACTGGAGGAGATGAGAGGGAATGGGGTTAGTAGAGCATGTAGTCGGACGAGAAGAAGAGAGGACCCTGGAGATTTCTTCTTCTGTGATTGGATCAAATGCGGAGAGTGAGCCAGGGGAGATGCAGGGAGGGATGGGAGTCACTAAACTTGATGTCTGGGAGCGGATTTCCTGAGGGATATTGTCTATTTTCTCTATAAAGTGGGAGGCCAGATCATCAGCACAAATGTCTGTGATAGGAGCTCGAGCTTTTGGCCTGAGGAGGGAGTGAAAGGTGTCAAAAGTTTCTTGGGGTTGTTGGATAGTGAGGAGATCAGAGTGGTAAAGTAGATCTGTTTGGCGATGTGAAGGGCAAAGTTATAGGTTTTTAACATAAATTTGAAGTGTATGAAGTCTTCTGGTGTGCGAGTTTTCCTCCATAAGCGTTCAGCACTCCTAGAGCCTCGCTGGAGAAATCGGGTTTGTGATGTTAGCCAGGGCTGTTTTACTCTGTGTTTGGAGGTTCTGAGGGTGAGGGGAGCTATTTGGTCTAGGGTGCTTCTAAGAGTGTCATTGCAGTGATGTACCACCAAATCAGGACAGGAAAAAGAAGAGATTGGGGACAGTGATGAGTGTAAGGAGTCTGAAAGTGTATGAGGGTTAATGGCTTGTATGTAGGAAGGTGCTGGGGTGAGCGAGGATTTGTGAGCATGAAGGAGAGAATGTTGTGGTCAGAGAGGGGAAGCAATGAGTTATTTAGGTAGGAGATTGAACACAGCCGGATAAAGACCAGGTCAAGGGTGTTACCGTCCATGTGTGTCTCAAAGGTTGAGAGCTGTGAGAGGCCAAGCGAAGTGGTTAGTGATAGAAGCTGGTATGCAGATGTAGAAGTGGGGTTGTTTAAGGGGATGTTGAAGTCTCCCAGGATAAGGGTTGGGAGTTCTGAGGACATGAAGTGCGGCAGCCAGCCAGAGAAATGGTCCAGGAAGTGGGTGGGTGAGCCTGGGGGCCGGTATATGACCGCTACTCTGAGTGAGAGGGGACGGAAGAGCCTGATGGTGTGGACCTCAAAAGAAGGGAATGAGAGTGATGGAGTTGGTGGGATGACCTGGAAGGTGCATTGTGGGGAGAGTATGCCAACTCCACCACCAGGTCTGTTTGTGGGTCTGGGGAATGGGAGAATTGTAGGCCACCATGGGAAATGGCAGCAGGGGAGACAGTGTCAGAATCCTGGATCCAGGTTTCATTGAGGGCCAATAGATTTAGAGAGTTGTTCAGAAAGTAGTTGTGCAGGAAAGGAAGCTTGTTACATACAGACCGTGGATTCCAAAGGGCACAATTAAAAGAAGGAGATGAGGGAGTGCAAGTAATGTTAATAAGGTTAGAATGGTTTTGATGTGAGATAGAGTAGCAGTTGAGGTTGTGGGATGGTGGACCAGGGTTGGGGGAGATGTCTCCCGAAATCAGTAGGAGTAGGAAGATAAAAAGCAAGAAGTTTTTGGAATTGTAAGAAGTTTTTTGTGCAGTGTGCTTTGGCAAGATGGACTGAGGTTTTTCAGGATGGTGAGAAGTGCATGGGAGCTGTACATGGGAGAGGGAAGTATAGAGGAGCTGATGTATATGAGTTGTGATGGAGGAGGGATGGGGTGGTGGATGTGGTTTGCAAGGGAACATAGGAGGATAGGAATAAAGCACATGGATAGAAGGGAGAGGAGAGTGTGGGTTACCCTGACTAACTGCCATGGAATAACTGCAATAACTTGATGCTTAGCTAATGCGATGCTTTGCTGAATGCGTGCGACCCCACACATGCGTGCACCCCTAAGAATGAATCTAAATTTATAGGCCCACAGTACAGGGAGAGGACAGCGGGATTATGGGAGCTGGTTAGTTATAAATTAGGGACAGCTGCTGGACACATTCTGGTGTGGATAGATGATCCCCATATTAAGTATGCATCCAAGAACCGCGATATGCAAGATGGAGTTCTTCCTCTGCTCCAGAATTCTAACAAGTTCCCGACAGTTGCCACCACCATATCCCTTCAAAGGAAAACCTAAGATTAAAGAACGAAAAAAGAAAAATTAAAACCCATATAAAAACATATACAATGCGGGCGCATACCCCAACACAGCAATGTGGTGACTAGAGAAACGACGCATAACTGATGTTTTCGTTCAATCCCATAGGGGTAACCGTGTCCAGAGCCCATATCCAGCGTGTCTCCAACTGGCCCAAACGCTTAAACAAATTGCCCCCGCGGATATTGACATTAAGTGCATCAATGCCCCGTACTCTAAAAAGAGCACTATCGCAATTATGTAGGGCCTTAAAATGCCTCGGGATGGTTTTCAACATAGAGGGATCTTGTTGGGTAGCAGCGGCTTCAATTCCCAGCACATGCTCCCTAATTCTCACTTTCAGTTGTCTCGTTGTCATCCCGATATAAATTAATCCGCAGGGGCAAGTTGCATAGTAGATAGTGTATCTAGTGGTGCATGTAATCCATTTACGAATTGTGTAGCTCCTATTCCCGTTTGAATTCGTAAATACCTTACACCTATCCACGTTTGGGCACGCGACACAACGGCCGCAGGGGGCACAGCCACCTCTGGATGCAATGTCGTCAAGGAAGGTTTTAGATCCCTGTCCCACATAATGGCTCTTAACCAGGTGATCCCTCAGGTTTTTTGCCCGCCTGAATGTTAATAACGGTCTCTTGGGAAGAAACTTACCAATGACTGGATCGACTTGTAAAATCGGCCAGGCCTTGGTAAGTGCCTCTCTAATTCTATCTCCCTGAAGATGAAATGTGGTGATAAATCTAAGTTGATCACCACCAGACTCAGCTTTATCCACCTGTGGTTTATAAAGAAGGTGATTCCGGGTCGAATGTTTAGCCCTATGGTAGGCCTTTTTAATGGAACGTTTACTGTACCCACTGTTATGGCTGGCAATCAGGCAACACAGCGTGCAGTAATCAGCGCACATACAGAGATCTGGCAATAACCAAAAACAATAGGACGAGCTCTGAGACGTGGAATCTCTGTAGACTGCAGTACCTGATCTATCCTCACACAACTATAAGCAGCAGTGGATTGCGCCTAACAACTACCTATGCAACTCGGCACTGCCTGAGGAGCTGACTAGCCTGAAGATAGAAATACAAGCCTGACTTACCTCAGAGAAATACCCCAAAGGAATAGGCAGCCCCCCACATATAATGACTGTTAGCAAGATGAAAAGACAAACGTAGGAATGAAATAGATTCAGCAAAGTGAGGCCCGATATTCTAGACAGAGCGAGGATAGCAAAGAGAACTATGCAGTCTACAAAAAACCCTAAAACGAAAACCACGCAAAGGGGCAAAAAGACCCACCGTGCCGAACTAACAGCACGGCGGTGCACCCCTCTGCTTCTCAGAGCTTCCAGCAAAAGACAATAGCAAGCTGGACAGAAAAAAACAGAAAACAAACTAGAAGCACTTATCTAGCAGAGCAGCAGGCCCAAGGAAAGATGCAGTAGCTCAGATCCAACACTGGAACATTGACAAGGAGCAAGGAAGACAGACTCAGGTGGAGCTAAATAGCAAGGCAGCCAACGAGCTCACCAAAACACCTGAGGGAGGAAGCCCAGAGACTGCAATACCACTTGTGACCACAGAAGTGAACTCAGCCACAGAATTCACAACAGTACCCCCCCCTTGAGGAGGGGTCACCGAACCCTCACCAGAACCCCCAGGCCGACCAGGATGAGCCACATGAAAGGCACGAACAAGATCTGGGGCATGGACATCAGAGGCAAAAACCCAGGAATTATCCTCCTGAGCATAACCCTTCCATTTGACCAGATACTGGAGTTTCCGTCTAGAGACACGAGAATCCAAAATCTTCTCCACAATATACTCCAATTCCCCCTCCACCAAAACAGGGGCAGGAGGCTCCACAGATGGAACCATAGGTGCCACGTATCTCCTCAACAACGACCTATGGAATACATTATGTATGGAAAAGGAGTCTGGGAGGGTCAGACGAAAAGACACCGGATTGAGAATCTCAGAAATCCTATACGGACCAATAAAACGAGGTTTAAATTTAGGAGAGGAAACCTTCATAGGAATATGACGAGAAGATAACCAAACCAAATCCCCAACACGAAGTCGGGGTCCCACACGGCGTCTGCGATTAGCGAAAAGCTGAGCCTTCTCCTGGGACAAGGTCAAATTGTCCACTACCTGAGTCCAGATCTGCTGCAACCTGTCCACCACAGAATCCACACCAGGACAGTCCGAAGACTCAACCTGTCCTGAAGAGAAACGAGGATGGAACCCAGAATTGCAGAAAAATGGAGAGACCAAGGTAGCCGAGCTGGCCCGATTATTAAGGGCGAACTCAGCCAACGGCAAAAATGACACCCAATCATCCTGGTCAGCGGAAACAAAACATCTCAGATATGTTTCCAAGGTCTGATTGGTTCGTTCGGTCTGGCCATTAGTCTGAGGATGGAAGGCCGAGGAGAAAGATAGGTCAATGCCCATCCTACCACAAAAGGCTCGCCAGAACCTCGAGACAAACTGGGAACCTCTGTCAGAAACAATATTCTCAGGAATGCCATGTAAACGAACCACATGCTGGAAGAACAAAGGCACCAAATCAGAGGAGGAAGGCAATTTAACCAAGGGCACCAGATGGACCATTTTAGAAAAGCGATCACAGACCACCCAAATGACCGACATTTTTTGAGAAACGGGAAGGTCAGAAATGAAATCCATCGAAATATGTGTCCAAGGCCTCTTCGGGACCGGCAAGGGCAAAAGCAACCCACTGGGATCAGGTACTGTTATGGCTGGCAATCAGGCAACACAGCGTGCAGTAATCAGCGCACATACAGAGATCTGGCAATAACCAAAAACAATAGGACGAGCTCTGAGACGTGGAATCTCTGTAGACTGCAGTACCTGATCTATCCTCACACAACTATAAGCAGCAGTGGATTGCGCCTAACAACTACCTATGCAACTCGGCACTGCCTGAGGAGCTGACTAGCCTGAAGATAGAAATACAAGCCTGACTTACCTCAGAGAAATACCCCAAAGGAATAGGCAGCCCCCCACATATAATGACTGTTAGCAAGATGAAAAGACAAACGTAGGAATGAAATAGATTCAGCAAAGTGAGGCCCGATATTCTAGACAGAGCGAGGATAGCAAAGAGAACTATGCAGTCTACAAAAAACCCTAAAACGAAAACCACGCAAAGGGGCAAAAAGACCCACCGTGCCGAACTAACAGCACGGCGGTGCACCCCTCTGCTTCTCAGAGCTTCCAGCAAAAGACAATAGCAAGCTGGACAGAAAAAAACAGAAAACAAACTAGAAGCACTTATCTAGCAGAGCAGCAGGCCCAAGGAAAGATGCAGTAGCTCAGATCCAACACTGGAACATTGACAAGGAGCAAGGAAGACAGACTCAGGTGGAGCTAAATAGCAAGGCAGCCAACGAGCTCACCAAAACACCTGAGGGAGGAAGCCCAGAGACTGCAATACCACTTGTGACCACAGAAGTGAACTCAGCCACAGAATTCACAACAACCCACGCTCTGCAAAACGCGCTGAAAGCTCCCCAGCCCGTCTCTCAAAGTCCACATCTGTAGACCAGATCCTCCTGAGTCGGAGGAACTGCCCAACCGGTACTGATGACACCATATGACGGGGGTGACACGAAGTAGCATGTAACACCATGTTAGTTGCCGTAGCTTTATGAAAGATATCAGTATTAACATTCCCCGCTTCATCTTTCATAATTGTAACATCAAGGAAGCTAATTCTGGACTTATCCCACTCACAAGTAAGCCTGATATTACGATCATTGCTGTTGAGGCGGCCTAGGAGCTGCTCCAGGTCGACGGCCTCACGCTGCCAGACAAAAAGGATGTCATCGATGTACCGCATCCAGAATGGGACTTGGTCCATCGATGACAACCTGTCTGACAGGAAGAGGTCCCTCTCCCACAGCCCCAGGAACAGGTTAGCATAGGCCGGCGCAAAGGCCGCGCCCATGGCTGTCCCCTGGAGCTGTAGGTAGAAGGACCCCTTAAACACAAAAAAATTGTGGGTGAGGGTGAACTCTAGTAGTTCCAGCAGGAGTCCCCTCAATCCTACAGACAATGTAGATGTACCAAGGAAAAATTTCACGGCTTCAATGCCGTCTTTATGTCTTATGTTTGTATACAGGGACTCCACATCTGCTGAAACCAGTAGAGATTCACCCTCGAAACAGAGGCCATCGACCCTACGGAGCAGCTCACCGGTGTCCTTTAAATAGGACGGAAGAACAGACACCAGGGGCTGGAGGTGGAAATCAATCCAGCAGTTTATGTGTTCAAGGAAGTTTCCCCTCCCGGACACAATGGGTCGACCGGGCGGTGACACCAGGCTCTTGTGTATTTTAGGGAGGAGGTAGAAAGTGGCTACCGTGGGGTCCTCAACCAAAAGGGATGAAGCCAGCTCCTTAGTAATAACATCATTTTCCAGGGCTTTCTTGATTATGGTCACCAATTGACCATAATATGCACTTAATGGATTATATGTTAATTTTTTATAACACACTGGATTGTTTAGCTGACGTAACGCCTCCTTTTCGTACATCCCCACGGGCCACATGACTACATTCCCTCCCTTATCAGCAGGTTTTATTACTATCCCAGGGAGATTCTTAAGATGTTCCAAACGCTCACGTTCCGCACCTGATAAATTATCAGAATGCGGAAACCTGGGAATTTTGCACAGATCCTGGGTCACCACCCGGACAAAAAGATCAACACTAGAACATGTAGCCAAGGGGGGAAACTTGGTCGACCGCTTACGAATAGAGGGAGGAATCTTACCCCCCTCGTGGATATGTTCCACCGCCAGCTCCTCCAAGATCCTCAGCGTAGCCTGTTCTTCCTCTGTTGGAAAGAGTGTATTACTATCATTATCATAAAAGAACCATCTCAACAGCAAAGATCTAGCAAACAGGTTAAGATCCTTGAAGACACAAAAGAGAATAGTAAAACCAAAAACACTCAGTTTGAAAAAATGTTGCAGTAATCCGCAAGTGCTAGTAAAAGATGTAAAAAACAGGGTATTTGGTTGATACGTTTTTTGCAAAAAATGTATACTAAGCTGCTCTACCAATCTTCACGGTATACCCTTATCAGAGCAGTCCTAACTAATGTATGCAATCCCTATCTGATGTATTTAAAAACCTGATCATCTGTATATAACCTGTGTGAACAGGGTTCAGAGAGGAAAAATCCATGTGTGCATACAGGGTAGAACAGCTTTTGTGCAGATAGCCCAAGAGGAGTGGTGGAAATCCCCAGTCTTGTAGACACAAGAGAACAATTATGGAAACAGGAACACATGGGCTACTTGCACAGTGAACAAGTCTGTATGATCATGTTCACACACCACCAAGAAACCTGAAGACATAAAAGAGAATAGTAAAACCAAAAACACTTAGTTTGAAAAAATGTTGCAGTAATCCGCAAGTGCTAGTAAAAGATGTAAAAAACAGGGTATTTGGTTGATACGTTTTTTGCAAAAAATGTATACTAAGCTGCTCTACCAATCTTCACGGTATACCCTTATCAGAGCAGTCCTAACTAATGTATGCAATCCCTATCTGATGTAAGATCCTTAACCACAGTGAATCTATCATATTCTGGAGTGGGTGAAAAAGAGAGGCCCTTACCAAGGAGTGACAGATCAGCAGGAGAGAGTACATAATGGCTTAAATTGATTACCCGATTTTGTTTGTCCTCAGGTTCTGCCTGATGATTGGATTGTCGCCTATAAGGATGGTAAGCATGATCCCTCAGGCGTACCGAGCCAGAAGAGGCCGATATATCGGAATGTCCACTAGCAGAAGATATGGAAGTATTGGATGGGGCCCGTGTTAAATTGGCCCGTCTCCATAAATACACCCTATTCCCTTGGTAATCCTTAAGATCTCTGTTAAGCTTTGACAATTGATTTTCTTGAATTTTTTTGACCAGAGCATCCAAGGTCTTTTCCAGATCCACATCAAACAACTGCAATTTCTCCTTGGGGCAATCAAACTTTAATGTATCTTGTATCTCATCAATACTCCTATCAAGCTCATTGATTTTAGTCGTATTAAAATCGACCAAGAGCTGCATCAATGAGAAAGAGCACATATTGCTTGCCTCTTCCCAGCATGTGCTGGGAATTGAAGCCGCTGCTACCCAACAAGATCCCTCTGTGTTGAAAACCATCCCGAGTAGGGTTGAGCGAAACGGGTCGTTCATTTTCAAAAGTCGCCGACTTTTGGCAAAGTCGGGTTTCATGAAACCCGATCCGACCCCTGTGCGGGGTCGGCCATGCGGTACGCGACTTTCGCGCCAAAGTCGCGTTTCAATGACGCGAAAAGCGCCATTTCTCAGCCAATGAAGGTAAACGCAGAGTGTGGGCAGCGTGATGACATAGGTCCTGGTCCCCACCATCTTAGAGAAGGGCATTGCAGTGATTGGCTTGCTGTCTGCGGCGTCACAGGGGCTATAAAGGGGAGTTCCCGCCGACCGCCATGTTACTGCTGCTGATCTGAGCTTAGGGAGAGGTTGCTGCCGCTTCGTCAGAAGCAGGGATAGCGTTAGGCAGGGTCCATTAACCACCAAACCGCTTGTGCTGTAGCGATTTCCACTGCCAAACACCACCTTCGGTGTGCAGGGACAGTGGAAGCTACATTTTTTTTTTTTCCCCCTCAGCGCTGTAGCTCATTGGGCTGCCCTAGAAGGCTCCCTGATAGCTGCATTGCTGTGTGTACGCCGCTGTGCAAACCAACTGCTTTTTTCAAAGCACAAATCCTCTTGTTCCTTCCTTTCTGCACAGCTATCTTTTTGGTTTGTACACACTTTTTATTTAATTTGTGCATCAGTCCACTCCTTATTGCTGCCTGCCATACCTGGCTGAGATTACTGCAGGGAGATAGTAATTGAAGGACACTCCCTGTTTTTTTTTTTTTTTTGTGGGAGATTAAGATTGACATTTCTGCTAGAGTGCCATCCCTGTCTGTGTCATCTCTCACTCAGTGGGCCATAGAAAGCCTATTTATTTTTTTGCTTGATTTGGGTTATAAAATCTACCTGAAAAAATCACTACATCAATCAGTGGGAGAAAAATATTGGCCTCAGGGCTTGTGTGCCACTCTTGACTCCTGTGTGCATCATCACTCACTCAGTGGGCCATAGAAAGCCTATTTATTTTTTTGCTTGATTTTTGTTCTAAAATCTACCTGAAAAAATCACTACATCAATCAGTGGGAGAAAAATATTGGCCTCAGGGCTTGTGTGCCACTCCTGACTCCTGTGTGCATCATCACTCACTCAGTGGGCCATAGAAAGCCCATTTGTTTTTGTTTTTTGCTTTATTTGGGTTCTAAATTCTACCTAAAAAAATCAATAAATCAATCAGTGGGAGATTAATATTGGCCTTTGGGCTTGTGTGCCAGTCCTAAGCGTGCCATCTCTCTCTCAGATAGTGGGCCATAGAAAGCCTATTTATTTTTATTTTTTTTTATTGGGTTTATAAATTTTCCCTGGAAAAAAAAAAAAAAGTGGGAGATTAATATTGGCCTCTGGGCTTGTGTGCCAGTCCTGAGCGTGCCATCTCTCTCACAAATAGTGGGCCATAGAAAGCCTATTTATTTATTTTTTTTTGGTTTTATAAATTCTCCCTTAAAAAAAAAAGGGAGATTAATATTGGCCTTTGGGCTTGTGTGCCAGTCCTAAGCGTGCCATCTCTCTCTGTCTCTCAGATAGTGGGCCATAGAAAGCCTATTTATTATTTTTTTTATTGGGTTTATAAATTTTCCCTGGAACAAAAAAAAAAAAGTGGGAGATAAATATTGGCCTCTGGGCTTGTGTGCCACTCCTGACTCCTGTGTGCGTCATCTCTCACTCAGTGGGCCATAGAAAGCCTTTTTTTGTTTTATTTGTTTTCTAAATTCTCCCTGAAAAAATCATTTTATTTTCTTTGGTTTCTAAATTCTTCCTGAAAAAATCATTTTATTCTTTTTTTTTTTTTTTCCTAAAGTCTCCCTGAAAAACAAAAAACAAAAAACAAATCAGTGGGAGATTAATATTGCCCTTTCTGCTTGTGTGCCAGTCTTGACTCCTGGGTGTGCCATCTCTCTCTCTCTCTCCAATTGTGGGCCATAGAAAGCCTATTATTTTTTTAGCTTGATTTGGGTTCCAAAATCTACCTGAAAAAATCACTACATCAATCAGTGGGAGATAAATATTGGCCTCTGGGCTTGTGTGCCACTCCTGACTCCTGTGTGCGTCATCTCTCACTCAGTGGGCCATAGAAAGCCTTTTTTTGTTTTATTTGTTTTCTAAATTCTCCCTGAAAAAATCATTTTATTTTATTTGGTTTCTAAATTCTTCCTGAAAAAATCATTTTATTCTATTTTTTTTTTCCTAAAGTCTCCCTGAAAAAAAAAAAAAAAAAACAAATCAGTGGGAGATTAATATTGCCCTTTCTGCTTGTGTGCCAGTCTTGACTCCTGGGTGTGCCATCTCTCTCTCTCTCTCCAATTGTGGGCCATAGAAAGCCTATTATTTTTTTTAGCTTGATTTGGGTTCCAAAATCTACCTGAAAAAATCACTACATCAATCAGTGGGAGATAAATATTGGCCTCTGGGCTTGTCTGCCACTCCTAACTCCTGTGTGCGTCATCTCTCACTCAGTGGGCCATAGAAAGCCTTTTTTTGTTTTATTTGTTTTCTAAATTCTCCCTGAAAAAATCATTTTATTTTCTTTGGTTTCTAAATTCTTCCTGAAAAAATCATTTTATTCTATTTTTTTTTTCCTAAAGTCTCCCTGAAAAAAAAACACAAAAAAAACAAATCAGTGGGAGATTAATATTGCCCTTTCTGCTTGTGTGCCAGTCTTGACTCCTGGGTGTGCCATCTCTCTCTCTCTCTCCAATTGTGGGCAATAGAAAGCCTATTATTTTTTTTAGCTTGATTTGGGTTCCAAAATCTACCTGAAAAAACCACTACATCAATCAGTGGGAGATAAATATTGGCCTCTGGGCTTGTGTGCCACTCCTGACTCCTGTGTGCGTCATCTCTCACTCAGTGGGCCATAGAAAGCCTTTTTTTGTTTTATTTGTTTTCTAAATTCTCCCTGAAAAAATCATTTTATTTTATTTGGTTTCTAAATTCTTCCTGAAAAAATCATTTTATTCTATTATTTTTTTTTCCTAAAGTCTCCCTTAAAAAAAAAAAAAAATCAAATCAGTGGGAGATTAATATTTACATTTGTGCTTCAGTGACAGTCCTGCGTGTGTGGCATCTCTCTCATTTGTTGCCACCAACAACAGAGTGTGTAACATTGTGCCTGATTTTCGTTGTGGTCTCACTCACCTGTAAAGGGGTAGCTAAATCATACTGAAGTTATAGCTCACCGTGTAATTTGTGTGACAGCAACAAATACCGTTAGTTTGTTTACGTTTTTAAAACAATGAGGAAGTATGGTGGAAGAGGTCGTGGCCGGGGGCGTTCATTGTCAGCTGGTAATGAGGGTAGTGGTAGTGGTGGAGCATCAGCTGGTCGTGGGAAAAAAATATTGCACCTAAGTCTGGAGCTGTGGAGCCAGGTTCGTCGTCTGGCTACACAAGGCCTCGAACGCTCCCTTTTCTGGGAGTAGGAAAACCGCTTTTAAAGCCGGAGCAGCAAGAGCAAGTTTTGGCTTATCTTGCTGACTCAGCCTCTAGCTCTTTTGCCTCCTCTCGTGAAACTGGTAAATGTCAAAGCAGCGCGTCGTTAGTGGATGTTCACGGTCAGGGACAAGTCGCTTCCTTGTCCTCTTCAGCAAAAACAACAACAGAGAAGAATGCAGCAGGCGACACAACGGGTTACTCCATGGAGCTCTTTACACATACCGTCCCTGGTTTAGAAAGTGAAGCAGTTAACAGTCCATGCCCATTACAAGTTGAATCTGACATGGAGTGCACTGATGCACAGCCACAGCCAGACTACTATGCTGGTCCTTTGACTCAGACCACAACATTGCCCTCGCAGGGTAATGATCAAGAATCAGACCCTGATGAGACTATGTTGCCCCATCACGAACGCTATACCACCGACCGACACGGTGACACAGACGAAGTTGCACACGAGCTACAAGAAGAGGTAATAGATGACCCAGTTCTTGACCCCGATTGGCAGCCATTGGGGGAACAGGGTGCAGGCGGCAGCAGTTCTGAAGCGGAGGAGGAGGGGCCGCAGCAGGCATCAACATCGCAACAGGTTCCATCTGCCGGGCCCGTATCTTGCCCAAAACGCGTGGCAAAGCCAAAACCTGTTGGAGGACAGCGTGGCCATCCGGTTAAAGCTCAGTCTGCAATGCCTGAAAAGGTATCCGATGCTAGAAAGAGTGCAGTCTGGCATTTTTTTAAACAACATCCAATTGATCAGCGCAAAGTCATCTGTCAAAAATGTTCAACTACCTTAAGCAGAGGACAGAATCTGAAAAGTCTCAATACAAGTTGCATGCATAGACATTTAACCACCATGCATTTGCAAGCCTGGACTAACTACCAAACGTCCCTTAAGGTTGTAGCACCCTCGGCCAATGAAGCTAGTCAACAACGCAACATCCCTTCCGGCAGTGTAGGGCCACCATTTTCCGCACCACCTGCAGTATCTGTGCAGGTTTCTTTGCCAGGCCAAAGCAGTCAGGGTCATGGAATCACCAGTTTCGTAGTAGGAAACACTGCATCTAGGGCACCGGTGGCAACAATACCATCTCCCACCGTCTCTCAGTCTGCCATGTCCACCGGCACCCCCGCTAGTTCCACGATCTCCAGCTCTCCAGTCCAGCTCACCCTACATGAGACTATGGTTAGAAAAAGGAAGTACTTAGCCTCGCATCCGCGTACACAGGGTTTGAACGCACACATAGCTAGACTAATCTCGTTAGAGATGATGCCCTACCGGTTAGTTGAAAGCGAAGCTTTCAAAGCCCTGATGGACTACGCTGTACCACGGTACGAGCTACCCAGTCGACACTTTTTTTCCAGAAAAGCCATCCCAGCCCTCCACCAGCATGTTAAAGAGCGCATCGTCTATGCACTCAGGCAATCTGTGAGCACAAAGGTGCACCTGACAACAGATGCATGGACCAGTAGGCATGGCCAGGGACGTTACATGTCCATCACGGCACTCTGGGTAAATGTGGTGGATGCAGGGTCCACAGGGGACAGCAAGTTTGGGACAGTTCTGCCTAGCCCACGGTCTAGGAAACAATTGGCTGTAGCCGTTCGCACCCCCTCCTCCTCCTCTTCGTCCTCCTGCAGAAGCGAGAGCTCGTCCACAGACCGCAGTCGCACAACCACTCCATCCGCAGCTGCCACTGTTGCACACCAGGTCTCCCATTATGGGGCAGCTACTGGCAAACGTCAGCAGGCTGTATTGGCTATGAAGTGTTTGGGCGACAACAGACACACCGCGGAAGTTCTGTCCGAGTTCTTGCAGAAAGAAACGCAGTCGTGGCTGGGCACTGTAGATCTTGAGGCAGGCAAGGTAGTGAGTGATAACGGAAGGAATTTCATGGCTGCCATCTCCCTTTCCCAACTGAAACACATTCCTTGCCTGGCTCACACCTTAAACCTGGTGGTGCAGTGCTTCCTGAAAAGTTATCCGGGGTTATCCGACCTGCTCCTCAAAGTGCGTGGACTTTGCTCACATTTCCGCCGTTCGCCCGTACACTCCAGCCGTATGCAGACCTATCAGCGTTCTTTGAACCTTCCCCAGCATCGCCTAATCATAGACGTTGCAACAAGGTGGAACTCAACACTGCACATGCTTCAGAGACTGTGTGAACAGAGGCGGGCTGTTATGTTTTTGTGGGAGGATACACATACACGGGCAGGCAGTAGGATGGCAGACATGGAGTTGTCAGGTGTGCAGTGGTCGAAGATTCAAGACATGTGTCAAGTCCTTCAGTGTTTTGAGGAATGCACACGGCTGGTTAGTGCAGACAACGCCATAATAAGCATGAGCATCCCCCTAATGCGTCTGCTGATGCAAAGTTTGACGCACATAAAGGATCAGGCGTCTGCAGCTGAGGAAGAGGAAAGCCTTGATGACAGTCAGCCATTGTCTGGCCAGGGCAGTGTACAGGACGAGGTAGCGGGCGAAGAGGAGGAGGAGGACGAGGAGGATGATGGGGATGATTATATTTTTAATGAGGAAGCTTTTCCGGGGCCACTGGAAATTGGTGGCGCGGCAAGGCCGGGTTCTGGTTTTTTGAGGGACACAAGTGACGTGGATTTGCCTGAAACTGCCCCTCAACCAAGCACAACCGCAGATTTGAGAACTGGAACTTTGGCCCACATGGCGGATTATGCCTTACGTATCCTCAAAAGGGACACACGCATAACTAAAATGATGAATGATGACGATTACTGGTTGGCCTTCCTCCTTGATCCTCGCTATAAAGGCAAATTGCAAAATATAATGCCACATGAGAACTTGGAACTAATATTAGCAACCAAACAATCAACTCTTGTTGACCGT
Organism: Ranitomeya imitator; assembly: GCF_032444005.1. Taxonomy (NCBI): domain Eukaryota; kingdom Metazoa; phylum Chordata; class Amphibia; order Anura; family Dendrobatidae; genus Ranitomeya; species Ranitomeya imitator. The sequence continues at coordinate 789,185,492 of NC_091282.1, read as the reverse complement.
TTGCTTCTGGCATTCCCTGCACACAGCGCCCGTGATCGTTCTCACACGAGCTGCAGGGGCCAGCAGACCAGAGGAGTTAGAGGGGCAGAAATCAGAAGTGGCGTTGGCCAGAGGGGTTTTCTGACCAGGTTGTGGAGTGATTTTGGTATGACCGCAGACAGGACAGGTACTGCAGCATCAATTCAAAGTGACAGGAGACAACATTTGTCCAGTATGGTTACAAACTATTTTTCATCCCTTATCGATGTTCTCCCTCAACCGTCATTCCCATTTGATTACTGGGCATCAAAATTAGACACCTGGCCAGAATTGGCAGAATATGCATTGCAGGAGCTTGCTTGCCCGGCAGCTAGTGTCCTATCAGAAAGAGTATTCAGTGCTGCAGGTTCAATACTAACAGAAAAAAGGACTCGTCTGGCTACCCAAAATGTAGATGATCTAACCTTCATTAAAATGAACCGCAACTGGATTTCGAAATCTTTTGCCCCACCTTGCCCGGCTGACACCTAGCTTTCCTATGAAAAGGTCTTGCCTGTGGACTATTCTGAATGCCTTTTCCAAACTCGTAATTTTCTGCACCTGATTGTCCAGCATACGACATGTTTACACCTCACTAAATGGCCAAACTCCCCACACGGGGCCGTGGTATCGACACTTGGCGACAGCACCCGTGAGAGTGCAGTTTGTCTGAAGAGGTGGGTGAGCCCGCTTTTGGTCGACGGCACTGCCACTGGGTCCCTCCTAGTACAATAAAGTGTCTCTGGCGGTGGTGGTGCGCACCCAACGTCAGACACACCGTTGTAATATGAGGGGCCCTGGGCCTGTACCGCCGGCCACAAGACAGTTTCCCCCCACCCCAGCTCAAACAGTGCTCTACCACTTGCAAAATTATCTCACAGCTCCACCAATGTTTAGTCTATGCGCTGACATCCTTCAATGCCTGCCACTGACAATACCATTGTATTGACATTTTTGTTATGTTAGGCCTTCGATGCCTATCTGTGGTCACTCCTTCCACTAGGCCTCCACTGACCACACCACTGCTGCCCGTGTACCCCTGGAACCAATTTAAAATTGCCTACAGCCATGTGTTATTATTTTAGGCCTTCGATGCCTGTCTGCGGTGACTCCTTCCACTAGGCCTCCACTGACCACACCACTGCTGCCCGTGTACCCCTGTAACCAATTTAAAATTGCCTACAGCCATGTGTTATTATTTTAGGCCTTCAATGCCTGTCTGCGGTGACTCCTTCCACTAGGCCTCCACTGACCACACCACTGCTGCCCGTGTACCCCTGTAACCAATTTAAAATTGCCTACAGCCATGTGTTATTATTTTAGGCCTTCGATGCCTGTCTGCGGTGACTCCTTCCACTAAGCCTCCACTGACCACACCACTGCTGCCCGTGTACCCCTGTAACCAATTTAAAATTGCCTACAGCCATGTGTTATTATTTTAGGCCTTTGATGCCTGTCTGCGGTCACTCCTTCCACTAGGCCTCCACTGACCACACCACTGCTGCCCGTGTACCCCTGTAACCAATTTAAAATTGCCTACAGCCATGTGTTATTATTTTAGGCCTTCGATGCCTGTCTGCGGTCACTTCTTCCACTAGGCCTCCACTGACCACCCCACTGCTGCCCGTGTACCCCTGGAACCAATTTAAAATTGCCTACAGCCATGTGTTATTATTTTAGGCCTTCGATGCCTGTCTGCGGTCACTCCTTCCACTAGGCCTCCACTGACCACACCACTGCTGCCCGTGTACCCCTGGAACCAATTTAAAATAGCCTACAGCCATGTGTTATTATTTTAGGCCTTCGATGCCTGTCTGCGGTCACTCATTCCACTAGGCCTCCACTGACCACACCACTGCTGCCCGTGTACCCCTGGAACCAATTTAAAATTGCCTACAGCCATGTGTTATTATTTTAGGCCTTCGATGCCTGTCTGCGGTCACTCCTTCCACTAGGCCTCCACTGACCACACCATTGCTGCCCGTGTACCCCTGGAACCAATTTAAAATTGCCTACAGCCATGTGTTATTATTTTAGGCCTTCGATGCCTGTCTGTGGTCACTCCTTCCACTAGGCCTCCACTGACCACACCACTGCTGCCCGTGTACCCCTGGAACCAATTTAAAATTGCCTACAGCCATGTGTTATTATTTTAGGCTTTCGATGCCTGTCTGCGGTCACTCCTTCCACTAGGCCTCCACTGACCACACCACTGCTGCCCGTGTACCCCTGGAACCAACATCAGAAAATATAAAAATAAGTATTTTGCTTATAAAAAAGAAAATACTGGAGAGATATCAAATGCAGACATTTTAACATTAAAAACAAACACATACAACAAAAATCTGGTACAGTACTAAAAATGGCCACCAGCTACAATAACTTTCTCCTGCAAGTAGTTAACTGAAAGGTTTTTTCAATTTTAAACACAGATATGGCATCCACCGAGTGTTGTCCTGTCGCGTCTTCTTTATATTACTGCCAAGAAGATGCAAAACAATGAAAATAATAAAATCATTATTTACCAAAAAAATAGAGTAAGTCAAAACCACATTGCAAATAAACATTCATTACAAATAAAGAAGCAGGGCGCGTCCGAGGGTGAGTATATACCTAATAAGAATATAATCACCCTCGGACGCGCCCTGCTTCTTTCCGACAGCCTTCCTTCCTAAGAATCAGCCCTTCCGTGGTGTAGAGAGAGGGTTTGTTACACTCCAAGGTGTTCCCCAGGTTGCCTTTCCTGAGCTTCGATCTTCCGGCTCTCGTTTAGTAGTTGTTGGAAACTACGCTGCATTGGGCCTACAAATTGGGTATGGGGTGTAGAGAGATGGTGTGTTCCACTCCAAGGTGTTCCCCAGGTTGCCTTTCCTGAGCTTCGATCTTCCGGCTCTCGTTTAGTAGTTGTTGGAAACTACGCTGCATTAGGCCTACAAATTGGGTATGGGGTGTAGAGAGATGGTGTGTTCCACTGTAGAGAGATGGTGTGTTCCACTCCAAGGTGTTCCCCAGGTTTCCTCGCCAATGCTTCGATCATCATGCTCTCGTTTAGTAGTTGTTGGAAACTACGCTGCATTAGGCCTACAAATTGGGTATGGGGTGTAGAGAGATGGTGTGTTCCACTCCAAGGTGTTCCCCAGGTTTCCTCTCCATTGCTTCGATCTTCCGGCTCTCGTTTAGTAGTTGTTGGAAACTACGCTGCATTAGGCCTACAAATTGGGTATGGGGTGTAGAGAGATGGTGTGTTACATTCCAAGGTGTTCCCCAGGTTTCCTCTCCATTGCTTCGATCTTCCGGCTCTCGTTTAGTAGTTGTTGGAAACTACGCTGCATTAGGCCTACAAATTGGGTATGGGGTGTAGAGAGATGGTGTGTTCCACTCCAAGGTGTTCTCCAGGTTGCCTTTCCTGAGCTTCGATCTTCCGGCTCTCGTTTAGTAGTTGTTGGAAACTACGCTGCATTAGGCCTACAAATTGGGTATGGGGTGTAGAGAGATGGTGTGTTCCACTGTAGAGGGATGGTGTGTTCCACTCCAAGGTGTTCCCCAGGTTTCCTCGCCAATGCTTCGATCATCATGCTCTCGTTTAGTAGTTGTTGGAAACTACGCTGCATTAGGCCTACAAATTGGGTATGGGGTGTAGAGAGATGGTGTGTTCCACTCCAAGGTGTTCCCCAGGTTTCCTCGCCAATGCTTCGATCATCATGCTCTCGTTTAGTAGTTGTTGGAAACTACGCTGCATTAGACCTACAAATTGGGTATGGGGTGTAGAGAGATGGTGTGTTCCACTCCAAGGTGTTCTCCAGGTTGCCTTTCCTGAACTTCTATCTTCAGGCTCTCATTAAATTGTGGTTAAACGGAACAACTGCATTTGGCGTACTAGTTGGTTTGGGGCCTACTATCGGTGTCTGCCGCTCCTTGCTGTTCTCCTGGTTTCCTGTCCTGAAATTCCGTTTTCAGGCGCTCGTTAAGTAGTTGTTAATGTTAGACTGCATTTGGCCTACTAGTTGGTTTGGGGCCTACTATCGGTGTCTGCCACTCCTTGCTGTTCTCCTCCACTGAACAAAGCTGTGCCGCCTGTTTACTACTGTTGCCAATTTTGAACTGCATTTCGACTACTTACTGATTTGGGCCTACTCTCTGTGTCAGCCTCTCATTCCAGTTGTCCTCCACTGCAATGCCCCCTGATTAGTCCTGTGTTACCAATTTTGAACTGCATTTAGCCCACTTTATTCTTTGGGCCTATATCTGTGTTTCCTCCTCATCCTGCCCATTGCCCAGCCAGTGATAGATGAGTCTGCTGGTACATTGACCCATAACGCAACATTTCCCGTGCACGCTACACTGCAAGATTGTGACCCTGCTGAAAGTCAGGTCCCCCTTCCCGCATACCATACCACCTTACACGGGGACAAACAGGAAGGTGCAGATGAAAGTGCAGGTTCCTTCATCAGGTGGGGGGAGGAATACTAGTTGGCGACGTCACTGGCACAGGGCCTCTCATGGTACGCAAAAGTGTTGCTGCCGGTGGGAGGCGCCCCCGCCGTGCAAACACACCGCTGTACTTTGAGGGGCCCTGTGCCAGTGCCAATGCCAACGAGTGGGCCCCCCCTGCTTGCTCAGGTTCACAGCACTTGCAAAGTTGAAATACTTACCTCTCCCTGCTCCACTGCCGTGACGTGGTCCAGATTTCCTGGGCCCACTAATTACTTGAACCAGCCCTACCCACCACAACTTTAGCCAAATGACCCCCAATTTCAAATGCCTTCCAATTATTATAAGGTAAATTACGCTTGACAAGCTTCATTAAGAAGAATGGATGGTTTTGACATTAAAATGGGCACTCTAGGTGTTTTCCTGGCCCCCACTCACTGCCGACTATGCTGCCCCATTGACTTGCATTGGGTTTCGTGTTTCGGTCGATCCCGACTTTACGTCATAATCGGCCGATTTCACTCGACCCGACTTTTGAGATAGTCGGGTTTCGCGAAACCCGGCTCGACTCTAAAAAGGTCAAGGTCGCTCAACTCTAATCCCGAGGCATTTTAAGGCCCTACATAATTGCAATAGTGCTCTTTTTAGAGTACGGGGCATTGATGCACTTAATGTCAATATCCGCGGGGGCAATTTGTTTAAGCGTTTGGGACAGTTGGAGACACGCTGGATATGGGCTCCGGACACGGTTACCCCTATGGGATTGAACGAAAACATCAGTTATGCGCCGTTTCTCTAGTCACCACATTGCTGTGTTGGGGTATGCGCCCGCATTGTATATGTTTTTATATGGGTTTTAATTTTTCTTTTTTTGTTCTTTAATCTTAGGTTTTCCTTTGAAGGGATATGGTGGTGGCAACTGTCGGGAACTTGTTAGAATTCTGGAGCAGAGGAAGAACTCCATCTTGCATATCGCGGTTCTTGGATGCATACTTAATATGGGGGGCATATTTCATTAATTATGTGAATGTGTGACCAGGTGTTATGAGTGATCATTACTACTAGAGAATGTATCCCTTCCAAATTATTGTATATCTGTACATGCGTTAATTATATTTATACATCTGTTTTATACTGTACATATTGTGGATGTTGGTGGAGGCGATGGGTTCTCTAGTTATTATGTACACCTATAGGTTATACTATGGATCATACTTTCCAATTAGTCCCCTATATACTCATATTGTGTTTGTATATCCATATCTATATCTTTACTTATATAGGCAGTGCGGCAACTGCGTACTGTGATGCATCGCTAGATGGCGCCTGGTATATTTATATTTACCTTCATTAGCTTGGCGTCCGCTCCCCTTTGCCCGTATGTTGCCCTTCACTAATATGGCGGCGCTTGCCGCATATTACATGTGCGCTTGCGCTCTTTTTACCGCCGACTCTCTGTTGACCGTGCGCGGACTTCCTGGTCATGTGGGGCCCCACGTACTTCCGGTCGTCTTGCGCCCGGCTCACTGAGGCTGAGCGGAAGTGCTATTACACACAGCTGCGCCGCCCTATCCTCGGGACCCTATTTATGCGGTTCAGCCCCCTGTCTAACAGAAAATAGATACTCCAGCTCCGATAAAAACTTGAAATCTTTAATAATCCAAATGGTTAAAATAGATAATCCTTACATGTGGTGGACCAAACAGGCATGAGTAAGACCGATTTAGGTCGAAACGCGTAGCCTTATTTATTACAAACACCTGTTTGGTCCACCACATGTAAGGATTATCTATTTTAACCATTTGGATTATTAAAGATTTCAAGTTTTTATCGGAGCTGGAGTATCTATTTTCTGTTGGATTTGCTGTTGCTGGACGTTTGGATCAAGACGGATTCTCGTGCTCCATTACTGCTGGTCTGGTTGGTGAGCTGGCTAAGGCTTTCTAAGCCGCTTTTCGTATATATGTGCCAGCCCCCTGTCTGCGTATGCGCCCCCTGAGGAAGGTAACACACCGAAACGCGCGTCGGGGTGGTCGGGTGTCCCTTCATTACTGACCAACTGCATCAGGTAACGTGCATGGCTCATTGGAGCTTAGGGACATTTTGTCTTTATACAGCCTTTTTGGACTATGGCCAAAGGTATTCTCTTGTTACATGTGGCCACGCTATTATATCTAGTACCGTTCCCTGTATGCTAGCATTGTCTTTGTGTTAGGTTGACACCCTGCCTTGGGCTCTGTATGTTGCGGGTGACCCCGTAGTGTCATCTTTTTAGCCCTATTATGTATCTTTTGTCTGGTTTTAATAATGTTGTGATTTAATAAAATTATTGTTATTCGGACTTCATGACTGCTTGGTGCTCTTTTTCTGTTGTATTTGGTACATATTGCAGTTGTCCTTTCGTCCAGGCAGAGGTGGTCGTATACTGGACAGGAATAGAACAGTGTGTGGTTTTACATACACACACGTTCAGTTTAGATATTATTGGTCTCCACCACCGATAATGCTCTTCGGAATTTTCTTACAAACAGTGAGTACTGAAAACTATGTAACTGATGATGAATTCTAGCACAGGAGTTGAATGACATGAAATTACCATTCAGGGTGCTAGCTGACACAGAAAATCATTGCAAAATACAGAGCATTCAGGAATCCACCTGTGTGTAATCAAGTCTCCGTATGAATGCACCTGCTCTGTGATATATAAGAAAAGGATGCACTCTATCGTGCCAAAGCATTGTCTAATATGAAATACATGAAATATGAATAGCAAAATGGCTTTTGAACATTAGGAAAAATATTTGAGAGACGCTTTGCACAGAATATGCCAAATAGTGTGAGCCCATATGCTGTTGCTGCGATTAAAAAAATAAAAAAATCACATACTGACCTCTCAGGCCCCCGGCACTTGCTATACTCACCTTTCCCGTTCCACCGCTCACCGCCGCTGTGTCTTCCCATCCTCTGCGTGGGCGTTCAGGAAGAGGGCAGCGCGCACTAATCGCGTCACCGTGCCCTCTGACCTGAGCGTCACTGCGGAAGACACAGCGGCACCGACGGTGGAACGAGGAGTGTTATGATCTGGTGGCCTTGGAGCCGCATGGAACTTTCTCTGGAGTTGGTGGAAACTGTACTGACCGCAAATCCTGAACTTAACACCGCAACTAGAAGTAGCCGTGGGGTGTGCCTAACAAATCCTAGACACCTCGACACAGCTGGAGGACTAAATACCCCTATAGATGGAAGTAGGAATTCTACCTTGCCTAAGAGCAGAACCCCAAAGGATAGGCAGCCCCCCACAAATATTGACTGTGAGTAGTAGAGGAAAGACACGCAGGCAGGAAACAGGATTTAGCAAAAGAGGCTACTTCTAGCTAAATAGGAAAGGATAGGACAGAATACTAAGCGGTCAGTATTAAAACCCTTCCAAAAAATATCCACAGCAGATGATACAAAAAATTCCACCATCGAACTAAAGATGTGGAGCGTATATCTGCAACTCCTGAGAATCCAACAAGACTGAGAAAACACTGACACAATCTAAGCTGGACAAGAGAAAACAAATGAATAGCACAAAATTATTAAGCACACAACAAGTGTGCCACAGAAAAAAAAACCAAACACTTATCTTTGCTGAATTGGCAGCAAGGCAGGAGGAACCAGTCAAAGATCCAAAACCTCCCTGAACCATGGACAACTGGCAAGGACTAATGAATCCTGCACACCTAAATACCCCAGTCAAAACTGCAATCAGCAGATATACCTGACCATGACTGCAACTCAGGGACAACTGCATTACCACCTACAACCACTGGAGGGAACCCAAAAGCAGAATTCACAACAGAGGAGCAGGTGAATATCGCTTACTTCCCCCATCATACTTACCTGCTCCTGGCGCCGTCGCTGCTCATCTGTTCCCCGATGCCGCATTTTCTTCCTGTACTGAGCGGTCACCGTTACCGCTCATTACAGTAATGAATATGCGGCTCCACCCCTATGGGAGGTGGAGCCGCATATTAATTACTGTAATGAGCGGTACCATGTGACCGCTCACTACAGGAACAAGCTGGGGAGCCAGGGACCTTCAGGGACCGTGCCAGGAGCAGGTGAGTATAATTAGACAGCTCCCGCTTCCCCTCCCCTGCCGACCCCTGGGTATGACTCGAGTATAAGCCAAGAGGGGGACTTTCAGCCCAAAAAAGTGGGCTGAAAATCTTGGGTTATAGTCGAGTATATACGGTACATCTAATCACACTTGGTTCCGGCCAACCCATATGTAGGCTTTGCTGATAGAGGTGTCCACATTCACCCAAGCATACAGACATTAGCCTTCGGTAAGTGTTCACATTTGGACAGGGAGGACAGGGACCCATCAGTTTTTAACGAGACCACCTTGACGATGGTTGATGGGCTCACACTATTTGGCCAAATGCTGTGCAAAGCATCTCTCAAATCTGGCCTTTATGGAAGAGCGGCAAGAAGAAACCCATTTCTCAAAGATATCCATAAAAAGTGTTGTTTAAAGTTTGCAACAAGCCACCTGGGAGACACACCAAACGTGGAAGAAGGTGTTCTGGTCAGATGAAACCAAAATCGAACTTTTTGGCATCAATGCCAAACGATAGGTTTGACATAAAGGCAACACAGCTCATCACCCTGAACACACCATCCCCACTGTCAAACATGGTGGTGGCAGCATCATCGTTTGGGCCTGCTTTTCTTCAGCAGGGACAGGGAAGATGGTTAAAATTGATGGGAAGATGGATGGAGCCAAATACAGGACTATTCTTGAAGAAAACCTGTGGGATGGAGATTTTTCTGCCAACAAGACAATGATTCCAAACATAAACCAAACTCTACAATGGAATGATTCACAAATAAATCTATCCAGGTGTTAAAATGGCCAAGTCAAAGTCTAGTCAATCCAATCAAGAATCTGTGGAAAGAGCTGAAAACTGCTGTTCACAAATGATCTCCATCAAACCTCACTGAGCTCGAGCTGTTTGCCAAGGAAGAATGGGCAAGAATTTCAGTCTCTCGATGTACATAACTGATAGAGACATACCCCAAGCAATTTGCAGCTGTAATCACAGCAAAAGGTGGCGCAACAAAGTATTAAGTTAAAGGGGATGAATAATATTGCACGTCTAAATTTTCAGTTATTGAATTTCCACAAAAATTTAAAATATCCAATAAATTTCATTCAACTTCACAATTGTGTTCCATTTGTTGTTTATTCTTCACCAAAAATTTGCATTTGGTATCTTTATGTTTGAACCATGATATGTGGGAAAAAGGTGATATATAAAGTTGACTATAATACTGCTCTTGTGTAGGTGAATATGACTACTATAAGACTGCCCTTATGTACAAGAATATTACTTCTATAATACTGCCTACTATGTACAAGAATATAACCACTATAATACTGCCCCTATGTACAAGAATATAACTACTATAATACTGCCCCTATGTACAAGAATATAACTACTATAATACTGCTCATATGTACAATAATATAACTACTATAATACTGCTCCTATGTACAAGAATATAACTACTATAATACTGCTCCTATGTACAAGAATATAACTACTATAATGCTGCCCCTATGTACAAGAATATAACTACTATAATACTGCTCCTATGTACAATAATATAACTACTATAATACTGCTCCTATGTACAAGAATATAACTACTATAATACTGCTCCTATGTACAAGAATATAACTACTATAATACTGGTCCTATGTACAAGAATATAACTACTATAATACTGTCCCCTATGTACAAGAATATAACTACTATAATACTGCCCCTATGTGCAAGAATATAACTACTATAATACTGCCCCTATGTGCAAGAATATATTTATTATAATATTGCCCCTATGTACAAGAATATAACTACTATAATAATGAAGGTGAAGCATGAAGACTAATTTTCAAACTAATTTTCTGACTGACAACTTTCTTCCATGGTCTAAAAGCAGAAATGTGCCTTCAGGAGCAAAATCATCTTCATGCATGACAATGCACCATCTCATGCTGCAAAGAATACCTCTGAGTCATTGGCTGCTATGGGCATAAAAGGAGATAAACTCATGGTGTGGCCACCATCTTCCCCTGACCTCAACCCTATAGAGAACCTTTGGAGTATCATCAAGCAAAAGATCTGTGAGGGTGGAGGCAGTTCACATCAAAGCAGGAGCTCTGGGAGGCGATTCTGACTTCATGCAAAGAAATACAAGCAGAAACTCTCTGAGAACCCACAAGTTCAATGGATACAAGAATTGTGAAGGTGATATCAAAGAAGGGTTTCTATGTTAACATGTAACTTGGCCTGTTAGGATGTTTTGGAGTTAAATAGCTTTTTTGTTCAGTGAATGTGACCTCCTAATGCTGCAAATTCCACAAATGAGCATTTTCAGTTCTTTAAAACATATCAAATGTTTAGAAATTCTACTGTGCCTAATAATTTGGAACAGTGCATTTTGAGTTTTTATTCATTTTGGAGATTATACTGTTATCATTGGGAGGTTTCTTCAATAAAATTTGATGTATACTCTAACGGGTGATGACTAGGGTTGAGCGAAACGGGTCGTTCATTTTCAAAAGTCGCCGACTTTTGGCAAAGTCGGGTTTCATGAAACCCGATCCGACCCCTGTGCGGGGTCGGCCATGCGGTACGCGACTTTCGCGCCAAAGTCGCGTTTCAATTACGCGAAAAGCGCCATTTCTCAGCCAATGAAGGTAAACGCAGAGTGTGGGCAGCGTGATGACATAGGTCCTGGTCCCCACCATCTTAGAGAAGGGCATTGCAGTGATTGGCTTGCTGTCTGCGGCGTCACAGGGGCTATAAAGGGGAGTTCCCGCCGACCGCCATGTTACTGCTGCTGATCTGAGCTTAGGGAGAGGTTGCTGCCGCTTCGTCAGAAGCAGGGATAGCGTTAGGCAGGGTCCATTAACCACCAAACCGCTTGTGCTGTAGCGATTTCCACTGCCCAACACCACCTTCGGTGTGCAGGGACAGTGGAAGCTACATTTTTTTTTTTTTCCCTCAGCGCTGTAGCTCATTGGGCTGCCCTAGAAGGCTCCCTGATAGCTGCATTGCTGTGTGTACGCCGCTGTGCAAACCAACTGCTTTTTTCAAAGCACAAATCCTCTTGTTCCTTCCTTTCTGCACAGCTATCTTTTTTGTTTGTCCACACTTTTTATTTAATTTGTGCATCAGTCCACTCCTTATTGCTGCCTGCCATACCTGGCTGAGATTACTGCAGGGAGATAGTAATTGTTGGACACTCCCTGTTTTTTTTTTTTGTTTTTTTTTGTGGGAGATTAAGATTGACATTTCTGCTAGAGTGCCATCCCTGTGTGCCATCTCTCACTCAGTGGGCCATAGAAAGCCTATTTATTTTTTTGCTTGATTTGGGTTATAAAATCTACCTGAAAAAATCACTACATCAATCAGTGGGAGAAAAATATTGGCCTCAGGGCTTGTGTGCCACTCTTGACTCCTGTGTGTGCCATCTCTCAGTCAGTGGGCCATAGAAAGCCTATTTATTTTTTTGCTTGATTTGGGTTCTAAAATCTACCTGAAAAAATCACTACATCAATCAGTGGGAGAAAAATATTGGCCTCAGGGCTTGTGTGCCACTCCTGACTCCTGTGTGCATCATCACTCACTCAGTGGGCCATAGAAAGCCTATTTTTTTTTTTTTTGCTTTATTTGGGTTCTAAATTCTACCTGAAAAAATCAATAAATCAATCAGTGGGAGACTAATATTGGCCTTTGGGCTTGTGTGCCAGTCCTAAGCGTGCCATCTCTCTCTCTCAGATAGTGGGCCATAGAAAGCCTATTTATTAGTTTTTTTATTGGGTTTATAAATTTTCCCTGAAAAAAAAAAAAAAAGTGGGAGATTAATATTGGCCTCTGGGCTTGTGTGCCAGTCCTGAGCGTGCCATCTCTCTCACAAATAGTGGGCCATAGAAAGCCTATTTATTTTTTTTGGTTGATTTGGGTTCTAAATTCTACCTGAAAAAATCAATAAATCAATCAGTGGGAGATAAATATTGGCCTCTGGGCTTGTGTGCCACTCCTGACTCCTGTGTGCATCATCTCTCACTCAGTGGGCCATAGAAAGCCTATTTTTTGTTTTATTTGTTTTATAAATTCTCCCTGAAAAAATCATTTTATTTTATTTGGTTTCTAAATTCTTCCTGAAAAAATCATTTTTTTTTATTATTTTTTTTTCTAAAGTCTCCCTGGAAAAAAAAAAAAAATCAAATCAGTGGGAGATTAATATTGCCCTTTCTGCTTGTGTGCCAGTCTTGACTCCTGGGTGTGCCATCTCTCTCTCTCTCTCTCCAATTGTGGGCCATAGAAAGCCTATTATTTTTTTAGCTTGATTTGGGTTCCAAAATCTACCTGAAAAAATCACTACATCAATCATTGGGAGAACAATATTGGCCTCTGGGCTTGTGTGCCACTCCTGACTCCTGTGTGCGTCATCTCTCACTCCGTGGGCCATAGAAAGACTATTTTTTCTTTTATTTGTTTTCTAAATTCTCCCTGAAAAATCATTTTATTTTATTTGGTTTCTAAATTCTTCCTGAAAAAATCTTTTTTTTATATAATTTTTTTTTTCTAAAGTCTCCCTGGAAAAAAAAAAAAAATCAAATCAGTGGGAGATTAATATTGCCCTTTCTGCTTGTGTGCCAGTCTTGACTCCTGGGTGTGCCATCTCTCTCTCTCTCTCTCTCTCTCTCTCTCTCTCTCTCTCCAATTGTGGGCCATAGAAAGCCTATTTTTTTTTTTAGCTTGATTTGGGTTCCAAAATCTACCTGAAAAAATCACTACATCAATCATTGGGAGAACAATATTGGCCTCTGGGCTTGTGTGCCACTCCTGACTCCTGTGTGCGTCATCTCTCACTCAGTGGGCCATAGAAAGCCTATTTTTTCTTTTATTTGTTTTCTAAATTCTCCCTGAAAAAATCATTTTATTTTATTTGGTTTCTAAATTCTTCCTGAAAAAATAATTTTTTTTTATTATTATTTTTTTCTAAAGTCTCCCTGGAAAAAAAAAAAAAATCAAATCAGTGGGAGATTAATATTGCCCTTTCTGCTTGTGTGCCAGTCTTGACTCCTGGGTGTGCCATCTCTCTCTCTCTCTCCAATTGTGGGCCATAGAAAGCCTATTATTTTTTTAGCTTGATTTGGGTTCCAAAATCTACCTGAAAAAATCACTACATCAATCAGTGGGAGATAAATATTGGCCTCTGGGCTTGTGTGCCACTCCTGACTCCTGTGTGCGTCATCTCTCACTCAGTGGGCCATAGAAAGCCTTTTTTTGTTTTATTTGTTTTCTAAATTCTCCCTGAAAAAATCATTTTATTTTATTTGGTTTCTAAATTCTTCCTGAAAAAATCATTTTATTCTATTATTTTTTTTTCCTAAAGTCTCCCTGAAAAAAAAAAAAAAATCAAATCAGTGGGAGATTAATATTTACATTTGTGCTTCAGTGACAGTCCTGCGTGTGTGGCATCTCTCTCATTTGTTGCCACCAACAACAGAGTGTGTAACATTGTGCCTGATTTTCGTTGTGGTCTCACTCACCTGTAAAGGGGTAGCTAAATCATACTGAAGTTATAGCTCACCGTGTAAGTTGTGTGACAGCAACAAATACCGTTAGTTTGGTTACGTTTTTAAAACAATGAGGAAGTCTGGTGGAAGAGGTCGTGGCCGGGGGCGTTCATTGTCAGCTGGTAATGAGGGTAGTGGTAGTGGTGGAGCATCAGCTGGTCGTGGGAAAAAAAATATTGCACCTAAGTCTGGAGCTGTGGAGCCAGGTTCGTCGTCTGGCTACACAAGGCCTCGAACGCTCCCTTTTCTGGGAGTAGGAAAACCGCTTTTAAAGCCGGAGCAGCAAGAGCAAGTTTTGGCTTATCTTGCTGACTCAGCCTCTAGCTCTTTTGCCTCCTCTCGTGAAACTGGTAAATGTCAAAGCAGCGCGTCGTTAGTGGATGTTCACGGTCAGGGACAAGTCGCTTCCTTGTCCTCTTCAGCAAAAACAACAACAGAGAAGAATGCAGCCGGCGACACAACGGGTTACTCCATGGAGCTCTTTACACATACCGTCCCTGGCTTAGAAAGTGAAGCAGTTAACAGTCCATGCCCATTACAAGTTGAATCTGACATGGAGTGCACTGATGCACAGCCACAGCCAGACTACTATGCTGGTCCTTTGACTCAGACCACAACATTGCCCTCGCAGGGTAATGATCAAGAATCAGACCCTGATGAGACTATGTTGCCCCATCACGAACGCTATACCACCGACCGACACGGTGACACAGACGAAGTTGCACACGAGCTACAAGAAGAGGTAATAGATGACCCAGTTCTTGACCCCGATTGGCAGCCATTGGGGGAACAGGGTGCAGGCGGCAGCAGTTCTGAAGCGGAGGAGGAGGGGCCGCAGCAGGCATCAACATCGCAACAGGTTCCATCTGCCGGGCCCATATCTTGCCCAAAACGCGTGGCAAAGCCAAAACCTGTTGGAGGACAGCGTGGCCATCCGGTTAAAGCTCAGTCTGCAATGCCTGAAAAGGTATCCGATGCTAGAAAGAGTTCAGTCTGGCATTTTTTTAAACAACATCCAATTGATCAGCGCAAAGTCATCTGTCAAAAATGTTCAACTACCTTAAGCAGAGGACAGAATCTGAAAAGTCTCAATACAAGTTGCATGCATAGACATTTAACCACCATGCATTTGCAAGCCTGGACTAACTACCAAACGTCCCTTAAGGTTGTAGCACCCTCGGCCAATGAAGCTAGTCAGCAACGCAACATCCCTTCCGGCAGTGTAGGGCCACCATTTTCCGCACCACCTGCAGTATCTGTGCAGGTTTCTTTGCCAGGCCAAAGCAGTCAGGGTCAGGGAATCACCAGTTTCGTAGTAGGAAACACTGCATCTAGGGCACCGGCGGCAACAATACCATCTCCCACCGTCTCTCAGTCTGCCATGTCCACCGGCACCCCCGCTAGTTCCACGATCTCCAGCTCTCCAGTCCAGCTCACCCTACATGAGACTATGGTTAGAAAAAGGAAGTACTTAGCCTCGCATCCGCGTACACAGGGTTTGAACGCCCACATAGCTAGACTAATCTCGTTAGAGATGATGCCCTACCGGTTACTTGAAAGCGAAGCTTTCAAAGCCCTGATGGACTACGCTGTACCACGCTACGAGCTACTCAGTCGACACTTTTTTTCCAGAAAAGCCATCCTAGCCCTCCACCAGCATGTTAAAGAGCGCATCGTCCATGCACTCAGGCAATCTGTGAGCACAAAGGTGCACCTGACAACAGATGCATGGACCAGTAGGCATGGCCAGGGACGTTACGTGTCCATCACGGCACACTAGGTGAATGTTGTGGATGCAGGGTCCACAGGGGACAGCAAGTTTGGGACAGTTCTGCCTAGCCCACGGTCTAGGAAACAGTTGGCTGTAGCCGTTCGCACCCCCTCCTCCTCCTCTTCGTCCTCCTGCAGAAGCGAGAGCTCGTCCACAGACCGCAGTCGCACAACCACTCCATCCGCAGCTGCCACTGTTGCACACCAGGTCTCCCATTATGGGGCAGCTACTGGCAAACGTCAGCAGGCTGTATTGGCTATGAAGTGTTTGGGCGACAACAGACACACCGCGGAAGTTCTGTCCGAGTTCTTGCAGAAAGAAACGCAGTCGTGGCTGGGCACTGTAGATCTTGAGGCAGGCAAGGTAGTGAGTGATAACGGAAGGAATTTCATGGCTGCCATCTCCCTTTCCCAACTGAAACACATTCCTTGCCTGGCTCACACCTTAAACCTGGTGGTGCAGTGCTTCCTGAAAAGTTATCCGGGGTTATCCGACCTGCTCCTCAAAGTGCGTGGACTTTGCTCACATATCCGCCGTTCGCCCGTACACTCCAGCCGTATGCAGACCTATCAGCGTTCTTTGAACCTTCCCCAGCATCGCCTAATCATAGACGTTGCAACAAGGTGGAACTCAACACTGCACATGCTTCAGAGACTGTGCGAACAGAGGCGGGCTGTTATGTTTTTGTGGGAGGATACACATACACGGGCAGGCAGTAGGATGGCAGACATGGAGTTGTCAGGTGTGCAGTGGTCGAAGATTCAAGACATGTGTCAAGTCCTTCAGTGTTTTGAGGAATGCACACGGCTGGTTAGTGCAGACAACGCCATAATAAGCATGAGCATCCCCCTAATGCGTCTGCTGATGCAAAGTTTGATGCACATAAAGGATCAGGCGTCTGCAGCTGAGGAAGAGGAAAGCCTTGATGACAGTCAGCCATTGTCTGGCCAGGGCAGTGTACAGGACGAGTTAGCGGGCGAAGAGGAGGAGGAGGACGAGGAGGATGATGGGGATGATTATACTTTTAATGAGAAAGCTTTTCCGGGGCCACTGGAAATTGGTGGCGCGGCAAGGCCGGGTTCTGGTTTTTGGAGGGACACAAGTGACGTGGATTTGCCTGAAACTGCCCCTCAACCAAGCACAACCGCAGATTTGAGAACTGGAACTTTGGCCCACATGGCGGATTATGCCTTACGTATCCTCAAAAGGGACACACGCATAACTAAAATGATGAACGATGACGATTACTGGTTGGCCTGCCTCCTTGATCCTCGCTATAAAGGCAAATTGCAAAATATAATGCCACATGAGAACTTGGAACTAATATTAGCAACCAAACAATCAACTCTTGTTGACCGTTTGCTTCTGGCATTCCCTGCACTCAGCGCCCGTGATCGTTCTCACACGAGCTGCAGGGGCCAGCAGACCAGAGGAGTTAGAGGGGCAGAAATCAGAAGTGGCGTTGGCCAGAGGGGTTTTCTGACCAGGTTGTGGAGTGATTTTGCTATGACCGCAGACAGGACAGGTACTGCAGCATCAATTCAAAGTGACAGGAGACAACATTTGTCCAGTATGGTTACAAACTATTTTTCATCCCTTATCGATGTTCTCCCTCAACCGTCATTCCCATTTGATTACTGGGCATCAAAATTAGACACCTGGCCAGAATTGGCAGAATATGCATTGCAGGAGCTTGCTTGCCCGGCAGCTAGTGTCCTATCAGAAAGAGTATTCAGTGCTGCAGGTTCAATACTAACAGAAAAAAGGACTCGTCTGGCTACCCAAAATGTAGATGATCTAACCTTCATTAAAATGAACCACAACTGGATTTCGAAATCTTTTGCCCCACCTTGCCCGGCTGACACCTAGCTTTCCTATGAAAAGGTCTTGCCTGTGGACTATTCTGAATGCCTTTTCCAATCTCGTAATTTTCTGCACCTGACTGTCCAGCATACGACATGTTTACACCTCACTAAATGGCCAAACTCCCCACACGGGGCCGTGGTATCGACACTTGGCGCCAGCACCCGTGAGAGTGCTGTTTGTCTGAAGAGGTGGGTGTGCCCGCTTTTGGTCGACGGCACTGCCACTGGGTCCCTCCTAGTACAATAAAGTGTCTCTGGCGGTGGTGGTGCGCACCCAACGTCAGACATACCGTTGTAATATGAGGGGCCCTGGGCCTGTACCGCCGGCCACAAGACAGTTCCCCCCCCCCAGCTCAAACAGTGCTCTACCACTTGCAAAATTATCTCACAGCTCCACCAATGTTTAGTCTATGCGCTGACATCCTTCAGTGCCTGCCACTGACAATACCATTGTATTGACATTTTTGTTATGTTAGGCCTTCGAAGCCTGTCTGCGGTCACTCCTTCCACTATGCCTCCACTGACCACACGACTGCTGCCCGTGTACCCCTGGAACCAATTTAAAATTGCCTAAAGCCATGTGTTATTATTTTAGGCCTTCGATGCCTGTCTGCGGTCACTCCTTACAATATGCCTCCACTGACCACACCACTGCTGCCCGTGTACCCCTGGAACCAATTTAAAATTGCCTACAGCCAGCCCAATTTTTTTATTTTAGGCCTTCGATGCCTGTCTGCGGTCCGTTCTTTCTACTACTACTACACTGACCAGGCCACTGCTGCCCGTGTTCCTCTGGAACCAATTTAAAATTGCCTACAGCCATGTGTTATTATTTTAGGCCTTCGATGCCTGTCTGCGGTCACTCCTTCCACTAGGCCTCCACTGACCACACCACTGCTGCCCGTGTACCCCTGGAACCAATTTAAAATTGCCTACAGCCAGCCCAATTTTTTTATTTTAGGCCTTCGATGCCTGTCTGCGGTCCGTTCTTTCTACTACTACTACACTGACCAGGCCACTGCTGCCCGTGTACCCCTGGAACCAATTTAAAATTGCCTACAGCCATGTGTTATTATTTTAGGCCTTCGATGCCTGTCTGCGGTCACTCCTTCCACTAGGCCTCCATTGACCACACCACTGCTGCCCGTGTACCCCTGGAACCAATTTAAAATTGCCTACAGCCAGCCCAATTTTTTTATTTTAGGCCTTCGATGCCTGTCTGCGGTCCGTTCTTTCTACTACTACTACACTGACCAGGCCACTGCTGCCCGTGTTCCCCTGGAACCAATTTAAAATTGCCTACAGCCATGTGTTATTATTTTAGGCCTTCGATGCCTGTCTGCGGTCACTCCTTCCACTAGGCCTCCACTGACCACACCACTGCTGCCCGTGTACCCCTGGAACCAATTTAAAATTGCCTACAGCCAGCCCAATTTTTTTATTTTAGGCCTTCGATGCCTGTCTGCGGTCCGTTCTTTCTACTACTACTACACTGACCAGGCCACTGCTGCCCGTGTTCCCCTGGAACCAATTTAAAATTGCCTACAGCCATGTGTCATTATTTTAGGCCTTCGATGCCTGTCTGCGGTCACTCCTTCCACTAGGCCTCCACTGACCACACCACTGCTGCCCGTGTACCCCTGGAACCAATTTAAAATTGCCTACAGCCAGCCCAATTTTTTTATTTTAGGCCTTCGATGCCTGTCTGCGGTCCGTTCTTTCTACTACTACTACACTGACCAGACCACTGCTGCCCGTGTTCCCCTGGAACCAATTTAAAATTGCCTACAGCCATGTGTTATTATTTTAGGCCTTCGATGCCTGTCTGCGGTCACTCCTTACAATATGCTTCCACTGACCACACCACTGCTGCCCGTGTACCCCTGGAACCAATTTAAAATTGCCTACAGCCAGCCCAATTTTTTTATTTTAGGCCTTCGATGCCTGTCTGCGGTCCGTTCTTTCTGCTACTACTACACTGACCAGGCCACTGCTGCCCGTGTACCCCTGGAACCAATTTAAAATTGCCTACAGCCATGTGTTATTATTTTAGGCCTTCGATGCCTGTCTGCGGTCACTCCTTCCACTAGGCCTCCACTGACCACACCACTGCTGCCCGTGTACCCCTGGAACCAATATAAAATTGCCTACAGCCAGCCCAATTTTTTTATTTTAGGCCTTCGATGCCTGTCTGCGGTCCGTTCTTTCTACTACTACTACACTGACCAGGCCACTGCTGCCCGTGTTCCCCTGGAACCAATTTAAAATTGCCTACAGCCATGTGTTATTATTTTAGGCCTTCGATGCCTGTCTGCGGTCACTCCTTCCACTAGGCCTCCACTGACCACACCACTGCTGCCCGTGTACCCCTGGAACCTATTTATAATTGCATAGAGCATCCTTTTTTTAATAGTAGGCGTACAAAGTCTGTCTGCGGTTCACTATTGAAATTGTCCTCCACTGCCCAGAGCACTGCAGCTTGTGTACCCCTGTAACTTTTTTCTGCTGCAGTGAGCCGCATTTTTGGTTTGAGTCCTACTACCTGTGTATGTCTGCGCCACTCAATTCAGCTGTGTTCCTTTGAAAAAAGCTGAGCGTCAATAGTCTTGTTTTCAGCCTCTAGGAATTTTAAAACTGCATTGGGTGTACAACTTTGGTAGGGCCTACTAACGGTGTCTGCCTCCCCAAGGTGTTCCCCAGGTTTCCTCTCCATTGCTTCAATCTTCATGCTCTCGTTTAGTAGTTGTTGGAAACTACGCTGCATTAGGCCTACAAATTGGGTATGGGGTGTAGAGAGATGGTGTGTTACACTCCAAGGTGTTCCCCAGGTTTCCTCTCCATTGCTTCAATCTTCATGCTCTCGTTTAGTAGTTGTTGGAAACTACGCTGCATTAGGCCTACAAATTGGGTATGGGGTGTAGAGAGATGGTGTGTTACACTCCAAGGTGTTCCCCAGGTTTCCTCTCCATTGCTTCAATCTTCATGCTCTCGTTTAGTAGTTGTTGGAAACTACGCTGCATTAGGCCTACAAATTGGGTATGGGGTGTAGAGAGATGGTGTGTTCCACTCCAAGGTGTTCCCCAGGTTGCCTTTCCTGAGCTTCAATCTTCATGCTCTCGTTTAGTAGTTGTTGGAAACTACGCTGCATTAGGCCTACAAATTGGGTATGGGGTGTAGAGAGATGGTGTGTTCCACTCCAAGGTGTTCTCCAGGTTGCCTTTCCTGAGCTTCAATCTTCATGCTCTCGTTTAGTAGTTGTTGGAAACTACGCTGCATTAGGCCTACAAATTGGGTATGGGGTGTAGAGAGATGGTGTGTTCCACTCCAAGGTGTTCCCCAGGTTTCATCGCCATTGCTTCGATCTTCATGCTCTCGTTTAGTAGTTGTTGGAAACTACGCTGCATTAGGCCTACAAATTGGGTATGGGGTGTAGAGAGATGGTGTGTTCCACTCCAAGGTGTTCCCCAGGTTTCCTCTCCATTGCTTCGATCTTCATGCTCTCGTTTAGTAGTTGTTGGAAACTACGCTGCATTAGGCCTACAAATTGGGTATGGGGTGTAGAGAGATGGTGTGTTCCACTCCAAGGTGTTCTCCAGGTTGCCTTTCCTGAGCTTCGATCTTCATGCTCTCGTTTAGTAGTTGTTGGAAACTACGCTGCATTAGGCCTACAAATTGGGTATGGGGTGTAGAGAGATGGTGTGTTCCACTCCAAGGTGTTCCCCAGGTTTCCTCGCCATTGCTTCGATCTTCATGCTCTCGTTTAGTAGTTGTTGGAAACTACGCTGCATTAGGCCTACAAATTGGGTATGGGGTGTAGAGAGATGGTGTGTTCCACGCCAAGGTGTTCCCCAGGTTTCATCGCCATTGCTTCGATCTTCATGCTCTCGTTTAGTAGTTGTAGAAAACTACACTGCATTAGGCCTACAAATTGGGTATGGGGTGTAGAGAGATGGTGTGTTCCACTCCAAGGTGTTCCCCAGGTTTCGTCCACATTGCTTCGGTCTTCCGACTCTCGTTTAGTAGTTGTAGAAAACTACACTGCATTAGGCCTACAAATTGGGTATGGGGTGTAGAGAGACGGTGTGTTACACTCCAAGGTGTTCCCCAGGTTTCGTCCACATTGCTTCGATCTTCCGACTCTCGTATAGTAGTTGTTGAAAACTACACTGCATTAGGCCTACAAATTGGGTATGGGGTGTAGAGAGATGGTGTGTTCCACTCCAAGGTGTTCCCCAGGTTTCATCGCCATTGCTTCGATCTTCATGCTCTCGTTTAGTAGTTGTTGGAAACTACGCTGCATTAGGCCTACAAATTGGGTATGGGGTGTAGAGAGATGGTGTGTTCCACTCCAAGGTGTTCCCCAGGTTTCATCGCCATTGCTTCGATCTTCATGCTCTCGTTTAGTAGTTGTTGGAAACTACGCTGCATTAGGCCTACAAATTGGGTATGGGGTGTAGAGAGATGGTGTGTTCCACTCCAAGGTGTTCCCCAGGTTTCCTCTCCATTGCTTCGATCTTCATGCTCTCGTTTAGTAGTTGTTGGAAACTACGCTGCATTAGGCCTACAAATTGGGTATGGGGTGTAGAGAGATGGTGTGTTCCACTCCAAGGTGTTCTCCAGGTTGCCTTTCCTGAGCTTCGATCTTCATGCTCTCGTTTAGTACTTGTTGGAAACTACGCTGCATTAGGCCTACAAATTGGGTATGGGGTGTAGAGAGATGGTGTGTTCCACTCCAAGGTGTTCCCCAGGTTTCGTCCACATTGCTTCGATCTTCCGACTCTCGTTTAGTAGTTGTTGAAAACTACACTGCATTAGGCCTACAAATTGGGTATGGGGTGTAGAGAGATGGTGTGTTCCACTCCAAGGTGTTCTCCAGGTTGCCTTTCCTGAGCTTCGATCTTCATGCTCTCGTTTAGTAGTTGTTGGAAACTACGCTGCATTAGGCCTACAAATTGGGTATGGGGTGTAGAGAGATGGTGTGTTCCACTCCAAGGTGTTCCCCAGGTTTCCTCGCCATTGCTTCGATCTTCATGATCTCGTTTAGTAGTTGTTGGAAACTACGCTGCATTAGGCCTACAAATTGGGTATGGGGTGTAGAGAGATGGTGTGTTCCACTCCAAGGTGTTCCCCAGGTTGCCTTTCCTGAGCTTCGATCTTCATGCTCTCGTTTAGTAGTTGTTGGAAACTACGCTGCATTAGGCCTACAAATTGGGTATGGGGTGTAGAGAGATGGTGTGTTCCACTCCAAGGTGTTCCCCAGGTTTCCTCTCCATTGCTTCGATCTTCATGCTCTCGTTTAGTAGTTGTAGAAAACTACACTGCATTAGGCCTACAAATTGGGTATGGGGTGTAGAGAGATGGTGTGTTCCACTCCAAGGTGTTCCCCTGGTTTCGTCCACATTGCTTCGGTCTTCCGACTCTCGTTTAGTAGTTGTAGAAAACTACACTGCATTAGGCCTACAAATTGGGTATGGGGTGTAGAGAGACGGTGTGTTACACTCCAAGGTGTTCCCCAGGTTTCGTCCACATTGCTTCGATCTTCCGACTCTCGTTTAGTAGTTGTTGAAAACTACACTGCATTAGGCCTACAAATTGGGTATGGGGTGTAGAGAGATGGTGTGTTACACTCCAAGGTGTTCTCCAGGTTGCCTTTCCTGAACTTCTATCTTCAGGCTCTCATTAAATTGTAGTTAAATGGAACAACTGCATTTGGCGTACTAGTTGGTTTGGGGCCTACTATCGGTGTCTGCCACTCCTTGCTGTTCTCCTGGTTTCCTGTCCTGAAATTCCATTTTCAGGCTCTTGTCAAGTAGTTGTTAATGTTAGACTGCATTTGGCCTACTAGTTGGGTTGGGGCCTACTATCGGTGTCTGCCACTCCTTGCTGTTCTCCTCAACTGAACAAAGCTGGGCCGCCTGTTTACTACGGTTGCCAATTTTGAACTGCATGTCGACTACTTACTGATTTGGGCCTACTCTCTGTGTCAGCCTCTCATTCCAGTTGTCCTCCACTGCAATGCCCCCTGGTTAGTCCTGTGTTACCAATTTTAAACTGCATTTAGCCCACTTTATTCTTTGGGCCTATATCTGTGTTTCCTCCTCATCCTGCCCATTGCCCAGCCAGTGATAGATGAGTCTGCTGGTACATTGACCCAGAACGCAAAATTCCCCGTGCACGCTACAGAGCAAGATTGTGACCCTGCTGAAAGTCAGGTTCCTCTTCACGCATACCATACCACCTTACATGGGGACAAAGAGGAAGGTGCAGATGAAAGTGCAGGTTCCTTCATCAGGTGGGGGGAGGAATACTAGTTGGCGACGTCACTGGCACAGGGCCTCTCATAGTACGCAAAAGTGTTGCTGCCGGTGGGAGGCGCCCCCGCCGTGCAAACACACCGCTGTACTTTGAGGGGCCCTGTGCCAGTGCCAATGCCAACGAGTGGGCCCCCCCTGCTTGCTCAGGATCACAGCACTTGCAAAGTTGAAATACTTACCTCTCCCTGCTCCACTGCCGTGACGTGGTCCAGATTTACTGGGCCCACTAATTACTTGAACCAGCCCTACCCCCCACAACTTTAGCCAAATGACCCCCAATTTCAAATGCCTTCCAATTATTATAAGGTAAGTTACGATTGACAAGCTTCTTTAACAAGAATGGATGTTTTTGCCATTAAAATGGGCAGTGTAGGTGTTTTCCTGGCCTCCACTCACTGCCGACTATGCTCCCCCATTGACTTGCATTGGGTTTCGTGTTTCGGGCGATACCCGACTTTTCGCGATAATCGGCCGATTCCACTCGACTCGACTTCTAAGATAGTCGGGTTTCGCGAAACACGGCTCGACTCTAAAAAGGTCAAGGTCGCTCAACCCTAGTGATGACTTTTATTAGACTGACATGATACTGTCATTTGCACGGACCATTTAGGAAAATCCGAGAAAAATGTCATCTGCATAATAATTTGAAACATAGTGTACAGACGTGGTCAAAATTTTTGTACCCCTCATTTAATGACAGGAAAGAACACAATGATCACAGAAATAATTTGAATCTGACAAAAGTAATAATAAATACAATATCTATGAAAATTAACAAATGAAAGTCAGACATTGCTTTCCAACCATGCTTCCACAGAATTTAAAAAAAGTAAAACTCATGAAATAGGCCTGGACAGAAATGATGGTACACTTAACTTAATATTTTGTTGCACAACCTTTTGAGGCAATCCCTGAAATCAAATGATTCCTGTAACTGTCAATGAGACTTCTGCACGTCTCGACAGGTGTTTTTTGGCCCACTCCTCAAGAGCAAACTGCTCCAGTTGTCTTGTGTTTGAGGGTTGCCTTTTCCAGATGGCGTGATTCAACTCTTTCCAAAGATGCACAATAGGATTTAGATCAGGGCTCATAGATGACCACTTCAGAATAGTCCAATGTTTTCCTCTTAGCCATTCTTGGGTGTTTTTAGCTGTGTGTTTTGGGTCATTACCCTGTTGCAAGACCCATGACCTGCAACTGATACCAAGCTTTCTGACACTGGGCAGCACATTTGTCTCTAGAATCCCTTGATAGTCTTGAGATTTCATTGTACCCTGCACAGATTCTAAAGACCCTGTGCCATATGCAGCAAAGCAGCCCCAGAACATAACAGAGCCTCCACCATGTTTCACAGTGGGACAGTGTTATTTTCTTGATATGCTTCATTTTTCCGTCGATGAACATAGAGCTGATGTGCCTTGCCAAAAAGTTCAATTTTTGTCTCATCTAATCTATGTAGAAGTTTTTCTGGGCTCTTTTGTTACCATTCGTATTATCTGTTTCTTTGAATTGTCGTCAATTTTCCTCCTGCGGCCACGTACATGGAGGTTGGCTACAGTCCCATGGATCTTAAATTTCTGAATAATATGTGTTACCTTTAACATGTTTGTCTGTAATTTTGCTTCTAATCTCCTGAGACAACTCTTTCCTTCGCTTCCTCTGGTCCATGTTGAGTGTGATAGACACCGTCACCAAACAGCACGGTGAGTATCTGTAGCCCTATATACAGGCCCACTCACTGATTTCAAGATTGTAGACACCTGTGATGCAAGTTAGTGGACACACCTTGATTTAACATGTCCCTTTTGTCAAATTATTTTCAGCGTTACCATCATTTCTGTCCAGGCCTATTTCATCAGTTTTTGGTTTTTTTTAATTCTGTGGAAGCATGGTTGGAAAGCAATGTCTGACTTTCATTTGTTCATTTTCATAGATCTTTTATTTATTATTACTTTTCTCCGATTTCAAGTTATTTCTGTGACCATTGTGAGTTTTTCTGTCATTAAACGAGGGGTACCAACAATTTTGACCACGTGTGTAACTACTATAATACTGTTCTCATGTTCAAGATTATAACTACTGTAATACTGCTGCTATGTACAATAATATAACTATTATAACACTGCTCCTATGCACAGGAATATAACTACTATAATACTGCCCCTATGTACAAGAATATAACTACTATATTATTGCTCCCTATGTAAAAGAATATGACTACTATAAAACTGCCACTATGTACAAGAAAAAAACTTCTATAATACTGCTCCCATGTACAAGAATATAATTACCATAATAATGCACCTATGTACAGGAATATAACTACTATAATAATGCTCCTATGTATAAGTATATAACCACTATAATACTGCCTGTATGTACAAGAACATAACTACTATAATACTGCCCCCTATGTACAAGAATATAAGTACTATAATACTGTTCCTATGTACAAGAATATAACTACTATAATATTGCTTCCTATGTACAAGAATATAACTACTATAATACTGCAACTATATGCAAAAATATAACTACTATAATACTGCCCTTTATGTACAAGAATATAACTACTATAATACTGCCCTTTATGTACAAAAGTATAACTACCATAATAATGCCCTCTATGTACAGGAATATAGCTACTATAATACTGCTCCTATGTGTAAGAATATAACTTCTATAATACTGACCTTATGTACAAGAATATAACTACTATACTACTGGCCTCTATGTACAAGAATATAGCTACTATAATACTGCCCCTATGTACAAGAATATAACTACTGTAATACTGCCACTATGTACAAGAATATAACTTCTTTAATACTGCCCCTATGTACAAGAATATAACTTCTATAATACTACCCCTATGTACAAGAATATAACTACTGTAATACTGCCACTATGTACAAGAATATAACTTCTATAATACTGCTCCTATGTACAAGAATATAACTACTGTAGTGCTGCCCTATATGTACAAGAATATAAGTACTGTAATACTGCCTCTATGTACAAGAATATAAGTAATATAATACTGCCTCTATGTACAAGAATATAACTACTATAATACTGCTTCCTATGTACAAGAATATAACTACCTAAATACTGCTTCCTATGTACAAGAATATAACTACTATAATACTGCAACTATGTGCAAGAATATAACTACTATATTACTGCCCTTTATGTAGAAGTATATAACTACTATAATCCTACCCTCTATGTACAAGAATATAGCTACTATAATACTGCTCCTATGTACAAGAATATAGCTACTATAATACTGCTCCTATGTACAAGAATATAATTTCTGGAATACTGCCTCTATGTACAAGAATATAACTAACATAGTTAGTAAGGCCGAAAAAAGACATTTGTCCATCCATTTCAGCCTATATTCCATCATAATAAATCCCCAGATCTACGTCCTTCTACAGAACCTAATTGTATGATACAATATTGTTCTGCTCCAGGAAGACATCCAGGCCTCTCTTGAACCCCTCGACTGAGTTCGCCATCACCACCTCCTCTGGCAAGCAATTCCAGATTCTCACTGCCCTAACAGTAAAGAATCCTCTTCTATGTTGGTGGAAAAACCTTCTCTCCTCCAGACGCAAAGAATGCCCCCTTGTGCCCATCACCTTCCTTGGTATAAACAGATCCTCAGCGAGATATTTGTATTGTCCCCTTATATACTTATACATGATTATTAGATCGCCCCTCAGTCGTCTTTTTTCTAGACTAAATAATCCTAATTTCGCTAATCTATCTGGGTATTGTAGTTCTCCCATCCCCTTTATTAATTTTGTTGCCCTCCTTTGTACTCTCTCTAGTTCCATTATATCCTTCCTGAGCACCGGTGCCTAAAACTGGACACAGTACTCCATGTGCGGTCTAACTAGGGATTTGTACAGAGGCAGTATAATGCTCTCATCATGTGTATCCAGACCTCTTTTAATGCACCCATGATCCTGTTTGCCTTGGCAGCTGCTGCCTGGCACTGGCTGCTCCAGGTAAGTTTATCATTAACTAGGATCCCCAAGTCCTTCTCTCTGTCAGATTTACCCAGTGGTTTCCCGTTCAGTGTGTAATGGTGATATTGATTCCTTCTTCCCATGTGTATAACCTTACATTTATAATTGTTAAACCTCATCTGCCACCTTTCAGCCCAAGTTTCCAACTTATCCAGATCCATCTGTAGCAGAATACTATCTTCTCTTGTATTAACTGCTTTACATAGTTTTGTATCATCTGCAAATATCGATATTTTACTGTGTAAACCTTCTACCAGATCATTAATGAATATGTTGAAGAGAACAGGTCCCAATACCAACCCCTGCGGTACCCCACTGGTCACAGCGACCCAGTTAGAGACTATAACATTTATAACCACCCTCTGCTTTCTATCGCTAAGCCAGTTACTAACCCATTTACACACATTTTCCCCCAGACCAAGCATTCTCATTTTGTGTACCAACCTCTTGTGCGGCACGGTATCAAACGCTTTGGAAAAATCGAGATATACCACGTCCAATGACTCACCGTGGTCCAGCCTATAGCTTACCTCTTCATAAAAACTGATTAGATTGGTTTGACAGGAGCGATTTCTCATAAACCCATGCTGATATGGAGTTAAACAGTTATTCTCATTGAGATAATCCAGAATAACATCCTTCAGAAACCGTTCAAATATTTTACCAACAATAGAAGTTAGACTTACTGGATTATAATTTCCAGGTTCACTTTTAAAGCCCTTTTTGAATATTGGCACCACATTTGCTATGCGCCAGTCCTGCGGAACAGACCCCGTCGCTATAGAGTCCCTAAAAATAAGAAATAATGGTTTATCTATTACATTACTTAGTTCTCTTAGTACCTGTGGGTGTATGCCATCCGGACCCGGAGATTTATATATTTTAATCTTATTTAGCCGGTTTCGCACCTCTTCTTGGGTTAGATTGGTGACCCTTAATATAGGGTTTTCATTGTTTCTTGGGATTTCACCTAGCATTTCATTTTCCACCGTGAATACCGTGGAGAAGAAGGTGTTTAATATGTTAGCTTTTTCCTCGTCATCTACAACCATTCTTTCCTCACTATTTTTTAAGGGGCCTACATTTTCAGTTTTTATTCTTTTACTATTGATATAGTTGAAGAACAGTTTGGGATTAGTTTTACTCTCCTTAGCAATGTGCTTCTCTGTTTCCTTTTTGGCAGCTTTAATTAGTTATTTAGATAAAGTATTTTTCTCCCTATAGTTTTTTAGAGCTTCAATCGTGCCATCCTGCTTTAGTAGTGCAAATGCTTTCTTTTTACTGTTAATTGCCTGTCTTACTTCTTTGTTTAGCCACATTGGGTTTTTCCTATTTCTAATCCTTTTATTCCCACAAGGTATAAACCGCTTACAGTGCCTATTTAGGATGTTCTTAAACATTTTCCATTTATTATCTGTATTCTTATTTCTGAGGATATTGTCCCAGTCTACCAGATTAAGGGCATCTCTAAGCTGGTCAAACTTTGCCTTCCTAAAGTTCAGTGTTTTTGTGACTCCCTGACAAGTCCCCCTAGTGAAAGACAGGTGAAACTGTACAATATTGTGGTCGCTATTTCCTAGATGCCCGACCACCTGCAGATTTGTTATTCTGTCAGGTCTATTAGATAGTATTAGGTCTAAAAGTGCTGCTCCTCTGGTTGGATTCTGCACCAATTGTGAAAGATAATTTTTCTTGGTTATTAGCAGAAACCTGTTGCCTTTATGGGTTTCACAGATTTCTGTTTCCCAGTTAATATCCGGGTAGTTAAAGTCCCCCATAACCAGGACCTCATTATGGGTTGCAGCTTCATCTATCTGCTTTAGAAGTAGACTTTCCATGGTTTCTGGTATATTTGGGGGTTTGTAACAGACCCCAATGAGAATTTTGTTACCATTTTTACCTCCATGAATTTCGACCCATATGGACTCGACATCCTCATTCCCTTCGCTAATATCCTCCCTTAAAGTGGACTTTAGACAAGACTTTACATAGAGACAAACCCCTCCTCCTCTCCGATTTTTACGATCCTTTCTAAACAGACTGTAACCCTGTAAATTAACTTCCCAGTCATAGCTTTCATCTACTATAATGCTGCTCCTATGTACTAGAATATAACTACCATAATACTGCTCCTATGTACTAGAATATAACTACTATAATACTGCTCCTATGTACAAGAATATAACTACTATAATACTGGCTCTTTGTACAAGAATATATCTACTATAATACTGCCCCCTATGTACAAGAATATAACAACTATAATACTGCTCATATGTACAAGAATATAGTTGCTATAATACTGTCCCATATGTACAAGAATATAACTACTATAATACTGCCCATATCTAAAAGAATATAACTACTATAATACTGCCCCTATGTATAAGAATATAACTACTATAATACTGCCCCCTATGTACAAGAATATAACAGCTATAATGCTGCTCATATGTACAATATAATTGCTACAATACTGTCCCATATGTACAAGAATATAACTACTATAATACTGTCCCATATGTACAAGAATATAACTACTATAATACTGTCCCATATGTACAAGAATATAACTACTATAATACTACCCCTATGTAGAAGAATATAACTACTATAATACTGTCCCATATATACAAGAATATAACTACTATAATTCTGTCCCATATGTACAAGAATATAACTACTATAATACTGCCCCTATGTACAAGAATATAACTACTATAATACTGCTTACTATGTACAAGAATGTAACTATTATATTGTCTTCCCGTTACAAGTATAAAATTGGTATTTTACTGCAGCAAAGATAAAGTTTCACAAATTTATATATATATATATATATATATATATATACATATGTATTTATTTAATATATTTTTACTTTAATAAGGACATTTGTTGACTCCTTCCTTGATATTGATTCCCACTCCCTGTAAATGTCACTCTTCCATGTGAATCGTGAGACAAGGACTAGAGAGTGATGATAATGAAAGTAGACTGCTGTGACACGCGTGCTGGTAATTATACTAATAACCTCCGGTTGTAAACCTGATTTATAGGTTTGATTATGAATATTAATCACTTTTATTTGAATAGTGATACAGTTTCAGCAGAATGTGTTTTTTCCTGCGTTTAGAGCAGAAAGATAATTGGATGATTCTTGTTCATCGTCCGGACACGTTTTATGTCTGTTTGGAGTATTAATCACTCATCGTTTTACAAGGCATCTTAATTATTTGCTGTGCAGAGACTCTGATGAATGGTGCGGACTCTTGGATATTGTCAGATTTGTCATATTTCTTAACTTTACTTGAGTTTATGAACAACTACCTACAGCCAAGACTCAAATTGCGACATTGCTCCTCTTTTGGAGTCATTTCTATTAGGTTCTCCTTCAGGTTTTTAGTAATAAACTTCATAAGTTAATTCTTCGCCACATTATTTGCTCCTCTGGACTTTTATGGACTCATAATTTGCTTTGTTTCTATCCAGTATACAATACACAGGATTTCATATGCCTCAAATAGTGATATGTCTGCTGTATATTCCCTATATTCTGTCCCCATTAGGGTGTGTTTTGCCCATAGAGCAGATCTCATTCACCACCACTTTTACACCCGTAAGGCCTCATTCTCACTTGTGGTGAAATTGAACAAATGCAATCCGATAACATATCAGATTGCATTCGGACCAATGTTATTCTATCATTGTGTGTCCATCTGCGTTTTTTTTCCAGCTCAGATCGGATTATGATTGGAAAAAAAGTTGCAGCATGCTGCGATTGTAATCTGAAATTGGATCACATCCCATAATAGAAGTCAAAGGGTGCGAGAAAAAAATCACGCAGCGCTCGTACCATGCGACTGCTGTCCGATTTTTACACAACGATCACATTTGAAAAGTCAGCAATTCATGTGCCGCGTACAGTAAAATCACAGCGTGACAGGTTAGAATAGAATAGATAGAATAGATATATACACATAGAATACATAGATATATAGATGTCAGTGACACAAACATACAGTTAGGTCCATATATATTTGGACAAAGACAACATTTTTCTAATTTTTGTTATAGACATTACCACAATGAATTTTAAACAAAACAATTCAGATGCAGTTGAAATTCAGACTTTCAGCTTTCATTTGAGGGTATCTACATTATAATTGGATGAAGGGTTTAGGAGTTTCAGCTCCTTAACATGTGCCACACTGTTTTTAAAGGGACCAAAAGTAATTGGACAACTGACTCCAAGGCTATTTCATGGACAGATGTGGGCAATCCCTTCGCTATGTCATTCTCAATTAAGCAGATAAAAGGCCTGGAGTTGATTTGAGGTGTGGTGCTTGTATTTGAAAGGTTTTGCTGTGAAGTAAATATGCGGTCAAAGGAGCTCTCCATGCAGGTGAAACAAACCATCCTTAAGCTGCAAAAACAGAAAAACCCATCCAAGAAATTGCTACAATATTAGCAATTATGGCAAAATCTACAGTTTGGTACATCCTGAGAAAGAAAGAAAGCACTGGTGAACTCATCAATGCAAAAAGACCTGGGCGCCCACGGAAGACAACAGTGGTGGATGATCACAGAATAATCTCCATGGTGAAAAGAAAGCCCTTCACAACAGCCAACCAAGTGAACAACACTCTCCAGGAGGTTGGCGTATCAATATCCAAATCTACCATAAAGAGAAGACTGCATGAAAGGAAATGCAGAGGGTTCACTGCATGGTGCAAGCCACTCATAAGCACCAAGAATGAAAAGGCTAGACTCGACTTTGCTAAAAAACATCTAAAAAATGCCAGCACAGTTCTGGAAGAACATTCTTTGGACAGATGAAACCAAGATCAACCTCTACCAGAATGATGGAAAGAGAAAAGTATGGTGAAGGCTTGGTACAGCTCATGATCCAAAGCATACCACATCATCTGTAAAACACGGCGGAGGCAGTGTGATGGCTTGGGCATGCATGGCTGCCAGTGGCACTGGGTCACTAGTGTTTATTGATGATGTGACACAGGACAGAAGCAGCCGAATGAATTCTGAGGTATTCAGAGCCATACTGTGTGCTCAGATCCAGCCAAATGCAGCCAAACTGATTGGTCGTCGTTTCATACTACAGATGGACAATGACCCAAAACATAAAGCCAAAGCAACCCAGGAGTTTATTAAAGCAAAGAAGTGGAATATTATTGAATGGCCAAGTCAGTTACCTGATCTCAACCCAATTGAGCATGCATTTCACTTGTTAAAGACTAAACTTCTGACAGAAAGGCCCACAAATAAACAGCAACTGAAAACCACAGCAGTGAAGGCCTGGCAGAGCATCAAAAAGGAGGAAACACAGCGTCTGGTGATGTCCATTAGTTCAAGACTTTAGGCAGTCATTGCCAACAAAGGGTTTTCAACAAGTACTAGAAATGAACATTTTATTTAAAATTATTTAATCTGTCCAATTACTTTTGGTCCCTTTAAAAACAGGATGGCATAGGTTAAGGAGCTGAAACTTCTAAACCCTTCATCCAATTTTAATGTGGATACCCTCAAATTAAAGCTGAAAGTCTGAACTTCAGCTGCATCTGAATTTTTTTGTTTAAAATTCATTGTGGTAATGTCAATAACCAAAATTAGAAAAATGTTGTCTCTGTCCAAATATATATGGACCTAACTGTACCTATATGTATATACAGCTCTGGCAAAAATTAAGAGATCACTGCAAAATGTTCAGTTTGTCTGATTTTTCTCTTTATAGGTATATTTTTGAGTAAAATGTAAATTGTTCATTTATTATATAAACTACTGACAACATGTCTACGAATTTCCAAGCAATACATTTTTTTTTCTTTTTTTAAAAGAGAAATGGTTAAAATTAAAAAAAAAGCAGTGCTTTCAGACCTCAAATAATGCACAGAAAACAAGTTCATAATCATTTAGAACCAACAATACTAATGTTGTCACTCAGGAAGAGTTCAGAAATCAATATTTTGTGGAATAACCATGATTTCTAATCACAGCTTTCATGTTTCTTGGCATGCTTTCCACCAGCCTTTCACGCGGTTTCTGGCTCAAAAATGTAAGCAGTTCTTTTTTTGATGGCTTGTTACTATGCATCATTCTATTGATTACATTCCAGAGGTTTTCAATGGGGTTCAGGTCTGGAGATTGGGCTGCCCATGACAGGGTTTTGATGTGGTGGTCTCTTAATTTTTGCCAGAGCTGTATTTATATGTGTGTCACTGACATCTATATATCTATATATATGCAGCAGCATAGTGTGCAATCACATAGAATAGGTAAATATATAGATACTAGATGGCAGCCCGATTCTAAAGAATCGGGAGTCTAGAATCCATATATACTTTATTTATTCAAATGTAAGAATAATACAATTAATAAATAATAGTAAGAAAGAACAAAAATAATAGGCAGTATATGGAGAAAACACCAAACAAAAGTTCAAAATTGGTGTGAAAATGTCACTGAACCACTTCACAACTAAATATATATAGTTTTGGTAAATGGTATTATCATTTTTTTGACGAAATTCTGCAGGAGCTTGAAGAGCAACGTCACTGGGCCCGCCTCCACGCAGTAGAAACTTGCTGTGAGGTAAAAATTCAAAAATCACACCAAAATGGCGGGCGGAGTGTGTCACAGTACGGCACGTTTCTGATTGGTCGCTCGCAGCAGGCGGCAACCAATCAGACACTGGACACTGTTGACGTCACTTATCTCCGGACATTAGCTCCGGACATTAGCTCCGGACATTAGCTCCGGACATTAGCTCCGGACATTAGCTCCACACATTAGCTCCGGACATTAGCTCCGGACATTAGCTCCGGACAAAGCCACGGAAGTTGGCAGAAATTGCAGGAAGTAGTATTCTAGGCAATTAATCTCCGGACATTAGCTCCGGACATTAGCTCCGGACATTAGCTCCGGACATTAGCTCCGGACATTAGCTCCGGACAAAGCCACGGAAGTTGGCACAAATGGCAGGAAGTAGAATTCTAGGCAATTATATATTAGATTAGTGACAATTACAATTAGTGCATTGTGTGTGCAGCTTACGGTACATGTATTTAATTCATAAAAGATTATTTTTCTGAAAAAAAATGGTGTGGGCTTCAGTGTAAGTTTCTTAACCTGGGAAATGGGTAATACTGCTCACAGCTGTATAATTAGCCTTTAATGGTTATTAAAATCGGGGACCCCCCAAAAAATGATGTTGGGTTCCCCTATAATTAATAACCAGCACAGGCTATGCAGACAGCTGCGGGCTGATATTAATATTACATATTAATAGTAGATGAAGGAATTGAGGGTAAACTGATTAAATTTGCTAATGACACAAAGCTAGTAGGGATAGCTAATACTAGAGGAGAGAGAGAGGATTCAAAAAGATAAAAATAAACTAGAGCAGTGGGCAGCAACTAACATAATGTTTTTTTAACAGGGAAAAATGCAAAGTTCTACTTCTGGCCTATAAAATGAAAAAAGCATATACAGAATGGGAGGAATACGGCTAAGCAACAGCACATGTGAAAAAGATTTGGGTATACTAATAGATCACAGACTAAACATGAGTCAACAGTGTGATGCAGCAGCAAAAAAGGCAAATGCAATTCTGGGATGTATTAACAGAAGCATACAGTCTAGATCACGTGAAGTCATTATTGCCCTCTACTCCTCTTTGGTCAGATCTCATCTGGAATACTGTTTCCAGTTTCCAGTTTTGGGCACCACATTTTAAAAAAAACATCAACAAACTGGAGAGTTCAGAGAAGAGCGACCAGAATGGTGACCGGTCTGCAAACCATGTCCTATGAGAAACGTTTACAGGATTTGGGAATTTTTAGCTTGCAAAAAAGAAGACTGAGAGGAGACTTAATAGCTGTCTACAAATATCTCAAGGGCTGTCACATTGTAGAAGGATCATCTTTATTCTCATTAGCACAAGGAAAGACTAGAAGCAATGGGATGAAACTGAATGGGAGGAGACACAGATTAGATATTAGAAAAAAACATTTTGACAGTTAGGGTGATCAATGAGTGGAACAGGCTGCCACGAGAGGTGATGAGTTCTCCTTCAATGGAAGTCTTCAAACAGAGGCTGGACAGACATATGTCTGGGATGATTTAGTGAATCCTGCTTTGAGCAGGGGGTTGAACCAGATGACCCAGGAGGTCCATTCCAACTCTACCATTCTATGGATACCGCCCCCCCAGGCTTAAAAACATCAGCTCTTAGCCACCCCAGAAAGGGCGCATCTCTGTGTTGTGCCAATTCTGGCACTTTGCCCCGCTCTTCCAACTTGCCCTGTAGCAGCGGCAAGTGGGGTGATAATTAGGGACTGATGCCACCTTTGTATTGTCAGGTGACATCAAGCCCCGAGGTTAGTAATGGAGAGGCGTCAATAAGACACCCCCATTACTAATCCCATAGTCACATGGTATGAAAACACAGACACCCAGAAAAAAAAGTCCTTCAATAAAAAGAATGGCACACACTCCTTTAATTAATCTTTATCAAACCATACTTACGACCTTGCCCATTCCTTTGATGCCATTTTCTTCTGCAAAAGAGTTAAAAAACAATATTCCTCAACTTTCCGCAGAGATGCTCTTAATCCATTTGTCCCACAACGGGTCTAGTTTTGCCACATCTAGATAGCAGGCTGCATGATTGCATAATGTGACCATGCAGCCTGCCATCCAGCAGAGACACTGAGCAGCATGTGCTCAGTATCTCCCTGTGAACTCCTATTCTCTGTATGATGGCATCGCTCGTGTGAGAAAGTTCTCCTGCTTGTGGTGCCGTCTGACAGGTCCTGCGAGTTCACTACCATTGAACTCACTTCACCTATGTGATTGTGATGACAGCGTGAGCGCCATGGGAAACCACTCCCCAACTATCACCCCACTTGCCACCGCAACAGAGCAAGTGGAAAGGGCGAGGCTTAGAGATGTGTCTTTTCTGGGGTGGCAGAGAGCTGATATTTTTGGCCTGGAGGGGTCAGTATCTATGGCCCCTTCCTAGGCTATTAATATTAGCCCACATCTGTTTGCACAGCCTTTGCTGGTTATTAATTATAGGGGGGCCCGACATCATTTTTTTTGGAGATCCCCCATTTTAATAGCCAGGAAAGGCTAAGTATTGTTTCCGTGAATGGCATCATTTCAGACTTAGCAGGTAATACAGGAATCTTAGGCCATGTTCACACGATCCTTTTTTTCATGCGGAATTGCCGCGATTTTCCCGCTGCGGGTCCGCAGCTGTTTTCCATGCAGGGTACATTACATTGTACCCTATGGAAAACAGGAACTGCTGTGCCCACAATGCGGAAAATCAAAAAAAAGCCGCGCTGAATAGCTGCGGGAAAAAAGAAGTACCATGTCACTTCTTTTTTCGGAGCCGCAGCGGTTCTGCACCCATTGACCTCCATTGTGAGGTCAAACCCGCAGTAAAACCCGCAGATGAAAAAAATATCTGCGGGTTTTACTGCGGTTTGTGGTGCAGAACCGCTGCAGCAGGAAGTGCGGGGAAGCGGGCGGAAGTGCGTGGGCGGAGTGTGGCTGCCCCCCCGTGCTCCGATCCCGCCCCCCTGTGCTCCAATCCCACTGCCCCGTGCTCCGATGCCCCCCCAGTGCTCCGATGCCCCCCCGTGCCCTAATCTCCCCCCCTTATACTTACCCGGCGTCCCGTGTCCGTCTGGCCATCTTCTCCCTGGGCGCCGCCATCTTGCAAAATGGCGGGCTCATGCGCAGTGCGCCTGCCAAATCTGCCGGCCGGCAGATTCGTTCCAAAGTGCATTTTGATCACTGAGATATAATCTATCTCAGTGATCAAAATAAAAAAAAATAGTAAATGACACCCCCCCCCCTTTGTCACCCCCATAGGTAGGGACAATAAAAAAAAATTAAGATTTTTTTTTTTTTCCACTAAGGTTAGAATAGGGTTAGGGGTAGGGTTAGGGGTAGGGTTAGGGTTAGGGGTAGGGTTAGGTTAGGGGTAGGGTTAGGGTTAGGGTTAGGGGTAGGGTTAGGGTTAGGGGTAGGGTTAGGGGTAGGGTTAGGGTTAGAGGTAGGGTTAGGGGTAGGGTTAGGGTTAGGGGTAGGGGTAGGGTTAGGGGTAGGGTTAGGGGTAGGGTTAGGGGTAGGGTTAGGGTTAGGGTTACGGTTAGGGTATTTTCAGCCATTTTAACCCTAAAAAACTTCCTAGAAAACACACAGACTCTGCATAGAAAACTGCATAAAAAAAAGGATCAAAAAGAGGATCAAAAAACGCATCAAAAAACGCATCAAAAAAGGACAAAAAAAGGACCAAAAAAAGGACCTGCGTTTTCTGCCAAGAGCTGCAGTTTTTTAAAAAACAGTCCTAAAAAAAAAGGATGGAAATCAGGAACGTGTGAACATACCCTTACACTGGATAATTCCTCTATCCCATAACCTCCGGTCCATACGAATGGCCTGGGTCATAGCCTCCTCCAGGGAACTGGGGAGCAGATGGAGGGCCACGCATCCTTGAGATGATCTGAACTCTCCTGAACTGGCATCTCAAAACAGAGTCATCCCAAAACACCTCCATGGACCACCGTCTAAACTCAGAACAATTCCGTTCAGCAGTGAGTTTGTTCTGGGAGAGACCATGATCATGTCCTCTGCCACCCTGACCCGGTCTTGTTTGTCATAGATCAGTCCTTAAGCCTCAAAGAAGCTATCCACAGATATAAGTTCAGGGGCAGTAGCAGGTAAAGAAATCTGGTGTTGGAAGCATCATGCTATGGGGGTGTTCTTCAGCTGCATGGAGAGGATGACTGGCTGTCATTGAAGGAAACATGAATGCGGCCAAGTACAGAGATATCCTGGATATACATTTCTGTTTTTTTCAGTCAAGATGGGGTGCATAGTGTACATTAATGAGAAATCATTTTTTGAATTTACCAAATGGCTGCAATGAAAGAGAGTGAAAAAATTTAAAATAACCAATAAATTTCGTTCAACTTCACAATTGTGTTCCACTTGTTGTTGATTCTTCACCAAAAATTTACATTTGGTATCCTTATGTTTGAAGCATGATATGTGGGAAAAGGTTGAAAAGTTCCAGGGAGCCGAATACTTTCACAAGGCACTGTAACTTTCCATTTCTTCTCATAACCTTCCAGTACGTTAATGGAAAGTTGACTTATCGAACGCATTCTCCAACTTAATTCTACCACATTTGCACTAACAGCGGTTCACAGTTGTCAGGGGTTACTAAACAGACAAGAGAATGGGTTGAATGGAGCGGGTAATGTAAAGTATGGCATTTCATCTCTGTGTCCTACGCAGCCTCTTGGCACGCTACTCTTTAGCATTCTGTTCTCGATGGAAAAAATCAATAGACAGCATTGCTACACCTCATGCTATTTAGAGCAGATAATAGTGTGCAGCACAGGAGAACAAACCTTTCTTTACAGTGAAAAACGACCATACTGGATCAAATCTGTACATGATGCCTGCAAATTGGAATCCACAAATGCAGGAAAGTTTGAAGTACTTGGATGGAATTTTCACACTAAAACTGGAGTTTATACAATCAATCAACATGAAGCTGTTAAGACAGCGTTCCCAAAAATACCAAATAGTTTACAGGCTTTCAAGTTGCCAAAAATTTTTTTTTAAGGCCATTGAAGACTTCTAAGAAATGACTGCCCACCATACTATCATAAATTGACATGGGCTTTTAGGCAGGAAGTTGGGCAAAGCTAAGGGGTCCCAAGCTTTAGATGAGTCTTTTTGCTTAAGGCAATGTCAAGGCTCAAAAGAAAAAAATGCCAAACAATTATTTTTCAAATCAACTTTGAAGGTCTTGGGACAGACACTGAATCAAATCCAAAGGGTCCTCAGGCTGGATTTGATTATTTAGACTAGCTTTGATGAAGGCTTAGACAAAGCTTCTAATCATGTCAAAATTAAGCTCTAAATTAGGCAACAACTAAGGGTACCGTCACACTATACGATTTACCTACGATCACGACCAGCGATATGACCTGGCCGTGATCGTAGGTAAATCGTAGTGTGGTCGCTGGGGAGCTGTCACACAGACAGCTCTCCAGCGACCAACGATGCCGAGGTACCCGGGTAACCAGGGTAAACATCGGGTTACTAAGCGCAGGACCGCGCTTAGTAACCCGATGTTTACCCTGGTTACCAGCGTAAAAAAAAACAAACAGCACATACTTACATTCCGGTGTCCATCAGGTCCCTTGCCGTCTGCTTCCCGCACTCACTGACTGCCGGCCGTAAAGTGAAAGTGAAAGCACAGCACAGCGGTGACGTCACCGCTGTGCTCTGCTTTCACTTTACGGCCGGCAGTCACTGAGTGCGGGAAGCAGACGGCAAGGGACCTGACGGACACCAGAATGTAAGTATGTAGTGTTTTTTTTTTAGTTTTATGCTTGTAACCAGGATAAACATCGGCCCTGCGCTTAGTAACCCGATGTTTACCCTGGTTACAAGCGAACACATCGCTAGATCGCATCGCTAGATCGGTGTCACACACACCGATCTAGCGATGCCAGCGGGAGATCCAGCGACGAAAGAAAGTTCTAAACGATCTGCTACGACGTACGATTCTCAGCAGAATCCCTGATCGCTGCTGCGTGTCAGACACAGCGATATCGTAACGATATCGCTGGAACGTCACGAATCGTACCGTCGTAGCGATCGAAATGGCAGTGTGTGACGGTACCCTAAGGCAAAGTGAGGAGGGCTGTGAGTTTTGGATGAGGTACACTCTGTTTGAGGGAACATCAGTCTCTCAAGAAAGTCTTCCAACCAATCTCACCATCAATCAGCATGAGATCTTAGGTTGGCGCTGAAGCAATTGTAAGAGAACCCAGTTTTAGAGGCCAGACTCTTATTGCTTGAGGCAATGCCAGGGCTCCCAGATAAAATGCCCCCAATCAAATCTCATCTCCAGGTGACACGGAGCTCTTAGGCAGACACTAAAGTGATGCCAATGAGGCTGCAGGCTTCACATGAAATGCCAGAACCTCTTTGCCCAAAGCAATAATAGGACTTCCAAGAAAAAAGCATCCAATTAATTCTTGTGTAGTTTTTTTGGGCAAAAAAATGCTAAACATTTTTGGAAACCTCAACATAAAAGGTTCTTCCAATAAAATAATACCAATGGAAGCTGCAGTGCTCCTTAGATTTGGGCTTTGGAACCCTTAGGTAGGGGGCTCTGCAGTCCGGCCCTGATTGGAGCTGAGGTACGCGTACTGAACCTTCTCTGTTCATTGTAAGCTCTCGGCTACTTCTAGCAGTCGTATTGACAATTTGTGGATCGGAGACTGTGTTTGCGCATTAATGCTCCATTAAAGATGAGGTTAGGCTGCCTAATTCTCAAGATTTCAATGCTCTGATTATTGGGTATCCCAGTGGTCGGACTTCCCAGCGATCAGCAACTTACCTCCTATTCTTTGGATAGGAAATAACTTGATTTTATGGGACTAGCCCTTTAATGAGTACCTGCCCTTTCTATTTAAAAAAGCGGTGGGCAGCCATGATTATTTTACTAAATATACCTTAGCAAAAAAGCAGTGAAGTCTCCCTATTGGCAGGATAAAGGGCCTGACTCCAGCAAAGGTGAAGTCCAAACCTCCACTTTGGGGGAATCCATCTGGCGCAGCAGGATCCCAGGACCCTCTGCAGTCCCTTTTATAATGAAAGTGAGTGATCTCACACATTTTTTCGAGATCTCAGAAAGCAGTTGCCCATTTTTTACTGAGCTGCTTAGTAAAGGGCTGAGAAGTATCTTTTCTACATCTTGCTTCCAAATGGAATCAATGTATTCAAATCAGAAAACAATATCTTTTTTCCATTGACCCATAAACAAACCGTTATCTGCATGTTGTTTGCAAAAATTGTGGTTTATAGTAGTGGAAGAAACAGCGGAATCAGAAAAGGACAAGCGGCCGCCGTCCGCAGTCATCCCCAGTGTGACGACTTCTATTAAACATTTGACATGGACGGATAAGAAGTCTTCAACTTCAAAGTAGTTTATGTGAACATTATCCGGCTGCACTTTCGATGTGAGTTTAGGAGGTTTGCAGCTGAATTATTATGTGAAATCGTTTAATCGAAGCAGCAGCTGCCATTTGTTAGCATGGAATATTTGCCGGTAGCAAACAAATGTCTCAAGTTGTGTCGCTCAAAGCCGGGTCTCCGATGCGGCTTTAGAAAGTCATTAAATTCTGAAACAGCTTATGCCTCAGCGCTTTACTTCGATGATATATTGAGATATTATCGCTCAGAATTGATAAATCAGCCCAATAACACAGTATTCAGCCACTGGCAGAGTGTGTCCTTGTCACCGAAGACTTTTTTTTTTCTATTCCTTTATTTCTAAGAAACATTGTATGACTTCACTCTGTAGAAAATAAACTATTGTATTACTTTATGGAAGGTATAAAACGGAGTAAATCGAATGTTTATCTACT
Source organism: Ranitomeya imitator (assembly GCF_032444005.1). Classification (NCBI taxonomy): domain Eukaryota; kingdom Metazoa; phylum Chordata; class Amphibia; order Anura; family Dendrobatidae; genus Ranitomeya; species Ranitomeya imitator. The sequence continues at coordinate 789,142,921 of NC_091282.1, read as the reverse complement.
GCTACAGTTGGCTTTATTTGTGAGAGTCATTACGTAGTTTTTCTGTTTTTTTTTTGTTTAGCTGTTTGCAGTTTTATTGGCAGATAATTCTGTGCAAGGGTTTGGACTGGCCATGAGAGGACCAGAGGAACCTAAGGTAGTCCAGGACTGGCCCATGGAGGCCAAGCACTCAAAATCTAAAGTTTGCTGTAAATCTCTCTCTGCCAACATTGTTTAAATTGTATTATTTTATAGAATTGTGTCTCGAGATGTATCTTATGTTCTTAGTAGCTATTTAATTATGGTCTTAACACAATTCATCTTGTGGGTCCAAAACACCCACAGAAAGAACTCTGCTAAGGAGGGCCATAAGAGATTTCACCTTTAAGGCAAGGTATCATGCATATTTACTATTCTTATTAATCCTGGGGAAAGTTGGCCATAATCTTAGGAATCCTAGGGAGGAATACAGTAGTCTTTACATATCTGTGACCAATATGGATTAAGCTTATCACTTTCTACTATATATATGCCTGTATGTGCCAGGGGATGGAAACAGCATGGAAACCTTTGCAATGATTTTGATTTTGTATTTTTATGAATCTTTCCCATAAGCAAAACTATGCAAATAACTAATTAGTCTTTTAATAAAATGTATTGACATCTCTTTACTGCATAGTGGTTTCCTAAGAAGTTTATAAAATCTTGCACAATCTACTCCTTGCTTTTGATTGCTATGTCTGCTTCCTCTCTTCTCTGCTCCTCCCTCTGCATCTCCTTCTGCTTTGCCCTCCTTCTCTCCTGATGGCTCTGTCTGCTTCCTCTCTTCTCTGCTCCTCCCTCTGCTTCCCCTCTTCTCTGCTCCTCCCTCTGCTTCTCCTTCTGCTTTGCCCTGCTTCTCTCCTGATGGCTCTGTCTGCTTCCCCTCTTCTTTGTTCCTGCCTCTTCTCTGCTCCTTCCTCTGCTTCTCCTTCTGCTTTGCCCTGCTTCTCTCCTGATGGCTCTGTCTGCTTCCCCTCTTCTCTGCTCCTCCCTCTGCTTCCCCTCTTCTCTGCACCTCCCTCTGTTTCTTCTGCTTTGCCCTGCTTCTCTCCTGATGGCTCTGTCTGCTTCCCCTCTTCTTTGTTTCTGCCTCTTCTCTGCTCCTATCCTGATGGTTCTGTCTGATTCCCATTTGCTCTGCTCCTCGTTCTGCTTTACTTTCTGCTTCCTCTTTGCTTTGCTTCCCTCCTGGTGGCTCTGTTTGCTTCCTCTCTTCTCTGCTCCTACCTCTGCTTCTCCTTCTGCTCTGCCCTGCTTCTCTCCTGATGGCTCTGTCTGCTTCCCCTCTGCGCTGCTTGTCACTCTACTTCTCCTTCCCCTCTGCTTTACTTCTCACTCTGCTTTTCTTTCTGCTTCCCCTCTGCTCTGCTCCTCACTCTGCTTCTCCTTCTGCTTCCCCTCTGCTTTGATTCTAGCTCTGCTTTTCTTTCTCCTTCCCCTCTGCTCTGCTCCTCAGTCTGCTTCTCCTTCTTCTCTCCCCCTGCTCCTCTCCTGATGAATCTCTGTCTGCTTCACCTCTGCTCTACTCCTCTCCCGATAGCTCTGTCTGCTTCTCTGTACTATGTTCCTACGTCTGCTTCTCCTTCTGCTCTGCCCTGCTTCTCTCCTGATGGCTCTGTCTGCTTCCCCTCTGTGCTGCTTGTCATTCTGCTTCTCCTACTGCTTCCCCTTTGCGCTTCCCATCACTTTGCTTCTCCTGCTTCCCCTCTGCTTTGCTTCTCACTCTTCTTTTCTTTCTGCTTCCCCTCTGCTCTGCTCCTCAGTCTGCTTCTCCTTCTTCCCCCCCTCCCCCTTGCTCCTCTTCTGATAACTCTATCGGCTTCTCCTCTGCTCTGCTCCTTGCTCTGCTTTTCCTTCTGCTTCCCCTCTCCTCTACTCCTCTTCTGATTGCTCGGTCTGCTTCCTCCTGCTCTGTTCCTCACTATTTTTTTTCCTTCTGCTTCCCCTCTCCTCTTCTCTTCTCCTTATGATTCTGTCTTCTTCCTCCTGCTCTGCTCCTCGCTGTTTCTCCTTCTGCTTCCCCTCTCCTCTCCTCCTCTCCTGATTGATCTGTCTGCTCCTCTCTCTTCTTCCCCTTCTCTCTCCTCTCCTCCCTGCTCTGTCTGCTTCCCTTCTGTTCTGCTCCTCTCTCTACTTCCTGCCTGCTCTGCTCTTCTCTCTGCTTCTCCTTCTGCTTCCCCTTTGGTCTGCACCTTGTTCTGACAGTTCCTTCTGTTTCCCTCTATTATCTCCTTGTGTTAAGCTAGGGTCACATGACTGTTTTCTCTCCTTCCGAGAAAAATAGTCCTATTATGCTAATCAGACTCTGAGCCGTTTGATCAGCGTGTGATCTGATTTTCTAGGAGGTGGAGAGAAAAATAAACGTAGTATCTTCTCTAGTCTGTGATAACTGGGCCGCAGTCAGATGTCATCTGAGTGTGGTACAATTTTTTTCATAGAGCCATAAACTTATATGGGAAAATCTTGCGTGCTGTGATTTTTTTTTTTCCGAGGACTTCCAGGTTTGAGGAAGAAATCTGACATGTACACATCCCCATAGAATAACATGGAAATAAGTGCTATCCTTTAAAACCTCAAATAGAACTTGTCTGATTTAAACAGTCATGTCCATGAGCCCTTAGCGACCATAGCAAGGAGGGGAACTGTGCCCAAATCCGAGTGTTGAAAGGAGCGGTAGCATCTATGTTCTCTGGGAAAGCAGAGAAAACAGACTGTAGATGATGAAACCACACATGAAAATAAACAGTCCAGGGATGAAGTTTTGCTGATACATGAGAGTTAGTGAAGGCATCAGCACACTGGATGCAGCGGCTTCACATGTAATAGGAGGGACACAATTTTAAGCTAATCAAATTTTAACCATTTTACAAACTGAAAGGAGTTGTCACCTTTTAAAAAATCTCAGCATCGGGGAACAGTCTGTTATAAAATAAAAGAAACATCCTCTGTGCTGCATTTATTTCTATGCAGCTGAATGCTCCAGTCCCGAGTGCCGGCGGCTGTAAGGGGAATTGATGCGAGAGACTCGCGTGAGTCTCTCGCACTGCCCTCGCAAGTATGACCCCGGTCTTACCGTGGCTAGCTCTCCTAACACCCTATGTGCTGCTGTACTTGGCTCTCCTGGCATCCTCTGTGCTGCTGTGATTGGCTCTCCTGACATCCTCTGTGCTGCTGTGATTGGCTCTCCTGATACCCTATGTGCTGCTGTACTTGGCTCTCCTGACACCCTATGTGCTGATGTACCTGGCTCTCCTGACACCCTATGTGCTGATGTACCTGGCTCTCCTGACATCCTCTGTGCTGCTGTGATTGGCTCTCCTGACACCCTATGTGCTGATGTACCTGGCTCTCCTGACATCCTCTGTGCTGCTGTGATTGGCTCTCCTGACATCCTCTGTGCTGCTGTACCTGGCTCTCCTGGCATCCTCTGTGCTGCTGTGATTGGCTCTCCTGACATCCTCTGCGCTGCTGTGATTGGCTCTCCTGATACCCTATGTGCTGCTGTACCTGGCTCTCCTGACACCCTATGTGCTGCTGTACTTGGCTCTCCTGACATCCTCTGTGCTGCTGTGATTGGCTCTCCTGATACCCTATGTGCTGCTGTACTTGGCTCTCCTGACATCCTCTGTGCTGCTGTGATTGGCTCTCCTGATACCCTATGTGCTGCTGTACTTGGCTCTCCTGACATCCTCTGTGCTGCTGTGATTGGCTCTCCTGACATCCTCTGTGCTGCTGTGCCTGGCTCTCCTGACGATAGTGAAGTATAGCGCGGCACAGCTGTGTCGGTGCTCAAGAGAGGTTTCCCACACCAGTAGATATGATAAATAAATAACTTGGCACTCAACTTGGTGAATAGTGGTAATCAAGAAAATCAAAATTTATTACTTAGAATAGCAGTCCAGTGAAATAGACGTTTCGGTCAAACATAAAGACCTTCTTCAGTAAACTGCATGAATATATAACAGTGCATTGCAATTACAATGTTGTAAAACAAGACATGAAAAAATAAAAGATAAATCTCAACATAAAATAAGTGATGGGAGGGAAGGAAGGAAGGAGAGGAAGGGAAGAAATAATTTTTACATACCCGACTGCTGTAAAGGTGGAATGTATACAGCACTTGTATGTGTATATAAGACTGAGGGGTCCTAGGAGAGAATCCAGTAGGACCTAAATGATGACGGCAGAATAGCCTAGAACATTGGAGCGGTGTATTAGGAGAAGTGCCATATCAATAATAAGAATAGGAGAGAGAGATATATATGTACTAACCAAACTAAAGGTCATCAGTATAGATCCACATAGAATATGAAGTAGTATGATTTGGAAAACGGAGCTGTAAGAGTAGAATAATAGGTAATTAGTCACTAGTAGTGTTGAGCATTCCGATACCGCAAGTATCGGGTATCGGCCGATATTTGCGGTATCGGAATTCCGATACTGAATTCCGATACTTCCCGCGTATCGGATACCGGAATCGGAAGTTCCCAGAATTCAAATTGAACGCAGCAGCCAATGAGGAATGAATGAAAGTGTGGGCACATCCTGTTTAGCATGGTGGGCATGTAAGTACTGGCAAGGCTTGGATTGGCTGCTGAAATGATGTCACTCTGCACTATAAAAAAGCGCTGCCGCCATTTTGCGCTCACTCTGCTGTGATTTCAGTTAGGGACAGGACGCTGTGTTCTAACTGAGGGCCAGTTGAGCTAGCTAATTGCTTTATTTTCCTTTCCAAAGGCTAATTTAGCAAAACGCTGTGTGTTCTTCACTGTTCACCTTGCTCTTGCCTTGCAGCGCTGTTTTAACAGCGTTCTGCAAGGTCTCTGTGTGTGTGTGTGTGCAGCTCACTCTGTAGTCTGTGTGCAGCCATATACCCGGTTGTATTCAGCTCAGGGGGGGTTCACACTGCCTCACACAGTTGTTCTTTTTTGCTCTTAGTGCAGCCTGCTGCACATTTTTTCTCAAATTTCCTATTAGTGTTTTTCCACCAGTCTCCAGCTCTATTGTGGAAAAACACTACATAGGATAACCTAGAGGGGGGTTTTTGGGCCTTGCAGCGCCGTTTACGGCTGTCTGCACGGTCTCCGTGTGAGCCCAGCTCGCCCTGTAGTCTGTGTGCAGCCATAGCCGGTTGGATTCAGCTCAGGGTTCGTTACTGGCTCATACCTTGAGAAAAATTTTCCTTTTTTTCAAATAGTGCAGCCTGTTTAAAATTTGAAAAAAAAAATTCCTATTAGTGTCTTTCCACTCGTATCCAGCTAAATAGTGGAAAAACACTATATAGGATAACCTAGAGGAGGGTTTTTTGGCCTTGCAGCGCCGTTTACGGCTGTCTGCACGGTCTCCGTGTGAGCCCAGCTCGCCCTGTAGTCTGTGTGCAGCCATAGCCGGTTGGATTCAGCTCAGGGTTCGTTACTGGCTCATACCTTGAGAAAAATTTTCCTTTTTTTCAAATAGTGCAGCCTGTTTAAAATTTTAAAAAAAAAATTCCTATTAGTGTCTTTCCACTCGTATCCAGCTAAATAGTGGAAAAACACTATATAGGATAACCTAGAGGAGGGTTTTTTGGCCTTGCAGCGCCGTTTACGGCTGTCTGCACGGTCTCCGTGTGAGCCCAGCTCGCCCTGTAGTCTGTGTGCAGCCATAGCCGGTTGGATTCAGCTCAGGGTTCGTTACTGGCTCATACCTTGAGAAAAATTTTCCTTTTTTTCAAATAGTGCAGCCTGTTTAAAATTTGAAAAAAAAAATTCCTATTAGTGTCTTTCCACTCGTATCCAGCTAAATAGTGGAAAAACACTATATAGGATAACCTAGAGGAGGGTTTTTTGGCCTTGCAGCGCCGTTTACGGCTGTCTGCACGGTCTCCGTGTGAGCCCAGCTCGCCCTGTAGTCTGTGTGCAGCCATAGCCGGTTGGATTCAGCTCAGGGTGCGTTACTGCCTCATACCTTGAAAAACAATTTCCTTTTTTTCAAATAGTGCAGCCAGTTTAAAATTTGAAAAAAAAAATTCCTATTAGTGTCTTTCCACTTGTATCCAGCTAAATAGTGGAAAAACACTATATAGGATAACCTAGAGGAGGGTTTCTTGGCCTTGCAGCGCCGTTTACGGCTGTCTGCACGGTCTCCGTGTGATTTAAACTAGCTCTGTAGCCCGATCTGCACCAAAAAAAAGGTTAAGTTCACCAAACACAACTTACACTTGTGTAGGCCACATTTGAAAAATAATAAAGTTTAGTCCACAATTTACAACATTAGTGTTTCTTACACCTGTTAGGAGGAGCATTACAGGAATAAGCACACTAAGGCCTTAGTACTTTTCTGCTTATCTTTATCTGTCAACCAAGATGAAGAGGGCAGGGAGTAAGGCACGTGGGCGTGGGCGCGGAGCAGGGAGAGGAGCAGGGAGAGGACGTGGTGATTCTGTGCCTGCTGCGGGCGCCGGTGACTCGTCGTCACTCAGTTTCAGCAGGGAACAGTCCTTCATGCGCAGCTTTGTCGGAGAGCGCCGTGCACCGCTGCTGCGTGAAGACCAAATTGAAGCCGTTGTCGGGTGGATGGCAGCTAACGCCTCGGCATCGACTTCAGTTAGTGCCACATCCTCTCAGGCACAGAGCACTGGAGAGCAGCCATCTGTCTCTTCACCACCTGCCAAATTGGCCAGGCAGTCAGAGAGCCCAGGACAGGAGCCGTCTCTACTTCTGTTCTCTGAATCTCTTGGCTTGGAAACAGGGGGCCAGCCAAGCAGCATTGGAGAAATGGAAGAAGAGGCAGTGTGCAGTGATGCCCAACACCTTTTTCTCTCTGACTCTGAAGAGGCAGGTGGGCCAGTGCCTCCGGTGACCACAGCGCAGTACGCATCTGATGATGAAACTCAGGTGCCGCTTTCTCGTGCGTACTGTGCTGCTGAGACTACCCAGGAGGAGCAGTTGGTGGCAGAGGGTAGTGGAGATGATGAGGTCCTTGACCCATCGTGGCGTGAGGAACAGGAAGGTGGTGGGAGCAGCTCAGAGGAAGAGCTTCCTCTTACGGGCCAAAGAGGGAGAGGGAGGGGGAAGACTGCGGAGCCTGTAGCCTCCACTTTGGCACCCGTTAGGAGCCTGTCTCTTTCCAAAGCCAAAAAGGGCGCTCCCAAGACTTGCAGTGCCTGGTCCTTTTTTGACACAGTTGCAGATGACATTTGTTTTGTCAAATGCAAGCTGTGTCATCATAAAGTAAAAAGAGGGAAAAATGTCAGCAACCTCAATACCACAAATATGTGGAAACATGTGCGGACCAGGCACGCGGTGGAGTTACAGAAACACACTGAAGATGTAGGCCAACCAACAGCGGCAGCTACCACCTCTTCAGCTCGTGTTGCCTCTTCCTCCAGCTCACGCACAGCTGGTTTGGCTTCCTCCCAGAGACCTTGTGTAATTCCACCCACAGCACCACCTTCCCAGTCATCCTCACACTCCCAGTCTACTCTACAGCCATCGGTAGTACAGGCATGGGAGAAAAGGCGGGCATTCTCGGCCAACCACCCCCGAGCACAGGCTCTGAATGCAGGCATTGCCAAACTGTTGTCCCTGGAAATGCTCTCGTTCAGGCTGGTGGAGACTGACAGCTTCCGTGACTTGATGGCATTGGCAGTCCCACAGTACAAGGTGCCCAGCCGCTTTTACTTCAGCAGGCAGGCTGTCCCTGCCCTGCACAGGCATGTTGAGGCAAACATAAAACATGCGCTACTGAACGCCGTCAGTAGCAAGGTCCACCTCACCACCGATGCGTGGACCAGTCAGCATGGACAGGGGCGATATGTTTCCCTCACTGCCCATTGGGTTAATGTTGTTGAGCCAGGTACAGATCGTGCGAGTGGCGCAGGACGTGTCCTGCCCACTCCAAGGATTGCAGGAATCCAGTCTGTACGCATCGACTCCTCCTCTTACACCAGTTCCTCTGATTCCTCTCTGCAGGATCCGTCACAGTCCACCCCCACATGGACCCGTGAACGTTTACCTATGACCGACATGAGCACAGCCGTGGCCAAACGTCAGCAGGCCGTCTTGAAACTAGTTTCATTGGGGCATCGAAGCCACACAGCGCAGGAGCTCTGGAATGCCATCAAGCAGGAGAGCGATGTGTGGTTACTGCCAGCGAATCTCCAGCCAGGCATGGTAGTGTGTGACAATGGCCGAAATCTGGTGGCAGCTTTGGCCCTTGGCAACCTCACTCACATCCCATGTCTGGCACATGTGCTCAATTTGGTTGTGCAGAGTTTTCTGAGGGACTATCCGGATCTTGATGCCCTGCTGCACAAGGTCCGCCTAGAGTGTGCTCACTTGCGGCGTTCCAGCTTGGCCAGATCCCGCATTGCTGCTCTGCAGCGCCGATTCCGCCTTCCGGAACACCGCATCATATGTGACCTACCTACCCGGTGGAATTCCACGTTACATATGTTGGAGCGGTTGTGTGAGCAGCAGCAAGCAGTTATGGAGTACCAGCTGCATCAGGCGCAAAGAAGTCGCAGTCAGCGCCGATCAGACTTCACAACCACAGAGTGGGCCACTATGAAGGACGTCTGCCAGGTTTTGCGTCCTTTTGATTATTCCACGCGGATGGCAAGTGCAGATGATGCACTAGTCAGCATGACTGTCCCCCTTATCTGCCTGCTTCAGCAAACTTTGCAAGGGTTAAGGGATGATGTGGTGGAAGAGGTGGAGGATGAGGAGTCACCTTTTCCATCAGCTTCTGGAGAGTCAGCGCCACGTGGTTCCTCACAAAGGGGTACGCAGGGGCCAATTTGTGAGGAGGATGAGGAGGAGTCAATGGAGGAGGAAGAGCTCCGTCCAGAGGAGGGAGCGACACAATTGTCCAGTGGTCAGTGTGTACAGCGAGGGTGGGGTGATGACGAGCGGGCAGAGATCATGTCTCAAGCAGGGGACAGCGTTTCTGGGCCGGTTGGCACTCTGCAGCACATGGTGGATTTCATGCTGCAGTGCCTGAGAAACGACCGCCGCATCGACCACATTCTCAACATGCCTGATTATTGGGTGTTCACCCTCCTCGATCCTCGCTACCGGGACAACGTCCAAAACCTCATCCCTGCGTTGACCCGGGAGCGTAAATTGCGGGAGTACCACGACACACTGGTGAATTCCATCATCTTCTCCTGTCCAACTGAGAGGAGTGCTGCTAGTGCTTTACAAAGCAGCTCAGTGCGTCGAGGCAGTGGGGGAGGCTCTGCCCAAAGAGGGAGCAGAAGCAGTGCCTCTGCCCAAGGCAAGCCCAGTATGGCACAACTCTGGCACACTTTTGTGTGCCCGCCCCAAATGTCTACACCATCACCGGCGGCTCCAGTCAGCAGGAGGCAACGGTTCCGTCAGATGGTGACAGACTACATGGCTTGCCCTCTTACTGTACTCCCAGACGGCTCTTCCCCGTTCAAGTTTTGGGTCTCTAAGCTGGATACATGGCCAGAGCTAAGCCAGTATGCATTGGAGGTGCTGGCTTGCCCTGCGGCTAGTGTCTTATCGGAACGTGTCTTTAGTGCCGCAGGTGGTGTACTAACAGACCGTCGCATGCGACTATCCTCCGATAACGTTGACCGGCTTACTTTCCTGAAAATGAACCAGGCCTGGATCTCGCAGGAATTTGCCACTCCTCTGCCTGATTAAGTAATTGGGTGTCATCCAGGTCTCCTGCTGTGTTCATCTTTCTACCACCTGAACTGCTATTCCTGGGCTCCAACACCGCCAGTTGCGGCTCAGAAGTGCAGGCTGCACAGTAAAAACATACGACCCAGTGTTATTGGGTTTCAGTAACGTCAGCTGATCCCCAGCTGTGTAGCCGGCAATGTGTCCTGCGACCGCCACGCTGGCACAACAACCTAAATGTAAGGGAACCTGTCCCCCCCCCCCCCCCCCGTCGTTTGTTACTGAAAGAGCCATCTTGTGCAGCAGTAATGCTGCACAAGGAAAAGGTAGCTCTTTTTTTTTAGCTCTTTGCACACGCAGAACTTAACACTTATAAAATGTGTTCACTGATACCGTTATACCGTCCCGGAGCTGGGACTTTCCTTCGTAATGTGACGCAGCACAGCCGTCATTCCTACCCCCTTGGTGCCATGCGCTGCCTCCTCAGCGTTGTTTTAAGCTGTCACGGAGCCTGCGCTGTTCTGTTATCCCTTGGGCATGCCCTATTTGCGCTGCCTGTCTTCTGACATAATTTGGTGTCAGGCTGGCTGCGCCTGTGCGGCCGCGGTGCCCGAGATCCCGCCTCGCAGTGTCTTCTGATTGAGTCACACTGCGGGCCTGGGATCCATGGGCATGCGCAGTGCATATCTTCCCCTCGGGCTCTCGCTCATTTCCCTCCGCCTTCTTTAGACTGTGCGCCGTCAGCTGATCCCTAGCATGCCACGGCCGTGACACCGCACAGTCTGAAGAAGAGGGAAGGAGGGGAGTGAGAGTCGAGGTTATGCACTGTGCATGCCCATGGTTCCAAGGCCCGCAGTGGGATTACGTTAGATGAGACTGCGAGGTGGGATCTGGAGCAGCGTGGACGCACAGGCACTGACAGCCTGACACCAAATTATGTCAGAAGACAGGCAGCGCTAATTGGGCATGGCCAAGGGCTAACAGAACAGCGCAGGCTCCGTGGCAGCTTAAAACAACGCTGAGGAGGCAGCGCACGGCATCAAGGGGATAGGAATGACAGCTGTGCTGTGTCCCATTACGAAGGAAATTCGCACCTCCGGAACGGTTTAACGGTATAAAGGGACACATTTTTAGTGTTTACTTCGGTGTTTGCAAGGAGCATAATTAAAAGAGCAACCTTTTCCTTTTGCATCCTTAGTGCTGCACAACATGGCTCTTTCAGCTACAAACGTCTTGGGGGGGGGGTTAAAGGTTTCCTTTCAACTTGCTCCAATCAGGCTTCGGCCTACACTCTGTTCCTCTGCTCCTCCTGCTGTCCCTGGGCTCTAACACCGCCAGTTGGTGCCTGGAAGTGCTGTGTGCACAGTCAACAGTCGCTCCTCTGTTATTGGGGTTCAGTAACGTCAGCTGATCCCCAGCTGTGTGTGCGGCAATACCTCCAATCTGCTCCTCCTGCTGTCCCTGGGCTCTAACACCGCCAGTTGGTGCCTGGAAGTGCTGTGTGCACAGTCAACAGTCGCTCCTCTGTTATTGGGGTTCAGTAACGTCAGCTGATCCCCAGCTGTGTATCCGGCAACGTGTCATGCGACCGCCACGCTGGCACAACTAAAATGTAAGGGGACCTGTCCCCCCCCCCCCCCTAGGCGTTTGTTACTGAAAGAGCCACCATGTGCAGCACTAATACTGCACAAGGGAAAGGTCGCTCTTGAAATTATGCTCCTTGCAAACGCTGAACTACACACTCATGTAATGTGTCCCCTCACACCGTCCAACCGTCCCGGAGGTGGGACTTTCCTTTGTAATGTGACACAGCACAGCCGTCATTGCTACCCCCTTGGCACCGTGCGCTGCCTCCTTAGCGTTGTTTGATTCCGTCATGGACCCTGCGCTGTTATGTTATCCCTTGGCCATGCACAGTTTGCGCTGCCCGTCCTCTGACATCATTTGTTGTCGTCCTGGCTGCGCCTGTGCGTCCACGCTGCCCGAAATCACACCTCGCAGTGTCGTCTAATGTGATCCCACAGTGGGCCTGGTATCCATGGCCATGCGCAGTGCATATACTAGCCTCTCACTCCCATTCTTCACGCATCTTCAGACTAGGCGGCGTCAGCTGATCCCTAATAGCATGCCACGGCCGTGACGCCGCACAGTCTGAAGAAGCAGGAAGGAGGTGAGTGAGAGGCGATGATATGCACTGCGCATGCCCATGGATCCCTGGCCCGCAGTGGGACTACATTAGATGACACTGCAAGGTTGGATCTCGGGCAGCTTGGACGCACAGGCACTGCCAGCCTGACACCTACATGATGTCAGAAGACGGGCACCGCTAACTGTGCATGGCCAAGGGATAACATTACAGTGCGGGCTCCGTGACAGAACCAAACAACGTTGAGGAGGTGGTGCCCGGCACCAAGGGGGTTGGAATGACGGCTGTGCTGTGTCACATTACAAAGGAAAGTCCCACTTCCGGGATGGTTTGACGGTGTGAGGGGACACATTATATGAGTGTGTACTTCAGCGTTTGCAAGGAGCATAATTTTCGGAGCCACCATTTTCCATGTGCAGTATTACTGCTGTACAAGATGGCTCTTTCAGCAACAAATGCCTGGGGGGGGGGGTTAAAGGTTCCCTTTCAACTTGCTCCACTGCAGGCTTCGGCCTACACTCTGCTCCTCTTTGATTCCCTGGGTTTCAACACTGTCAGTTGCCACCTGGAAGTGTTGTCTACACAGAAAAAAACACTAGGTGATGTGTCAGTGGGGTTCAGCACCGCCAGCTGTTCCCCTGCTGTGTAGTCGGCAACGTGTCCAGCACAAGCCACGCTGGCACAACAGAACAAAAGCTGCCACCAGTGCAGGCTTCGGCCTACACTCTGCTCCTCTCCTCCTCCTGCTGACCCTGGGCTCAAACACCGCTAGTTTTTGCCCGGAAGTGCTAGCTGCACAGAGAAAAACACCAGCCAATGTGTTAGTGGGGTTCAGCAACGCCAGCTGTTCCCCTGCTGTGTAGCCGGCAACGTGACCTGCAAACGCCATGCAGGCACAGGAACTGAAATTAAAAGGGAACCTGGCCCCACCCCCCCAGGTGTTTCTATGTATAACAGCCACCTAGTACAGCAGTACTGCTGCATTTGTACAAGGTGGCTGACTTTTTCTCCTTGCCCACGTGGAACTCAACACGTACAAAATGTGTCTCATTGAGACCATTCCACTGTCCCTGAGGTGTGACTTTCCTTTGTAATGATACGCAGCACCCCCCTTGGTAGCGTTTCCCGTCTTTTGTCATCATGGTTAGCTGGCTGCGCCTGTGCATCCGCCCTGCTAGAAACAACGCCCCTCGTTGTCATATTTATTTTGTCAGCGAGGGTGTGGTTTATGGGCACGAGCAGTGCATATGTTCGCCTGTCTTAACTCATCTCCTTCCGCCTTCTTCAGACTGTGCGGCCTCCTGGCCGTGGTAGGCGATAAGGGATCAGCTGAGGCCGCCCAGTCTGGAGCAGGTGTAAGGACATGTGTAAGCGGCAAACCTATTTACTGCACAAGGCCACGAATCCCAGCCACGCAGTGTGATTTTTTGAAAACACACTGTGGGTCTGGGATTCATGTCCATCGCTAACCGCAACGGCCGACATGAAATGAGGTCAGAAGACAGGAAGCGCTCACAGCGCATGGCCAAGGGATCACAATAGCGCAGACTCCTGTACAGCAAATAACAACGCTCAGGAATCTGCGCCCAGTACCTAGGTGCAAATTTTGACACCTGTGCTGCGTCTCGTTAAAAAGACAAGTCACGCCTCCACAACTGTTTGACAGTATAATGGGCTAAATAGTGTACGTGTTTTAGTCAGCGTGTGCAAGGAGCAAAACAAATAGAGCAACCTTTCACTTGTGCAGCATTAATGCTGCACAAGGTGTGGCTCTTGTACCTTGCAACACCTGAGGGGGGGGTTAAAGGTAACCTTTGAAATTGGTTCAACTAGGCTTCGGCCTACACTCTGCTCCTCTACTCCTCCTGCTGACCCTGGGCTCAAACACCGCTAGTTTTTGCCAGGAAATGCTAGCTGCACAGAGAAAAACACCAGCCAATGTGTTAGTGGGGTTCAGCACCGCCAGCTGTTCCCCTGCTGTGTAGTCGGCAACGTGTCCAGCACAAGCCACGCTGGCACAACAGAACAAAAGCTGCCACCAGTGCAGGCTTCGGCCTACACTTTGCTCCTCTCCTCCTCCTGCTGACCCTGGGCTCTAACAACGCCAGTTTCTGCCCGGACATGCTAGCTGCACAGAGAAAAACACCAGCCAATGTGTTAGTGGGGTTCAGCACCGCCTGCTGTTCCCCCGCTGTGTAGCCGGCATCGTGTCCAGCACAAGCCACGCTGGCACAACCGACCAAAAGCTGCCACCAGTGCAGGCTTCGGCCTACACTTTGCTCCTCTCCTCCTCCTGCTGACCCTGGGCTCTAACAACGCCAGTTTCTGCCCGGACATGCTAGCTGCACAGAGAAAAACACCAGCCAATGTGTTAGTGGGGTTCAGCACCGCCTGCTGTTCCCCCGCTGTGTAGCCGGCATCGTGTCCAGCACAAGCCACGCTGGCACAACCGACCAAAAGCTGCCACCAGTGCAGGCTTCGGCCTACACTTTGCTCCTCTCCTCCTCCTCCTGCTGACCCTGGGCTCTAACACCGCTAGTTTTTGCCCGGACATGCAATCTGCACAGAGAAAAACACCAGTCAATGTGTCAGTGGGGTTCAGCAACGCCAGCTGTTCCCCTGCTGTGTAGCTTGCAACGTGACCTGCAAACGCCACGCAGGCACATGAACTGAAATTGAAGGGAGCCTGCCCCCCACCCACAGGTGTTTCTATGTATATCAGCCACCTTGTACAGCAGTACTGCTGCATTTGTACAAGGTGGCTGACTTTTTCTCCTTGCCCACGTGGAACTCAACACGTACAAAATGTGTCTCATTACAGACCATTACAATGTCCCTGAGGTGTGACTTTCCTTTTTAATGACACGCAGCACCCCCATTGTTAGCGCTGCCCGTCTCCTGACATCATTGGTTGGCTGGCTGTGCCTGTGCGTCCCCCCTGCCCGACACAACGCCCCCCGTTGTCTCATATATTTTGACTGCGAGGGTGTGATTGATGGGCACGAGCAGTGCATATGTTCCCCTGTTTTCACTCCCCTCCTTCCGCCTTCTTCTGACTGTGCGGCCTCATGGCCGCGGCATGCGATAAGGGATCAGCTGAGGCCGCCCAGTCTGAAGCAGGTGTAAGGACATGTGTGAGCGGCGAACATATTTACTGCACAAGGCCACGAATCCCAGCACCGCAGTGTGACTTTAGGAAAAGCCACTGTGGGTCTGGGATTTATGGCCATCGTTAACCGCACCGGCCAACATGAAATGAGGTCATGAGACGGCCTGCACTAACAGGGTATTGCCAAGGGATAACACAAGAGCGCAGTTTCCTGTACTGCAAATAACAACGGTAAGGAATCTGCGCACAGCACCTAGGTGTAAATTTGTACACCTGTGCTGCGTCTCCTTAAAAAGACTAGTAGTCACGCCTCCACTACTGTTTGACAGTATAATGGGCTAAATAGTGTACGTGTTTAATTCAGCGTGTGCAAGGAGCAAAATTAAATAGAGCAACCTTTGACTTGTGCATCATTAATGCTGTTCAAGGTGTGGCTCTTGTACCTTGCAACACCTGAGGGGGGGGGTTAAAGGTAACCTTTGAAATTGGTTCAACTAGGCTTCGGCCTACACTCTGCTCCTCTACTCCTCCTGCTGACCCTGGGCTCAAACACCGCTAGTTTTTGCCCGGAACGGCTAGCTGCACAGAGAAAAACACCAGCCAATGTGTTAGTGGGGTTCAGCAACGCCAGCTGTTCCCCTGCTGTGTAGTCGGCAACGTGTCCAGCACAAGCCACGCTGGCACAACTGACCAAAAGCTGCCACCAGTGCAGGCTTCGGCCTACACTTTGCTCCTCTCCTCCTCCTGCTGACCCTGGGCTCAAACAACGCCAGTTTCTGCCCGGACATGCTAGCTGCACAGAGATAAACACCAGCCAATGTGTTAGTGGGGTTCAGCACCGCCAGCTGTTCCCCTGCTGTGTAGCTGGCAACGTGTCCTGCAAACGCCACGCAGGCACATGAACTGAAATTGAAGGGAGCCTGCCCCCCACCCCCCCAGGTGTTTCTATGTATAACAGCCACCTTGTACAGCAGTACTGCTGCATTTGTACAAGGTGGCTGACTTTTTCTCCTTGCACACGTGGAACTCAACAAGTACAAAATGTGTCTCATTACAGACCATTACAATGTCCCTGAGGTGTGACTTTCCTTTTTAATGACACGCAGCACCCCCATTGTTAGCGCTGCCCGTCTCCTGACATCATTGGTTGGCTGGCTGTGCCTGTGCGTCCCCCTGCCCGACACAACGCCCCCCGTTGTCTCATATATTTTGACTGCGAGGGTGTGATTGATGGGCACGAGCAGTGCATATGTTCCCCTGTCTTCACTCCCCTCCTTCCGCCTTCTTCTGACTGTGCGGCCTCATGGCCGCGGCATGCGATAAGGGATCAGCTGAGGCCGCCCAGTCTGAAGCAGGTGTAAGGACATGTGTGAGCGGCGAACATATTTACTGCACAAGGCCACGAATCCCAGCACCGCAGTGTGACTTTATGAAAAGCCACTGTGGGTCTGGGATTTATGGCCATCGTTAACCGCAGCGGCCAACATGAAATGAGGTCATGAGACGGCCTGCACTAACAGGGTATTGCCAAGGGATAACACAAGAGCGCAGTTTCCTGTACTGCAAATAACAACGGTAAGGAATCTGCGCACAGCACCTAGGTGTAAATTTGTACACCTGTGCTGCGTCACCTTAAAAAGACTAGTAGTCACGCCTCCACTACTGTTTGACAGTATAATGGGCTAAATAGTGTACGTGTTTAATTCAGCGTGTGCAAGGAGCAAAATTAAATAGAGCAACCTTTGACTTGTGCATCATTAATGCTGTTCAAGGTGTGGCTCTTGTACCTTGCAACACCTGAGGGGGGGGGTTAAAGGTAACCTTTGAAATTGGTTCAACTAGGCTTCGGCCTACACTCTGCTCCTCTACTCCTCCTGCTGACCCTGGGCTCAAACACCGCTAGTTTTTGCCCGGAAATGCTAGCTGCACAGAGAAAAACACCAGCCAATGTGTTAGTGGGGTTCAGCACCGCCAGCTGTTCCCCCGCTGTGTAGCCGGCATCGTGTCCAGCACAAGCCACGCTGGCACAACCGACCAAAAGCTGCCACCAGTGCAGGCTTCGGCCTACACTTTGCTCCTCTCCTCCTCCTCCTGCTGACCCTGGGCTCTAACACCGCTAGTTTTTGCCCGGACATGCAATCTGCACAGAGAAAAACACCAGTCAATGTGTCAGTGGGGTTCAGCAACGCCAGCTGTTCCCCTGCTGTGTAGCTTGCAACGTGACCTGCAAACGCCACGCAGGCACATGAACTGAAATTGAAGGGAGCCTGCCCCCCACCCACAGGTGTTTCTATGTATAACAGCCACCTTGTACAGCAGTACTGCTGCATTTGTACAAGGTGGCTGACTTTTTCTCCTTGCCCACGTGGAACTCAACACGTAGAAAATGTTTCTCATTAGAGACCATTACAATGTCCCTGAGGTGTGACTTTCCTTTGTAATGACACGCAGCACCACCCTTGTTAGCGCTGCCCGTCTTTTGACATCATTGGTTAGCTGGCTGCGCCTGTGCATCTCCCCTGCTCGAAACAACGCCCCTCGGTGTCTTATTTTTTTGGACAGCGAGGGTGTGATTGATGGGCATGTGCAGTGCATATGTTTGCCTGTGTTCACTCATCTCCTTCCGCCTTCTTCAGACTGGGTGTCCTCATGGCCTCGGCAGGCGATAAGGGATCAGATGAGGCCGTCCAGTCTGAAGCAGGTGTAAGGACATGTGTGAGCGGCAAACATATTTACTGCACCAGGGCACGAATCCCAGCACCGCAGTGTGATTTTTTAAAAACACACTGTGGGTCTGGGATTCATGTCCATCGCTAACCGCAACGGCCAACATGAAATGAGGTCATAAGACAGGAAGCGCTCACAGCGCATGGCCAAAGGATCACAAGAGCGCAGACTCCTGTACAGCAACTAACAACGCTCAGGAAGCTGCGCCCATGCAAAAAGGTGTTGTTTTCGACACCTGTGCTGCTTTTCTTTAAAAAGACAAGTCACGCCTCCACTACTGTTAAACAGTATAATGGGCTAAATAGTCTACGTGTTGCATTCAGCTTGTGCAAGTAGACAAATTAATAGAGCAACCTTTTACTTGTGCAGCATTAATGCTGCAGAAGGAGTGGCTCTTGTTCTTTGTAACACCTGAGGGGGGGTTAAAGGTAACCTTTGAAATTGGTTCAACTAGGCTTCGGCCTACACTCTGCTCCTCTCCTCCTCCTGCTGACCCTGGGCTCTAACAACGCTAGTTTTTGCCCGGAAATGCTAGCTGCACAGAGAAAAACACCAGCCAATGTGTTAGTGGGGTTCAGCAACGCCAGCTGTTCCCCCGCTGTGTAGCCGGCATCGTGTCCAGCACAAGCCACGCTGGCACAACCGACCAAAAGCTGCCACCAGTGCAGGCTTCGGCCTACACTTTGCTCCTCTCCTCCTCCTCCTGCTGACCCTGGGCTCAAACACCGCTAGTTTTTGCCCGGAAATGCTAGCTGCACAGAGAAAAACACCAGCCAATGTGTTAGTGGGGTTCAGCAACGCCAGCTGTTCCCCCGCTGTGTAGCCGGCATCGTGTCCAGCACAAGCCACGCTGGCACAACCGACCAAAAGCTGCCACCAGTGCAGGCTTCGGCCTACACTTTGCTCCTCTCCTCCTCCTCCTGCTGACCCTGGGCTCAAACACCGCTAGTTTTTGCCCGGAAATGCTAGCTGCACAGAGAAAAACACCAGCCAATGTGTTAGTGGGGTTCAGCACCGCCAGCTGTTCCCCTGCTGTGCAGCTTGCAACGTGACCTGCAAACGCCACGCAGGCACATGAACTGAAATTGAAGGGAGCCTGGCCCCCACCCCCAGGTGTTTCTATGTATAACAGCCACCTTGTACAGCAGTACTGCTGCATTTGTACAAGGTGGCTGATGTTTTCTCCTTGCCCACGTGGAACTCAACACGTACAAAATGTGTCTCTTTGAGACCATTCCACTGTCCCTGAGGTGTGACTTTCCTTTCTAATGATACGCAGCACCCCCCTTGGTAGCGCTTCCCGTCTTCTGACATCATTGGTTGGCTACTTGCGCCTGTTCGTCCGCCCTGCCTGAATAAAATGCTCCTCGTTGTCTTAATTATTTTGACTGCGAGGGTGTGATTGATGGGCACGAGCAGTGCATATCTTCGCCTGTCTTAACTCATCTCCTTCAGCCTTCTTCAGACTGTGCAGCCTCATGGCCGCGGCATGCGAGAAGGGATCAGCAGAGGCCGCCCAGTCTGAAGCAGGTGTAAGGACGTGTGTGAGCGGCCAAAATATTTACTGCTCAAGGCCACGAATCCCAGCACCGCAGTGTGGCTTTATGAAAAGACACTGTGGGTCTGGGATTTATGGCCATCGTT
Source organism: Ranitomeya imitator (assembly GCF_032444005.1). Lineage (NCBI taxonomy): Eukaryota > Metazoa > Chordata > Amphibia > Anura > Dendrobatidae > Ranitomeya > Ranitomeya imitator. Next base: position 789,123,642 of record NC_091282.1, on the reverse strand, counting down.
AACCGCACCGGCCAACATGAAATGATGTCATAAGATGGGCAGCGCTAACAGGGCATTGCCAAGGGATAACACAAGAGCGCAGACTCCTGTACAGCAAATAACAACGCTCAGGAAGCTGCTCCAAGCACCAAGGCGTTATTTTGGACACCTGTGCTGCGTCTCATCAAAAAACCAAGTCACGCATCCACTACAGTTTGACTGTAGAATGGGGTAAATTGTGTATGTCTTTCATTCAGCGTGTGCAAGTAGACAAATTAATAGAGCAACCTTTCACTTGTGCAGCATTAATACTGCACAAGGTGTGTCTCTTGTACTTTGTAACACCTGAGGGGGGGGTTAAAGGTTTCCTTTGAAATTGGTTCAACTAAGCTTCGGCCTACACTCTGCTCCTCTCCTCCTCCTCCTGCTTCAACACGGGCTCTAACATCGCTAGTTTTTGCCCGCAAGTGCTAGCTGCACAGAGAAAAACACACGCCATTGTGTTAGTGGGGTTCAGCAACGCCAGCTGTTCCCCCAGTGTGTAGCCGGCAAAGTGTCCTGCAAACGCAACGCAGACACAAAGCTGCCTCCAGTGCAGGCTTCGGCCTACACTCATCTCCCCCTGCTTACCCTTTGCTCCAACACCGCTAGTTGGGGCTCTAGGAAGACAATCTTTAATAGGCAAGGCAACGCATCCGTGTTCCAGCACCGCCAGCTGGTTCTCGGCAGTGTTCTTGTCACAGGTACTCCCTCGTGCCAAGCCTGGTTTCAGCACCGTCAGCTGTTTCCGGGTTGTGTCAACTTCACTGAGACGCCTATGCTTGCCCCGTCGTGGTGCGGTCGAGTTAGCCAACTCCAGGGTGCCTCCAGTTTAGGAGCTTCCTATGTGGGCTGCGTGAACTGGTAGTCAAGGCTGGTTCTGTAGTGCCAGTAGGCCCAGCTCCCCCTGTAGGACTGTTGGGGTTCGGTAACTGCGGCTGCCTCGCGGCCTAGCTGTTCTCTCCTCTCCTGTGGACCTTGGGGTCCACCACCTGGTTCCAGCACCGTCAGCTGGTTCCGGGCCGAGCCTTTGGCTTAGGTGCCTCCTCCTGGGTATCCGAGTTCCGCCAACGCCAGGCGGTCCTTGGTAGTGCTTTTAAGCGCGGGCACCTACAGCTTAGTAACCGGGTTCCAGCACCGTCAGCTGGTCCTCGGTCGTGCCATTGGCTCTTGCACACTGGGGCAACGCATCCGGGTTCCAGCACCGCCAGCTGGTTCTCGGCAGTGTTTTTGTCACAGGTACTCCCTCGTGCCAAGCCTGGTTTCAGCACCGTCAGCTGTTTCCGGGTTGTGTCAAGCTCACTGAGACACCTATGCTTGCCTCGTCGTGGTGCGGTCGGGTTAGCCAACTCCAGGGTGCCTCCAGTTTAGGAGCTTCCTATGTGGGCTGCGTGAACTGGTAGTCAAGGCTGGTTCTGTAGTGCCAGTAGGCCCAGCTCCCCCTGTAGGACTGTTGGGGTTCGGTAACTGCGGCTGCCTCGCGGCCTAGCTGTTCTCTCCTCTCCTGTGGACCTTCGGGTCCACCACCTGGTTCCAGCACCGTCAGCTGGTTCCGGGCCGAGCCTTTGGCTTAGGTGCCTCCTCCTGGGTATCCGAGTTCCGCCAACGCCAGGCGGTCCTTGGTAGTGCTTTTAAGCGCGGGCACCTACAGCTTAGTAACCGGGTTCCAGCACCGTCAGCTGGTCCTCGGTCGTGCCATTGGCTCTTGCACACTGGGGCAACGCATCCGGGTTCCAGCACCGCCAGCTGGTTCTCGGCAGTGTTCTTGTCACAGGTACTCCCTCGTGCCAAGCCTGGTTTCAGCACCGTCAGCTGTTTCCGGGTTGTGTCAACTTCACTGAGACGCCTATGCTTGCCCCGTCGTGGTGCGGTCGAGTTAGCCAACTCCAGGGTGCCTCCAGTTTAGGAGCTTCCTATGTGGGCTGCGTGAACTGGTAGTCAAGGCTGGTTATGTAGTGCCAGTAGGCCCAGCTCCCCCTGTAGGACTGTTGGGGTTCGGTAACTGCGGCTGCCTCGCGGCCTAGCTGTTCTCTCCTCTCCTGTGGACCTTCGGGTCCACCACCTGGTTCCAGCACCGTCAGCTGGTTCCGGGCCGAGCCTTTGGCTTAGGTGCCTCCTCCTGGGTATCCGAGTTCCGCCAACGCCAGGCGGTCCTTGGTAGTGCTTTTAAGCGCGGGCACCTACAGCTTAGTAACCGGGTTCCAGCACCGTCAGCTGGTCCTCGGTCGTGCCATTGGCTCTTGCACACTGGGGCAACGCATCCGGGTTCCAGCACCGCCAGCTGGTTCTCGGCAGTGTTCTTGTCACAGGTACTCCCTCGTGCCAAGCCTGGTTTCAGCACCGTCAGCTGTTTCCGGGTTGTGTCAAGCTCACTGAGACACCTATGCTTGCCTCGTCGTGGTGCGGTCGGGTTAGCCAACTCCAGGGTGCCTCCAGTTTAGGAGCTTCCTATGTGGGCTGCGTGAACTGGTAGTCAAGGCTGGTTCTGTAGTGCCAGTAGGCCCAGCTCCCCCTGTAGGACTGTTGGGGTTCGGTAACTGCGGCTGCCTCGCGGCCTAGCTGTTCTCTCCTCTCCTGTGGGCCTTGGGGTCCACCACCTGGTTCCAGCACCGTCAGCTGGTTCCGGGCCGAGCCTTTGGCTTAGGTGCCTCCTCCTGGGTATCCGAGTTCCGCCAACGCCAGGCGGTCCTTGGTAGTGCTTTTAAGCGCGGGCACCTACAGCTTAGTAACCGGGTTCCAGCACCGTCAGCTGGTCCTCGGTCGTGCCATTGGCTCTTGCACACTGGGGCAACGCATCCGGGTTCCAGCACCGCCAGCTGGTTCTCGGCAGTGTTTTTGTCACAGGTACTCCCTCGTGCCAAGCCTGGTTTCAGCACCGTCAGCTGTTTCCGGGTTGTGTCAAGCTCACTGAGACACCTATGCTTGCCTCGTCGTGGTGCGGTCGGGTTAGCCAACTCCAGGGTGCCTCCAGTTTAGGAGCTTCCTATGTGGGCTGCGTGAACTGGTAGTCAAGGTTGGTTCTGTAGTGCCAGTAGGCCCAGCTCCCCCTGTAGGACTGTTGGGGTTCGGTAACTGCGGCTGCCTCGCGGCCTAGCTGTTCTCTCCTCTCCTGTGGACCTTCGGGTCCACCACCTGGTTCCAGCACCGTCAGCTGGTTCCGGGCCGAGCCTTTGGCTTAGGTGCCTCCTCCTGGGTATCCGAGTTCCGCCAACGCCAGGCGGTCCTTGGTAGTGCTTTTAAGCGCGGGCACCTACAGCTTAGTAACCGGGTTCCAGCACCGTCAGCTGGTCCTCGGTCGTGCCATTGGCTCTTGCACACTGGGGCAACGCATCCGGGTTCCAGCACCGCCAGCTGGTTCTCGGCAGTGTTTTTGTCACAGGTACTCCCTCGTGCCAAGCCTGGTTTCAGCACCGTCAGCTGTTTCCGGGTTGTGTCAAGCTCACTGAGACACCTATGCTTGCCTCGTCGTGGTGCGGTCGGGTTAGCCAACTCCAGGGTGCCTCCAGTTTAGGAGCTTCCTATGTGGGCTGCGTGAACTGGTAGTCAAGGCTGGTTCTGTAGTGCCAGTAGGCCCAGCTCCCCTTGTAGGACTGTTGGGGTTCGGTAACTGCGGCTGCCTCGCGGCCTAGCTGTTCTCTCCTCTCCTGTGGACCTTCGGGTCCACCACCTGGTTCCAGCACCGTCAGCTGGTTCCGGGCCGAGCCTTTGGCTTAGGTGCCTCCTCCTGGGTATCCGAGTTCCGCCAACGCCAGGCGGTCCTTGGTAGTGCTTTTAAGCGCGGGCACCTACAGCTTAGTAACCGGGTTCCAGCACCGTCAGCTGGTCCTCGGTCGTGCCATTGGCTCTTGCACACTGGGGCAACGCATCCGGGTTCCAGCACCGCCAGCTGGTTCTCGGCAGTGTTTTTGTCACAGGTACTCCCTCGTGCCAAGCCTGGTTTCAGCACCGTCAGCTGTTTCCGGGTTGTGTCAAGCTCACTGAGACACCTATGCTTGCCTCGTCGTGGTGCGGTCGGGTTAGCCAACTCCAGGGTGCCTCCAGTTTAGGAGCTTCCTATGTGGGCTGCGTGAACTGGTAGTCAAGGCTGGTTCTGTAGTGCCAGTAGGCCCAGCTCCCCCTGTAGGACTGTTGGGGTTCGGTAACTGCGGCTGCCTCGCGGCCTAGCTGTTCTCTCCTCTCCTGTGGACCTTCGGGTCCACCACCTGGTTCCAGCACCGTCAGCTGGTTCCGGGCCGAGCCTTTGGCTTAGGTGCCTCCTCCTGGGTATCCGAGTTCCGCCAACGCCAGGCGGTCCTTGGTAGTGCTTTTAAGCGCGGGCACCTACAGCTTAGTAACCGGGTTCCAGCACCGTCAGCTGGTCCTCGGTCGTGCCATTGGCTCTTGCACACTGGGGCAACGCATCCGGGTTCCAGCACCGCCAGCTGGTTCTCGGCAGTGTTTTTGTCACAGGTACTCCCTCGTGCCAAGCCTGGTTTCAGCACCGTCAGCTGTTTCCGGGTTGTGTCAAGCTCACTGAGACACCTATGCTTGCCTCGTCGTGGTGCGGTCGGGTTAGCCAACTCCAGGGTGCCTCCAGTTTAGGAGCTTCCTATGTGGGCTGCGTGAACTGGTAGTCAAGGCTGGTTCTGTAGTGCCAGTAGGCCCAGCTCCCCCTGTAGGACTGTTGGGGTTCGGTAACTGCGGCTGCCTCGCGGCCTAGCTGTTCTCTCCTCTCCTGTGGGCCTTGGGGTCCACCACCTGGTTCCAGCACCGTCAGCTGGTTCCGGGCCGAGCCTTTGGCTTAGGTGCCTCCTCCTGGGTATCCGAGTTCCGCCAACGCCAGGCGGTCCTTGGTAGTGCTTTTAAGCGCGGGCACCTACAGCTTAGTAACCGGGTTCCAGCACCGTCAGCTGGTCCTCGGTCGTGCCATTGGCTCTTGCACACTGGGGCAACGCATCCGGGTTCCAGCACCGCCAGCTGGTTCTCGGCAGTGTTCTTGTCACAGGTACTCCCTCGTGCCAAGCCTGGTTTCAGCACCGTCAGCTGTTTCCGGGTTGTGTCAACTTCACTGAGACGCCTATGCTTGCCCCGTCGTGGTGCGGTCGAGTTAGCCAACTCCAGGGTGCCTCCAGTTTAGGAGCTTCCTATGTGGGCTGCGTGAACTGGTAGTCAAGGCTGGTTATGTAGTGCCAGTAGGCCCAGCTCCCCCTGTAGGACTGTTGGGGTTCGGTAACTGCGGCTGCCTCGCGGCCTAGCTGTTCTCTCCTCTCCTGTGGGCCTTCGGGTCCACCACCTGGTTCCAGCACCGTCAGCTGGTTCTCGGCAGTGTCTTTTGCTCTTGTACCTTCTGCTCCCCATCCTGGTTCCAGTACCGTCAGCTGGTTCCGGGCAGAGCCTTTGGCTTAGGTGCCTCCTTCTGGGTATCCAAGTTCCACCAACGTCAGGTGGTCCTTGGTAGTGCTTTCAGGCATGGGTACCTCCTGCTTAGTAACCGGGTTCCAGTAACGTCAGCTGGTCCTCGGTAGTTCCATTGGCTCTTGGACCTTCGGCTACCCATCCGGGTTCCAGTACCGTCAGCTGGTTCTCGGCAGTGTCTTTTGCTCTTGTACCTTCTGCTCCCCATCCTGGTTCCAGTAACGTCAGCTGGTTCCGGGCAGAGCCTTTGGCTTAGGTGCCTCCTTCTGGGTATCCGAGTTCCGTCAACGTCAGGCGGTCCTTGGTAGTGCTTTTTAGCACGGGTACCTCCTGCTTAGTAACCGGGTTCCAGTAACGTCAGCTGGTCCTCGGTAGTTCCATAGGCTCTTGAACCTTCGGGTAGCCATCCGAGTTCCAGTTCCATCAGCTGGTTCTTGGCATTTTCTCAGCCTTCTTGTACCTTCTGCTACATTTCCAAGTTGAAGACCCTAACGTCGACGACCCGGAAGACCACCACGATGACGACGACACGGAAGACCACCCCGATGACGACGACGACGACGGCGGAGACGACGACGGCGGAGATGACGACACTGGAGACGACGACCCTGGAGACGACAACATGGAAGACCGAGAAGCAGAAGAACAAGAGGCTGCAGAACAAAGAGCAGAAGAACATTAAGCATAAGACTTAATATCAGAGCAAAAGATATTATCTAAATTATATGCAGAAGAAGACTAAGCAGTGTATGGGGGTGAGTCCGTTCCTCCTCGTGGTGCCCCTGGATAAAGCCTGATGCTGCAGGCCAAACTGAACGCGGACAAATGTAACTTTTGTGACTGGCAGAACGGAAGGTGTAATCTTCAAACTTTTATAGATAACAACTACGGGAATGCCTGTCACAAATGAGAATATGATGAAGAAGTAGAATAGGAAGAATAATAACAGTGGAATAAAAAGAATATGTAGAATAAGAAGAATAATAATAGTTGAATAAAATGAATATGAAGAATGTAATAAAAAAAAAAAAATAGGTAGAAGATGAAGAAGAAGATGAATAAGGTGAAGAAGTTGATGTCAAAGATGCTGATGATGATGAAGATGAAAGTGTGGGAAAAGAAAAAAAAAAAGAAAAAAAAGAAGGGGAAGGGCGTGGAATAGTGAAACATCAATATCTGACAAAATAAAAAAAAAATTTACATAGTCAATATCTTTGTCACTCCGAACGTCTTAAAAAAAAACAAAAAACATGCTATTCTATTTGATTGGGATAAACCTCTATGACTTTAATGTCTCCGCCACCTCCCCAAATACATCCGGCATTATTCTTAGTTGTTTTCCTTCATGTAGAATGAACCTACAAGGAAAGAAAGGGTTTATTTTAATTCCGATATTTTGGTCCCATTGACTTGCATTGGGATCGGGTATCGGTATCGGCGATATCCGATATTTTTTGAATATCGGCCGATCCAAACCGATACCGATACTTTCCGATATCGGAAGGTATCGCTCAACACTAGTCACTAGTAGTGAGACTAGGTTATAGGGATAAATCAAGGAGTAGAGGTCTCACCTATTTGAGATGTCTGGGGAGATATGTGGCTAGGAGGGTAATGTCACATATATGGCAGAACGATGTGCCCAGCGGTTAACTGAGGGTGAGAGAGAGAGACACACTAAAGTCGAGCTAATGTGGCAGAGGAGAACTATAGAAATAATGTAGCTCACCTATGGGCAGAAAAGGTCCTAAAAGGAATACTGGGAGCAAAAAGAGCCTAAAAAGGATAGGAAAATAAACAGGTATAACGCTCTGAAGAGAGGCCTCTGGAAAAATGGAGGGACCAAGACTGCTCACCTCTTAGAAAACGTATACAGGAAACTATCGTGGGACGATAATCGAAAAAACAGCTCCTAAAATATACAGAACAGTAACTAGCAGGACACGGGAACCGACAAGTACGGGGCTGGAGTGGCAGGTATAGGGCTGGGATAGCGCAGGTAACTTACCGATATGCTGCGGACCGTAGGAGTACATCAACGCGGTGACCACCGCTGGTTGAATACTCTCAATGGAACGGAGCCGGGATTACATAGCGGTGGGGCGGGACTACAGACCGGAAGTATGTCGGTCCGGAAGCAAGCGCATGGCACTGTGGGACATGTAGTCCCAAAAGGCGGCAGTAGCCGGAACTACAAATGGAGGGGAGAACGCCGTGAACTACGCGGCTAGAGATAGGAGGCGTGTCATCAAATGAATGGTGACAATAGGGCTAGAGTAAGGCCGGATGCAGGCGCTAAGCATAATGGGAACTGTAGTCACAGGGAATGGCCGTAGCTAGACGCTGTAGATTTGTAGTAAGGAAGAATGAGCATATCGTCAAAGAGATGATATGCGTAGGATAGGGCAAAAGCGCTATCCATGTAACGACATATAATACCAAGGACCGCATGTGCTAGTCTAAAATATAAGATGTAAAATGTGTAAAGTAGTAGAGCAGTAAATAAAAAGTGGATAAGAGTACAGACCAAGGAGAAGACAAGTAAATATGTATAATATAATGACGATAAATGCAGTCGGGTAGGGAATAGAGGAAGGGAAAATCCAGGGAGTGGGAGGGAGCAGGCAGTGATTTGCATGATGAGTGTCAATAGAGGCGACTCTGTAAAGAAAAACAGGCTAATTAGTACATAGCAAACTGTACAGCTTATATATAACATATTACATATATACACAATGAGTGTCAATAAATGCGTCACTGTAAAGAAAGCATATGACATACTGTACAGATTGCATATATATCCTAATCCATGGCATAAAGGAGAAATACCATTTGGCCATGGTCTAGCATTTAAATAAATGCCATGGGGTCGTATTCTCTGTTGAGACCTTTAGGAGACAAAGTTTGTAGTTCATGGATCCAATATGCCTCCTTCTTTTTGAGGAGGTGGATCCTGTTCCCACCACGTCTCTGTGTCGGGATGTGTTCCAATACCTGAAATCTTAGTTGTGATATGTTATGGCCCTTGGATATAAAATGGGACGGAAGTGGCAATAGTAAATTCTGACAACGGATTGTGGACTTGTGTTTAGAAATACGAGATCTAATAGGTTGAGTAGTCTCGCCAATATACAGGAGGCTACATGGACATTTAATCGCATAAATGACAAATGACGAGTCACAGGTAAAATACCCTTTGATATTGTATCTCTTACCGGAATGGGGATGATGGAACACGTCACCCTTGATAACACTGTTGCATTGGTTGCAATGTAAGCATGGAAAGGTACCATACTTAGGTTGGGTAAGGAAGCGTTGAGTGCTGTCCTTATTGGTACCCAAGTCAGCTCTGACCAGTGTATCACGTATATTCGTAGGGCGTTTGTAACAAGGCAAGAAATGGTCTTGGAATTCTGGGATTTGTGGATGAGCTGTGCGTAGTAGGTTCCAATGACGTCTAATCTTATGATGCAGGATGTGTACATACAGGTGATATACATGTACAAAGGGTACTCTTTTATTGTTAAGTGGACGTGCTGTAGCGTGGGGATTGATCGCCTCTGTTAGGAGGTCCGAAGGATAGCCCCTTTCTCTAAATTTGAGAAACATCTCATCCGTTCTAGTCTTCAGTAAGTCAGGATCGGTGACCTACCCGACTGCATTTATCGTCATTATATTATACATATTTACTTGTCTTCTCCTTGGTCTGTACTCTTATCCACTTTTTATTTACTGCTCTACTACTTTACACATTTTACATCTTATATTTTAGACTAGCACATGCGGTCCTTGGTATTATATGTCGTTACATGGATAGCGCTTTTGCCCTATCCTACGCATATCATCTCTTTGACGATATGCTCATTCTTCCTTACTACAAATCTACAGCGTCTAGCTACGGCCATTCCCTGTGACTACAGTTCCCATTATGCTTAGCGCCTGCATCCGGCCTTACTCTAGCCCTATTGTCACCATTAATTTGATGACACGCCTCCTATCTCTAGCCGCGTAGTTCACGGCGTTCTCCCCTCCATTTGTAGTTCCGGCTACTGCCGCCTTTTGGGACTACATGTCCCACAGTGCCATGCGCTTGCTTCCGGACCGACATACTTCCGGTCTGTAGTCCCGCCCCACCGCTATGTAATCCCGGCTCCGTTCCATTGAGAGTATTCAACCAGCGGTGGTCACCGCGTTGATGTACTCCTACGGTCCGCAGCATATCGGTAAGTTACCTGCGCTATCCCAGCCCTATACCTGCCACTCCAGCCCCGTACTTGTCGGTTCCCGTGTCCTGCTAGTTACTGTTCTGTATATTTTAGGAGCTGTTTTTTCGATTATCGTCCCACGATAGTTTCCTGTATACGTTTTCTAAGAGGTGAGCAGTCTTGGTCCCTCCATTTTCCAGAGGCCTCTCTTCAGAGCGTTATACCTGTTTATTTTCCTATCCTTTTTAGGCTCTTTTTGCTCCCAGTATTCCTTTTAGGACCTTTTCTGCCCATAGGTGAGCTACATTATTTCTATAGTTCTCCTCTGCCACATTAGCTCGACTTTAGTGTGTCTCTCTCTCTCACCCTCAGTTAACCGCTGGGCACATCGTTCTGCCATATATGTGACATTACCCTCCTAGCCACATATCTCCCCAGACATCTCAAATAGGTGAGACCTCTACTCCTTGATTTATCCCTATAACCTAGTCTCACTACTAGTGACTAATTACCTATTATTCTACTCTTACAGCTCCGTTTTCCAAATCATACTACTTCATATTCTATGTGGATCTATACTGATGACCTTTAGTTTGGTTAGTACATATATATCTCTCTCTCCTATTCTTATTATTGATATGGCACTTCTCCTAATACACCGCTCCAATGTTCTAGGCTATTCTGCCGTCATCATTTAGGTCCTACTGGATTCTCTCCTAGGACCCCTCAGTCTTATATACACATACAAGTGCTGTATACATTCCACCTTTACAGCAGTCGGGTATGTAAAAAGTATTTCTTCCCTTCCTCTCCTTCCTTCCTTCCCTCCCATCACTTATTTTATGTTGAGATTTATCTTTTATTTTTTCATGTCTTGTTTTACAACATTGTAATTGCAATGCACTGTTATATATTCATGCAGTTTACTGAAGAAGGTCTTTATGTTTGACCGAAACGTCTATTTCACTGGACTGCTATTCTAAGTAATAAATTTTGATTTTCTTGATTACCACTATTCACCAAGTTGAGTGCCAAGTTATTTATTTATCATTGGCTCTCCTGACATCCTCTGTGCTGCTGTGGCTGGCTCTCCTGACATCCTCTGTGCTGCTGTGCCTGTCTCTCCTGACATCCTCTGTGCTGCTGTGGCTGGCTCTCCTGACATCCTCTGTGCTGCTGTGCCTGGCTCTCCTGACATCCTCTGTGCTGCAGTAGCTGTTTCTCCTGACATCCTCTGTGCTGCAGTGGCTGTTTCTCCTGACATCCTCTGTGCTGCACTGGCTGTTTCTCCTGATATCCTCTGTGCTGCACTGGCTGTTTCTCCTGACATCCTCTGTGCTGCACTGGCTGTTTCTCCTGACATTCTCTGTGCTGCACTGGCTGTTTCTCCTGACATCCTCTGTGCTGCACTGGCTGTTTCTCCTGACATCCTCTGTGCTGCACTGGCTGTTTCTCCTGACATCATCTGTGCTGCACTGGCTGTTTCTCCTGACATTCTCTGTGCTGCACTGGCTGTTTCTCCTGATATCCTCTGTGCTGCACTGACTGTTTCTCCTGACATCCTCTGTGCTGCACTGGCTGTTTCTCCTGACATCCTCTGTGCTGCAGTGGCTGTTTCTCCTGACATCCTCTGTGCTGCACTGGCTGTTTCTCCTGATATCCTCTGTGCTGCACTGACTGTTTCTCCTGACATCCTCTGTGCTGCACTGGCTGTTTCTCCTGACATCCTCTGTGCTGCAGTGGCTGTTTCTCCTGACATCCTCTGTGCTGCACTGGCTGTTTCTCCTGACATCCTCTGTGCTGCAGTGGCTGTTTCTCCTGGCATCCTCTGTGCTGCACTGGCTGTTTCTCCTGACATCCTCTGTGCTACAGTGGCTGTTTCTCCTGACATCCTCTGTGCTGCACTGGCTGTTTCTCCTGACATCCTCTGTGCTGCAGTGGCTGTTTCTCCTGACATCCTCTGTGCTGCACTGGCTGTTTTTCCTGACATCCTCTGTGCTGCAGTGGCTGTTTCTCCTGACATTCTCTGTGCTGCAGTGTCTGGGTGTCTGGAGAGGGCTGTGTACATATGATTGGTTGATGTAGACAGAGCTCACACAGAGTACCTCTGAGGCTACGTTCACACTAGTGTTGTGCGCCGCTGCGTCGGCGACGCGATGCACAACGCACCGAAAAACGCGTGCAAACGCACGCAAAAACGCTGCGTTTTTCGACGCGTGCGTCGTTTTTTGACGAAAATCGGACGCAAGAAAAATGCAACTTGTTGCGTTTTCTTGGTCCGACGCTAGCGTCAAAAAAGACGCACGTGTCGGAAAACGCAACAAGCAAAAACGCATGCGTCCCCCATGTTAAACATAGGGGTGCATGACGCGTGCGTCGCCGCTGCGTCGCCCGACGCTAGCGCGATGCACACTAGCCAAACGCTAGTGTGAACGTAGCCTCACAGAGGAGTCCCTGCGCTGGGAATTCCTGACTTCAGTGTGGCTCAGATTCCAATGAGCTTATTCCAGGGACTTGAGCACCACACGATACTCACCACTGCTCAGTGCGGATTGAGAATTTTGGTTTTGAGCAGTGCCGAGCACGCTCGCCCTTTGCTATTGCTGAGTCTTTTATCCCGGTATCTGACATTGGCTGCAGGGCTGACGTCAAGTCGATGGTCTGTCGGCCAATCATAGAGCGGTTCTTTCCCGGTAGATAGAATGACCATTTATTCAGAGCTGCTAATGGAGCGCCCGCCAGGACCGTGGGGTACTTGGTACCGGGCCAGTTCTGTTCTTCAAGGGGTGGTCACGGTGGCAGTGACCCGGTCCTTCGACCTGGGCAATCAGTAAAAGGCGGTTAATGGAAATAGAAATAAAGTCTAATGTAGTATGTTCGTGACGCCACCTGTGGTATTTTGCCAGGTGTGGCCAACACTACTTAAAGGGGTCCCCTGGGGCTGATGGTTTGGCAGCTTAGATGGTATAGCTCCCCACAGGTAGAGCTTGGTCCCCAGGGCTCCCGGCGTAGCTGGTAAAAGGGATGGTTGATGGTGGAGTTCAGGAAAGAATTAGAGGACACAAGGCTGCAGTCTCTTTACCTTTTACTAATGCAGTTCAGGTACAGGTTACAGGCTGTCTTTGGAATCCAGGCAGCCTGGAAGCGATCTGGAATCCCCCTAGCCAGGTGGGGTTGGAAGCCTTCCTTACTGTGCTGTGTTCTCAGTCCCTTGCTGCCTGAGGCTCTGTACAAGGACCTCTCTCTCTGTTCTCTTAGGTGGACACTACCCGTATGTCAGGCAACTCGAGTCTTTTTAGACCATTTTCACATGTTGCGGATTTTGCCGCGGATCTGCAGCAGTTTCCCGTTCTGTTTACAGTACCATGTAAACCTATGGAAAACCCAATCCGCTGTGCACATGCTGCGGAAAAAACAGCGCGGAAACACAGCGTTGTTTTTTCTGCAGCATGTCAATTCTTTGTGAGGATCTGCAGCATTTCTGCACCCATTGACTTGCATTGAGTCGGGCACATCCACAGCAAAACCGCAGATGTAAAAAAGATCTGTGGTTTAGCTGCAGATGAAACGCTGCAGATCGGGAGGAGGGAAGTGTGTGGGTGGAGTGTGGGCGATGACTATGCGTGTATGTGTGTGCGGGCAGGATCTGCGGGCTGTCAGTTGGTCTGCGAGGGTCTGCCGGTGCATGTGCGGGGCTGCCCGGGGTCTGTGCGGGGCTGTCGGGGGTCTGTGCAGGGCTGCTGGGGGTCTGTCGGGGCTGCTGGGGGTCCGTGCGGGGCTGCTGGGGGTCTGTTCGGAGCTGTTAGAGGTCTGCGGGGGCTGCTGGGGGTCTGTGCAGAGCTGTTGGGGGTCTGCCGGGGGTCTTCGGGGGCTGCCAGGGGTCTGTGCGTGGCTGTTGGGGGTCTTCCGGGGCTGTCGGGGGTCTGAGCGGGGCTGCCGGTGGTCTGCCAGGGCTGCCAGGGGTCTTCCGAGGCTGTCGGGGGTCTGCAGGGCTGTGCAGGGGGTCTTTGGGTGTGTGTGCGTACAGGCATAGTCAGAATGGACTGCAAGTCCCATCGGGCTATGCCTGCTACAGTGACAGTGACTGACACATTAGCCAATGATGGGACAGTAGTAGTCCCATCATCCGGCTAATGTGTTGAATGTAAAAAAAACAACACATACACACATATACAGTACATACAGCATACAACATATGACATACTGTACACACAACATACAACATATAACAAGTACATACAACATACAGTGCATACAACATATGACTTACGGAACATACAACAGTACATACAACATACAGTACATACAACATACAACACAACATACGACATAACATACAACATACAACAGTACATACAACATATGACATACAGTACATACAACATACAACAGTACATACAACATACAACAGCACATAAAACATACAACATATGACATACAGTACATACAACATACAATATACAACAGTACATACAACATATGACATACACCAGTACATACAACATACAGCACATACAACATACAACAGTACATACAACATATGACACAGTGCATGCAACAGAACATACAACAGTACATACAACATATGACATACAGTACATACAACATACAACAGTGCATACAACATATGACATACAACATACAACATTACATACAACATACAACAGTACATACACCATATGACATACAGTACATACAACAGAACATACTACATACAACAGTACATACAACATACAGCACATAAACATATGACATATAGTACATACAAGAGTATATACAACATACAACAGTACATAAAACATACAGCACATACAACGGAACATACAACATATGACACAGTACACACAACAAACAACAGAACATACAACATACAACAGTACATAAAACATATGACATATAGTACATACAACATACAACAGTACATACAACACATGACATACAATAGTACATACAACATACAACATTACAGACAGCATACAACAGTACATGCAACATATGACATACAGTACATACAACATACAACAGAACATACAACATATAGCACATACAGCATACAACATACAACATATGGCATACAGTATATCAACATACAACAGTACATACAACATATGACATGCAACATACAACAGTACATACAATATATGACATACAGTACATACAACATACAACAGTACATACAGCATATGACATACAACAGTACATACAACATATGACATACAGTACATACAACATTGCATACAATATATAACATTACATACAACATACAGCAGTGTATACAAAATACAACATATGACATACAGTACATACAACATACAAGATATAGCACATGCAATAGTACATACAACAGTACATACAACAAACAACAGTACCTACCACATATGACATACAGTACATACAACATACAACAGTACATACAACATACAATATATGACATACAGCACATACAACATACAACAGTACATACAACATACAGTACATACATATAGACATACAACATACATATACAAAATATAAATATAGGGTGCACTCTAGCCGTAAATCCAATATAAAAAGAGGGTGCAAAGCCAAGTCCACTAATGTATAACACAAAAGAAAAAAGAAAGAGAATGGACTAAAACAGGCCTGCACAACCACGTAGAAAAATAGTAACAAAATACGTTTATTGAACACCACAAAAAGACATAAAAACACTAAAAACACAACAATGTGTAAAACACCCCAATATACATCAGTACATATGCAGCAGTAAATATAAGGTATATACTATCAGATAATCTAAAGTGTAAATATCCACATGCTAACAAATCTAAAGATATCATAGGAAAAAGAAGCCCCACAATATGTATATATTTCGATACAATCAAAGAAATATGGAGTGAAGGCTTCTAGAGATATACCTGAGCTCAAGAGTAATGTACAAAACCCATCTGAATAAAGCACATAACATGTGGGTTACCAAATACAGCCCAAATGGAATATAATCTGATTAAATAGATCACAGCTCCTTAACCCTTGTCAGGCTGCATAATTTTACAACCTTAACAGGCTGCATAGGTACAATTGTACCTTCACATATACCTCCACTGTGGGAAGACTTTACTTGGTTTCAGAAACTAAAGTTCATTCAGCTACAAATGTTATGCTGATATCTATTGTTCAGTGTTGTTACTGGTCACTTATGTTGCTGTCAATTAAGTTAATTCAAACTGGGAGTGGCTTCTACTTGTCTTCCTGCCTCCCTCCTCTCATTAGCCATTTTGCTGTTCATCTCATTGCTGTGAGCACACATTTCTAGGCTTGTGAAGTCTTCAATTTCTTGGAAACGAAGGTAGGAAAGTCTCACAGCATCTAACAGCCAGTTATACCTTTATTCTCATTATGTGGGGACAGAACAGTCAAATTGTCTTTCAGCCTGGACTTGGCTTACATATATTTTGTATGAAACTTATCACTATAGGTATAATTTTTATACGAAAAATGGATAATAATTAGTATCTACATATTGTTTTACGATGTTTTATTTATATTCAGCACAAAATACGAAGCCAAAATTCATCTAGCAAGTCATCATGAGTGATAGTAATGCTGGATCTAGTTTCCGCCATAATCCAAGAAAACGTGTTTGCAGGTTAGTATAATTTTGTGCAAAGCCAATAATGTAGTATTTCGGAAAATTATTTATTTTACATTTTTTCATATTTACAGATTTACGTCTGACGAAATAATGCGAATGCTAGAAGAATCTGATTCTGAGCATGAGGATGAACCATATGTTCCATCTGATGATGAAAACTATGTACCACAAGTGGATGTTACTGAAGAAGATTCAGACATTGAACAAGAAATGGTCATAGAGCATGAAAATGAATACGAATCAGACGAAAGTGTTGAGGATGATTCTGTGCCTCAAAGTGCAGGCGACATTTGGACTGCTAAGGATGAAACTCAATGGTGCAGTAATCCACTGCCAAATGCACAAACAAAATCTCGTAATGTCCTACGACAAAGAGGTGGCCCTGCAGCAATCAGCAACCTATATACAGCAAAAGAGCTATTCAAGTCCATCATGACTCCCGAGATGTGTGACATCATATTACGGGAAACGAATCGAAAGGCCAAGAGAGTTTGTGATGCTTACAACAACGAACTGGTACAACGTTTTCCTGATTCTTCCAAACGGCCACCACAAAAAACATTCAAGCAATTTACTGAAACTGAACTTCATGCATTTTTGGGCATACTGATTGCTGCTGGTGTGCACAGAGCCAACAAAGAGAATCTGGAGGAAATGTGGAATGTTGCTGCTCTGCCTCTTATACGTGCAGCCATGTCTCGTGACCGCTTCAAGATGATACTCAGATTTATCAGGTTTGACAACGAAAATACACGTGCAGAACGTGTGCAAACAGATAAAGCTGCACCAATACGGGACATCTGGACAATGCTGAACAGTAATCTGGAGAGAGCCTACAAGCCATATCATTGTATCACCGTCGACGAGCAATTATTTCCATTTAGAGGTCATACTAAATTTACCCAGTATATACCTTCAAAACCAGCTAAATATGGCATAAAGATTGTCTGGGCTTGTGACTCATCAAATGCCTACCCTTTACAAGGTCAGCTCTACACTGGGAAACCAACTGATTGTCCTCGACAAGTAAACATTGGAGAACGAACAGTATTGGACCTAGTGAGCTCGTATAAAGGCTCTGGAAGAAATGTCACCACCGATAACTTCTTTACAACCATGGAACTAGCTAAGGTATTGAACTCCTGGAACATGACACTAGTTGGTACAGTGAGAAAAAACAAAAGGTTCCTACCTAACAACATGCAGCCTGCCAAAGAAAGGCCTGTATACTCGACAAATTTTGCCTACAATCATGATGCAACAGTCTGTTCATATGTACCAAAGAAGAACAAATCAGTCGTGCTTCTATCATCTATGCACATGACGGGAGAAGTTGAAGAGACACTAGCAGCCAAGCCAGAGATAATAAAATACTACAACATAACAAAAGGTGGCGTTGATGTTATGGATAAAATGTTGGGAGAGTACACTGTGAAACGACGAACATCACGTTGGACTTTGGCATTTTTCTACAATATGATTGATGTCAGTGGGTTAGCATCCTACATCATCTACAGAGAACACAATCCAAGCTTCAGGGCAAAGGATCAACGAAGAAAGTTCCTGAAAGATCTCGCAAATCAGCTGTGTATGATTGCAATTGAAGATCGTAGTACAAACAAAATGATAATGAGAAACCATTTTCTTCGAGGTGCAGTAGAAATGGTGCTTGGACGATGCATTGTGGTAGCATCGCAGCCAGCAGCTGGCCCCAAAATACCTCATGGTAGTCGTGGACCCTCCCCTGTTGTTGGTAGTTGCTATGTCTGCAGAGACCTGAGGCGAAAACAACGCAAGACTAGAAAGTCTTGTGTGGTTTGTGTGAAACCCATTTGCGATGAACACTCTGTAGCAAAGCCAACATGCATTACTTGCAAAGAAAATCAATAAAAAAAAGTTTCTTACATTTTCTTTTATAATGTAAATGAACAGTTTTTTACTTGTTTATAATAGTTAAATAGCATTATCATTAAAAAAAAATTTATGCTTTTTCCCTTGCATTATCGTCATTCAAAATATATGAGGTACATTTGTACCTATGCAGCTTGTTATGGATGCAAAAAGATCTCGACCCCTTATCTCGGAAGCGGGTGGAGATATTTTATTGAAATTTGGCCAATATATTCTGGACCAAAAATGTAGAGATGTCACGAAATTTCAGCCCTCTACGTCTTTTCAAAAAAAAGTTATTGCAATTTTAAAACGGAATAGTTACAATTGTACCTATTCAGCCGGATAAGGGTTAATAAGGAGCTGTGATTCCTTATTAAGGAGCTGTGATCTATTTAATCAGATTATATTCCATTTGGGCTGTATTTGGTAACCCACATGTTATGTGCTTTATTCAGATGGGTTTTGTACATTACTCTTGAGCTCAGGTATATCTCTAGAAGCCTTCACTCCATATTTCTTTGATTGTATCGAAATATATACATATTGTGGGGCTTCTTTTTCCTATGATATCTTTAGATTTGTTAGCATGTGGATATTTACACTTTAGATTATCTGATAGTATATACCTTATATTTACTGCTGCATATGTACTGATGTATATTGGGGTGTTTTACACATTGTTGTGTTTTTAGTGTTTTTATATCTTTTTGTGGTGTTCAATAAACGTATTTTGTTACTATTTTTCTATGTGGTTGTGCAGGCCTGTTTTAGTCCTTTCTCATACAACATACATATAGACATACAGTACATACAACATAGAGTACATACTAACCATCACCTTTATCCCGAAGCCCTTGTTCACCTGTAAAAAATATTAAAATAATAACCGAACAATATACTCCCTGATCCGCAGAAATCCAATTAATATGAGTGTCCGACGACGATCTCCCATGGAAAGCAGCCACATCAGCTGATGCGACCGCTCTCCAGGGGCTCCAGGATACAATGACGGAAGGTATACTTCCGCACTGTATCCCTCCGCCTCTGTGAGAAAGAGTTCCTACTCTCACTTGTGGCACTGCTGTGTGGGAAAATTCCCACGCAGCTTTGCCATAAAGTGACACCAATGAACTCAGGTATCCTCAGTGATACACTGCAGGATCCATTGTCTCCTGTCAGTGTCACTGGAGACCCATAGAGCAGTTACCAGATGTCACTGTTCTATAGGGGAGATAGTCATGGGACATTCGTTATTAATTGGACTACAGTGGAAAGGTAGTATACAGTTGGGTTATTATTTTTAATTTTTTGCAGGCGATCAAGAATGGTAAGTAAGGTGAAATTAAGAATATTAAAATACTATTTCTGGCTGTTTTTTTATTTAACTCTTTCACTACTATAGCATTAGTAATGGATAGGTGTCTTATTAATGCCTCTCCATTACTAACCGGGCTTAATGTCACCTTACAATAGCAAGGTAACATTAACCCCTTATTACCCCATATCCCACCGCTACAGGGGAGTGGGAAGAGAGGGGCTAAGTACCGGAATTGGCGCATCTTACAGATGCGTCATTTCTGGGGCGGCTGGGGGCTGGTATTTGTAGCCGGGGGGGGGGCAAATTTCCATGGCCCCTTCCTAGGCTATGAATATCAGCCAGCAGCTGTCTGCGTAGCCTTTCTGGCTATAAAATATAGGTGAACCCCAGGCCATTTTTTTGGGGGGTCCCCCTATTTTAATAGCCAGTAAAGGCTACGCAGACAGCTGCGGGCTGATATTCATAGCCTGGGAAGGGGCCATGCGTATTACCCCCTTCCTAGGCTACAAATATTGGCCCCCGGCCATCGGCTTTCCCTCTCTGATGCAGAAAATTGTGCAGTAGCCCAGGCAATTATTTTCTGTTTTTTTTTAATTAAACATGTTCATTAGCCAACATCGGCCTTGCTATGATCTATGAATTTATCTATGGATACATCTATATATCTATAGATGAACCAGAGACACTTGATGGAAAACATACCAGTCAATAGTACCATATCACAAGTCCAACTACTGGATTAATAGTCAGCCAATCACAAGACTGGATAGGACCATAACGGACAAACTGCATATTCATTGAAAACAGAAGATCCAGAGTAAACCCTTGAGAAGGGCATTCACCGAAACGCGCATCGGGGGAGACGGGTGTTTGGTGCATACACATTCCTGGTACTGAGTTCATTGGTATGTATTACCTTCTTTATTAACATCTCGTGGTAGCATTGCAATTGATTGTTTATACTCAATTATTTAGATATATTACATTATAATGCTGTCATGATTCATAGTGAATGATATGTTGGTGTGCACCCTCCCCTGTCCTATTGTGCGTGCTCTGGATGGCACGGGGGGATTTCCCATTCTGCTGTTTTATACTTGTTATGATTAAATAAAGTTTTCGTATATTTCTATATATTTGGACTTATGACTGCGTTTCTCTGGATCTTCTGTTTTCAATATCTATAGATGGATATCTATGGATATATCCATAGATATATCTATAGATATAACTATGGATATATCTATCTATAGATATATTTATAGATAGATAGATAGATATATCTATAGATACATAGATCTATCTATCCATATATCTATCTGGCTACTTTCACACATCAGGTTTTTGCCGTCAGGCACAATCCACCGAGTTTTGAAAAAAAGGATCAGTTTTTTTTCTACTGGATCCGTTTTTTTCTCACCGAGTTGTATTAGCGCCAAATTCCGCCTGATGGCCACACGTTTCATCAGTTTTTTGCCGGATCCGTCAAAAAAGCTGTTTCTGGCGGACGGAGAAAACGTACAGCGGAACGTTTTTTCTGTCTGGCGAAAAAAACGCCCAGTGACTGATCCGGCAAAAAACATATGAAACTGAGATGTGAAATTATGAATCCGGCCTCCGAATCTGGTTATTTTTTCCATTCAAATTATGCACATTTTCAATTCTCTCTCTCTCAAAAAAACTGCCGGATCCTGCCTGATGGAAAAAAAACTGATGTGTGAAAGTTGCCTAACTACCATATATCTATCTACATCCCCTGGACCCGTTAACGCACACAGTGTGCGAAACGGCCGTCGTCCACTTTCTCTCCCTGCACCCTCCTGCACACATGATGTATTACATGAACATGTAACAATTTCTTCATGTCGGTCCAATAAAAACAGCACAATTTCACAAGCAAAAAGGGTGAGTGCCGCATTTCTTTCTATTTTTTGTATCATAGACTTTATGCTATTAATGCTGAGCACCTCGATCCCTGAGATTTTGTGCAAGCTGTTAAAGTGGAGTCACGTGTATCCAAGTCCTGACAGTGTACTCCTCTGGTGCCGTTCACTCTGGTGCCGTTGGACAAATGTAAAAGAGGAGGTTGGACAAGAAATGACATCACAATTTTTTTTTTGCTCAATAAGGCCGGCGTCACACACAGCGTAAAACAATACGGTCCGTATATTACGGCCGTAATACGCTGAAAAGTCCCGAAAAAAGTGGTCCGTAGCTCCTCCGTAGGCAGGGTGTGTCAGCGTTTTTTGCGCATGGCATCCTCCGTATGTAATCCGTATGGCATCCGTACTGCCTGGTTTTCTCGCAGGCTAGCAAAACCAACATACCGCTATAGAAGTGATCCATGTGTCCCAAAAAGAAAAGAAAATATATATATACTGTCTATATATATATATATATATATATATATATATATATGTGTGTGTCAGTAGACACATATATTAGAGAGAAAAGCCGGTAATTCAGTGCGGTGTACAGTAAAATCACACTGACAGCTTACAGTAGAATAGGTAGAATAAATGTGTGCACATAGAATAGGTATATATATATATATATATATGTCAGTGAGACACATATATGTATATATATTAATATTTATTCCAGCGCTATACAGCTTGAAAGCCGGTAATTCAATTACCGGCTTTTTCCTTCTCCTTCCTAAAACCCGACATGATTTGAGACATGGTTTACATACAGTAAACCATGTCTTCTCTCCATTTTTTTTGCAGATTCCACACTACTAATGTCAGTAGTGTGTATCTGCAAAATTTGGCCGTTCTAGCTCTTAAAATAAAGGGTTAAATGGCGGAAAAAATTTGCGTGGGCTCCCGCGCAATTTTCTCCGCCAGAGTAGTAAAGCCAGTGACTGAGGGCAGATATTAATAGCCTGGAGAGGGTCCATGGTTATTGGCCCCCCCCGGCTAAAAATATCTGCCCCCAGCCACCCCAGAAAAGGCACATCTGGAAGATGCGCCTATTCTGGCACTTGGCCACTCTCTTCCCATTCCCGTGTAGCGGTGGGATATGGGGTAATGAAGGGTTAATGCCACCTTGCTATTGTAAGGTGACATTAAGCCTAATTAATAATGGAGAGGCGTCAATTATGACACCTATCCATTATTAATCCAATTGTAGTGAAGGGTTAAATAAAACACAAACACATTATTTAAAATTATTTTAATGAAATAAAAACAATGGTTGTTGCAGTATTTTATTCAACGCCCAATCCAGTCACTGAAGACCCTCGTTCTGTGAGTAAAAAAACATAATAAACCAACAATATCCTTACCCTCCGCAGATCTGTAACGTCCAACGATGTAAATCCTTCTGAAAGCTCCCTGGCTTTCTAGGTAATTTCCCACGATCTATGAACAGCCAGCAGAGGGCGCCTCACCGCAAATAAAGCTAAATATAGATCATTGATCTATTTTTAGCCTCATTCCCTGGGGTTTTGCAGCGAGGAGCAGCCTGCATTAGCACAGCTCCTTGCTGCAAAATGTTTTAACCCCTTCAGAAGGATTTACATCGTTGGACGTTACAGATCTGCGGAGGGTAAGTATATTGTTGGTTTATTATGTTTTTTTACTCACAGAACGAGGGTCTTCAGTGACTGGATTGGGCGTTGAATAAAATACTGCAACACCCATTGTTTTTATTTCATTAAAATAATTTTAAATAATGTGTTTGTGTTTTATTTAACCCTTCACTACAATTGGATTAATAATGGATAGGTGTCATAATTGACGCTTCTCCATTATTAATTAGGCTTAATGTCACCTTACAATAGCAAGGTGGCATTAACCCTTCATTACCCCATATCCCACCGCTACACGGGAATGGGAAGAGAGTGGCCAAGTGCCAGAATAGGCGCATCTTCCAGATGTGCCTTTTCTGGGGTGGCTGGGGGCAGATATTTTTAGCCAGGGGGGGGCCAATAACCATGGACCCTCTCCAGGCTATTAATATCTGCCCTCAGTCACTGGCTTTACTACTCTGGCGGAGAAAATTGCGCGGGAGCCCACGCCAATTTTTTCCGCCATTTAACCCTTTATTTTAAGAGCTAGAACGGCCAAATTTTGCAGATACACACTACTGACATTAGTAGTGTGGAATCTGCAAAAAAAATGGAGAGAAGACATGGTTTACTGTATGTAAACCATGTCTCAAATCATGTCGGGTTTTAGGAAGGAGAAGGAAAAAGCCGGTAATTGAATTACCGGCTTTCAAGCTGTCTAGCGCTGGAATAAATATTAATATATATACATATATGTGTCTCACTGACATATATATATATATATACCTATTCTATGTGTACACATTTATTCTACCTATTCTACTGTAAGCTGTCAGTGTGATTTTACTGTACACCGCACTGAATTACCGGCTTTTCTCTCTAACAGCGCTGCGTATTTCTCGCAAGTCACACTGCTTGTCCGTGTGTAATCCGTATTTTTCACGCTTCCATAGACTTTCATTGGCGTATTTCTTGCGCAGTACGGTGACAAACGCAGCATGCTGCGATTTTGTACGGCCGTAGAAAGCCGTATAATACTGATCAGTAAAATACGGCAAATAGGAGCAGGGGCATAGAGAATAATTGTGCCGTATTTTTTGCGAGTTTTACGGACGTAGATTCTGCGCTCTTACGTCCGTAAAACTCGCATGTGTGACGCCGGCCTAATACATCTTTATTTAGCTTTCAAAAACGCATACAAAAACGTATTAGAAACGCACCAAAAACACATCTGTGTTTTCTGCCAAGAGCTGGGGATTTAGTGTAGAAAAAGCCGCAGGCAAATCTGCAACGTGTGCACATACCCTTACAGCTGTCTGTTCTTGTGGTGATTCCAGGCTCTATCTGCTGTGCCTTCGGTTGTAATGGTGGCCAGGAGACTTGGAATCTCCTGCCCGCCGGCTTCTGCTGTGGAGCATACACTTACCCTACAATCTCGAACTTTCGGCCTCCGGTTTCTGCACTTGATCCTGGAGTGAGCCCACTTGCAGCTCCACTCCAGTTTCTCTCTCTCCTCCTTTGCTCCTTCTCCCCTCACTGTTTTCTACAATCTGCCTGTCTCCTGTCAGGAGCTACAGAGCCGCATGTATGCTCAACTCCAGTTCTCCTCACAGCAGAGACATAGCTAGGGTTTTGGTTCAGGGGGGGGGCGGAACTTCTGAGTGAGCCCCTAACCAGGTAACCTTGATTACAACTGGGTGATGCAAACTAATAGAACCTCAGCAGATGACCACGCTGTTACTGAAGATATTCTCTATATAAAGACCAACATGGATATTACCGCCATATGGTCAGTGGTAGATACCAGTCCTACAGAACATATAAGAGATCACAGCATAGTTACAGATCATGTCTTACCTCTGATGTCCTTTCTGATGGAATCGTTCACTTTTCCCATCTTTTCCATCTGGCCCAGACCGACATGACAACTTCTTCCAGCAACGACTCACCTGCAGAAAATACAACAAAGACACGTTTCACTTCTCACATTCCAGCCCCATCACCATGTATTCCCAACCTGCACAAACTCCTCATCCTGCTGATATCCCAATACTGAGCCGCTGGTGCCGTATGTGTCCCTATTACTGCCCCTGATATCCCAATACTGAGCCGCTGCTGCCGTATGTGTCCCTATTACTGCACCTGATATCCCAATACTGATCCGCTGCTGCCGTATGTGTCCCTATTACTGCCCCTGATACCCCAATACTGAGCCGCTGCTGCCGTATGTGTCCCTATTACTGCACCTGATACCCCAATACTGAGCCACTGCTGCCATATGTGTCCCTATTACTGCACCTGATACCCCAATACTGAGCCGCTGCTGCCGTATGTGCCCTATTACTGCCCCTGATACCCCAATACTGAGCCACTGCTGCCGTATGTGTCCCTATTACTGCCCCTGATACCCCAATACTGAGCCGCTGCTGCCGTATGTGTCCTTATTACTGCACCTGATACCCCAATACTGAGCCGCTGCTGCCGTATGTGTCCCTATTACTGCACCTGATACCCCAATACTGAGCCGCTGCTGCCGTATGTGTCCCTATTACTGCCCCTGATACCCCAATACTGAGCCGCTGCTGTATGTGTCCCTATTACTGCCCCTGATACCCCTATACTGAGCCGCTGCTGCCGTATGTGTCCCTATTACTGCACCTGATACCACAATACTGAGCCGTTGCTGCCGTATGTGTCCCTATTACTGCCCCTGATACACCAATACTGAGCCACTGCTGCCGTATGTGTCCCTATTACTGCCCCTGATACCCCTATACAGAGCCGCTGCTGCCATATGTGTCCCTATTACTGCCCCTGATACCCCAATACTGAGCCGCTGCTGCCGTATGTGTCCCTATTACTGCACCTGATACCCCAATACTGAGCCGCTGCTGCCGTATGTGTCCCTATTACTGCACCTGATACCCCAATACTGAGCCGCTGCTGCCGTATGTGCCCCTATTACTGCACCTGATACCCCAATACTGAGCCGCTGCTGCCGTATGTGTCCCTATTACTGCCCCTGATACCCCAATACTGAGCTGCTGCTGTATGTGTCCCTATTACTGCCCCTGATACCCCAATACTGAGCCGCTACTGCCCTATGTGCCCCTATTACTGCTCCTGCTGTGTCATTCTCTGTGCCCTCTAAATTCTAAAGCACCTCTCTATAATACAGTAATGCTGGGTGCAAGTGCCCTAGAAAACAGCCCACATTTTGCCCCTAGAAAGTAATAATGCCCTGTGTGCCCCTTTAATAGTCACAGTAACCTGAGTTCCCTTATAACAATAAGTGCCCACTTTACATTTAATGATGTCCCGAGTCTCCCCCCTATACAGCTATCCTATACACAGTATGATGATCTCTTATACACACTATAATGCCCCCTCACTGTATAGTATCCCCCACACATTAAACTGACCCCTTAGTAACCTACAAACTGTTTGATGGCTCCAGCCCTGTATGATGGCCCCTTCACTGCAATCCACACACTGTATGATGGCCCCCTGACTGTGATCCCCACACTGTACGATGGCCTCCTTATAGTGTAATGCACCAGATAGTCCTCAATATAGTATAATGCACTCCCCATAGGCAGACTCTATAGCACAAGGCAGCACCCATAGGCAGACTTGTAGTATAAGACGGCACCCCCATAGGCAGACCCTGTAGTATAAGGTAGCACCCCATAGGCAGACCCTGTTATATAATGCAGCATCCCATAGGTAGACCCTGTAGTATAAGGCAGCACCCCATAGGCAGACCCTGTAGTATAAGGCAGCACCCCATAGGCAGACCCTGTAGTATAAGACAGTACCCCTATAGGCAGACCCTGTAGTATAAGACAGTAGCTAAATAGGCAGACCCTGTAGTATAAGACAGTACCCCTAGAGGCAGACCCTGTAAGTATAAGACAGCACCCCCATAGGCAGACGCTGTAGTATAAGACAGTACCCCTATAGGCAGACCCTGTTAGTATAAGACAGTACCCCCATAGGCAGATCCTGTAGTATGAGACAGTACCCTATAGGCAGACCCTGTAAGTGAAAGACAGTACCCCTATAGGCAGACCCTGTAGTATAAGACAGTACCCTATAGACAGACCCTGTAAGTATAAGACAGTAACCGCATAGGCAGATCCTGTAATATAAAACAGTGCCCCTATAGGCAGATCCTGTAAGTATAAGACAGTACCCCCATAGGCAGACCCTGTAGTATAAGACAGCACCCATATATGCAGAACCTGTAAGTATGAGACAGTACCCCCATAGGCAGGCCCTGTAGTATAAGGCTATGTTCACACGTTCCTGATTTCCCTCCTTTTTTTTCAGGACTAAAAACCGCAGCTCTTGGCAGGTGCGTTTTTTGGTGCGTTTTTGGTGCGTTTTTTGATGCGTTTTTTGATGCGGTTTTTAGTGCGTTTTTTTATGCTGTTTTCTCTGCAGATTGTCTGTGTTTGACAGTGGGGGAAAAAAAAAAATTATGTCATTTCCTTGTCCAACCCTTTTCTTCTTCCATCCTCCATTTTGGAACTTACACATCAAAATGAGTGGACGTGTTGTTAATGACAGCGCTCCGCAGAGTGCTGAGCGTAGGCCAGATGACAGCCCGCGGATCCAGCTCCGCACGCCACACCGGATTGCGATCCTGGGGTTGATGCTTCTAATTCTGAATCGACATGCACGTCAGGTAAGCAGATGTCTGTTTGTTTTATATATTGGGTTATGGGTACATGTCCACGTTCTGGAAACGCTGTGTGTTTGGCGCTGCGTGTGGCCGCAGCGCCAAACATGCAGCGTCCAGATGTAACAGCATAGTGGAGGGGATTTCATGAAATCACGTGTCCACTGTGTGTCATCCGTCAGCCCTGCGACTCCGGACATGCTGCGTGTCTTTTATGATCACAGCATGTCCGTGTTCCTTGTTGAGAAGCTGCGGCTCCGCAAGGAATAAAACAGGGACCTATGCGTGGGGTGCGATGATGCCGGATTTGTACAATGAACACATCTGGCATCATTGCGTCCCAGAAGGGGGTGGGGCTTTGCACATAGCGGCTTTGGCGCTCCAACGATAACGATGGCCATCCTGAACGTGGACACGTAACCTTACATAATCCGCATTGCTTTCCAGGCATGTTTGATATTTTTTTCTCATCGTTGTGTTTTACAAATTATATATATATATATTTTTATTTTAGAGGCAGCGGCGGCAGAGAAGGCGTGCGCTGAAAAGGATGTGGGTGCACCCGCTTGTAGCAGAGCGAACAGAGAAGGGGCACTTTTATGTGCTTTAGGCCGGCGTCACACTCAGCGTATGCAAATACGGTCCATATATTACGGCTGTAATACGCTAAAAAGTCCCGAAAATAGTGGTCCGTAGCTCCTCCGTAGGTAGGGTGTGTCACCGTTTTTTGCGCATGGCATCCTCCGTATGTAATCCGTATGGCAGCCGTACTGCGTGTTTTTATCGCAGGCTTGCCAAACCGACATACGCCTATACAAGGGATCCATGTGTTAAAAAAAAAATAAAAACATATATACTGTCTATATATATATATATATATATATGTATATATATATATATGTCAGTAGACACATATATATATATTATTCCTTCATACAGCGCGAGATAGCAAAAAGCCGGTAATTCAATTACCGGCTTTTGCTTTCTCCTTCCTGAACCCGACATGATATGAGACCTGGTTTACATACAGTAAACCATCTCATATCACCATTTTTTTTGCATAATCCACACTACTAATGTTAGTAGTGTGTATCTGCAAAATTTGGCCGTTCTAGCTATTAAAATAAAGGGTTAAATGGCGGAAAAAATTGGCGTGGGCTCCCGCGCAATTTTCTCCGCCAGAGTAGTAAAGCCAGTGACTGAGGGCAGATATTAATAGCCTGGAGAGGGTCCACGGTTATTGCCCCCCCCCCCCCTGGCTAAAAACACCTGCCCCCAGCCACCCCAGAAAAGGCACATCTGGAAGATGCGCCTATTCTGGCACTTGGCCACTCTCTTCCCATTCCCGTGTAGCGGTGGGATATGGGGTAATGAAGGGTTAATGCCACCTTGCTATTGTAAGGTGACATTAAGCCTAATTAATAATGGAGAGGCGTCAATTATGACACCTATCCATTATTAATCCATTTGAATGAAAGGGTTAAAAATAAACACACACACATTATTAAAAATTATTTTAATGAAATAAAAACAAAGGTTGTTGCAATATTTTATTTAACGCCCAATCCAATCACTGAAGACCCTCGTTCTGTAAAAGAAAAAACATAATAAACCAACAATATACTTACCTTTCGCAGATCTGTAAAGTCCAATGATGTAAATCCTTCTGAAGGGGTTAAAACATTTTGCAGCAAGGAGTTCCGCTAATGCAGGCTGCTCCTTGCTGCAAAACCCCGGGGAATGAAGCTAAAAATAGGTCAATGATCTATATTTAGCTTCATTTGCGGTGAGGCGCCCTCTGCTGGCTGTTCATAGATCGTGGGAACTTTCCTAGAAAGCCTGGGAGCTGGAATAAATATTAATATATATACATATATGTGTCTCACTGACATATATATATATATATATATATATATATATATATATATATATATATATATATATACCTATTCTATGTGTACACATTTATTCTACCTATTGGACTGGAAGCTGTCAGTGTGATTTTACTGTATACTGCACTGAATTACCGGCTTTTCTCTCTAACACCGCTGCGTATTTCTCGCAAGTCACACTGCTTGTCCGTGTGTAATCCGTATTTTTCACGCTTCCATAGACTTTCATTGGCGTATTTCTTGCGCAGTACGGTGACAAACGCAGCATGCTGCGATTTTCTACGGCCGTAGAAAGCCGTATAATACTGATCAGTAAAATACGGCAGATAGGAGCAGGGGCATAGAGAATAATTGTGCCGTATTTTTTGCGAGTTTTACGGACGTAGTTTCTGCGCTCTTACGTCCGTAAAACTCGCAAGTGTGACGCCGGCCTAACAATGATTTGAGGAGGTAAGTAGAAATATATTGAATGACAAATTTACCTTTTTTTGCTAACAATACTTGTGAAGTAACCCTTTTTTGTGTTTCTTTTTCAATTTTCAGATATCCGGAAAAATGTATCTCTTTTTGTCGGCTACCAATTCTGGCATTCGACAGAGTGCTCACCATCCTGGCACCCCATTTGACACTGCAAGACACAGTGATGAGGAAGTCCATCTCTGCAGAGGAAAGGCTGCTCATCACCTTGCGGTAAGTAACAATTTTTGGGGGGGAATGTCGTTAGGTCTCTACACGTCTCTGTGTCCAGTATGTGTGATTAAACCCACCCAGTCCTCCTGTTGGACGGGGGGCACACATACACACACACACGTGAGATACGGGCGAGTGTTGCATGGTAAACCCCGGCTCTGCCGCCTGCACTCTGGAGCGGAGTCTGCACCCACATACCAATACATGGAGCCGCACGCTCCACAACGGAGTGCATGCAGCAGGTCCGGGGATTACCATGCAACACTCGGTCATATCTCGCATGTGTGTGTGCACAAGTCCCATCAGGCCTTTTATTAAGGTTTTTTACACCCTTTGTGTTGTGCTGGGTGTTAATGCCATCATTATTGAAAGGTGCTGGACGCATATTATAGCGGCCTTAACTTGTGACATGTTTTAATTACCTTTTTGTGTGACACTTCTAATTTTCTTTTTTGTTTCTTTGCAGATTTTTGGCCACAGGAGAGAGCTATACATCCCTGCACCTCCAATTTAGAGTTGGTAAATCTACCATCTCTAACATTGTGAGGTGTACATGTACCATCATCTGGCAGAAGTTGCAGCCTATAGTGATGCCTTCCCCAACCGAGGAGACTTGGCTGCAGGTTGCAGCAGGTTTTCAGTCTGTGGCCAAATTCCCAAACTGCATAGGTGCAGTCGATGGTAAACATGTAAGGGTTCAGCAGCCACCACGATCAGGATCACGCTTCTTTAATTATAAGAAGTATTTTTCAGTGGTCCTGATGGCGGTGGCTGATGCCCATTACAAATTTGTTGCCATTGATGTTGGTGCCTATGGTAGTACTGCGGATTCTCGGGTGTTGCGAACGTCACAGATTGGGATGCAAATTCTTCGAGATGGCGGCACGCTCCCAGCCCCAAGACCTTTGCCGGGTTCCACACATACAGTGCCCTTTGTGATGGTATCGGATGAGGCGTTTCCCTTAACGACAACCCTGCTGCGCCCATACCCACGAAGGGGACTGGATGCCCGACAGAGGATTTTTAATTATCGGCTGAGTCGTGCACGCAGATATGTGGAATGCACCTTTGGGATCATGACCAGTCAGTGGAGGATCTTTCACACTGCCATTCAGTTGGACACAGACACCGTTGATGCTGTGATAAAGGCTTGCTGTGTACTCCACAACTATGCTCGTGAGTACAACACTGACGTAGATGTGGAGTACCAGCAGCCAGTATTTAATCCAGTTGTCAACGGGGGTCTGGGCAGGCCGTCCAACTCTGGTGTGCGTGTGAGAGAATCCTTCACTGACTACTTTATGAGTCCTGAAGGTGCCGTGCACTGGCAATACTCCTGTGCTGGTGCTGAGCAGCCTGACCAGCAGAGAAGGATGCATCTACACTGACCCTCCCCAAAAAGTTGCCGACATCGCTGCTAACTGTTTTGAAAAGATCCCGAAGAATGATAAATGACAACAATCAACACAAAATTTAAAAAAAAAAAAAATTATTTTTTCATGTTACCCAAAAAAGAAAAAAAAATTTGGTTGTAATTTAAATAAAAAAAATTCTTGGGTTTAATTTCTTTTGTTTCTTTGTATGTCAAAAAAATGGGGGGTGTTTTCATAAATTAACAGCAGTATGAGATATACAATAGTTAACACATCAACCCCTAAACCACTAATCGATAGCCCATAAACCCAGGACAGCGTCCGACACAGAGGCCTTGTCCCCATTGTCTAAAAAGAAGAGAATATTTTTTGAAAAAAAAAATTTATTGTAAAGAACACAAATTAGTGGTAATTTTTACAATTGATTTTTCAATTTGAAAAAAAATATATAAACAGCCCCTTTCAAAGCCAACATGCAACTGGAGCTACAAACAAAAGCTCAGGTCCGGACACCATACTCATAGAAAAAAACACAAGAAAACCACAAGAAAAAAGAAGTACATTATATCTCGGCTAATCCTTAAAATTGTCAGTTTTTTGTTACATATTAAAAATGACCAAAATATAACAGAAAAACCGTTTTAATACTGAAATATTCGAATATTAGGGAACGGGTGCACCACAACATCCACTATCACATAACAGGAGGGTAGAAGGACAGGAGTTGTCAAAGGAGTAATGTGTCCCTGTACATCTCTATTGAGACCTCCAGTGCCAGTACTCAGTTATATTTTTTACTCCTTTGACAACTCATGTCCTTCTCCCCTCCTGTTATGTGATAGTGGATGTTGTGGTGCACCTGTTCCCTATTATTTGAATATCAATACGGTTTTTCTGTTATATTATGTTTTGTTCATTTTTAATATTTTCAATAAACTGATAAGTTTACCGATTATCACATATGATGTACTTCGTTTTTCTTGTTGTTTTCTGTGCAACTGGACCTGTAGCCCAATTTACGTTCAATTAAGAAAGGTGTACTCTGGAGAATAGAGGAAATTTGTTCCCTCTGTGTTTGAGAAGTTGCTCCCCCCAGCTGCTGCGAACTTCCTCTATCTCCATAACTTCCTTGGCTGCCTCTATCTCCATAACTTCCTTGGCTGCCTCTATCTCCATAACTTCCTTGGCTGCCTCTATCTCCATAACTTCCTTGGCTACCTCTATCTCCATAACTTCCTTGGCTGCCTCTATCTCCATAACTTCCTTGGCTGCCTCTATCTCCATAACTTCCTTGGCTGTTGGCCAAATACTGGGGTCTTGTAGCTGGTGTGTCAGGTGTTCTGTGTCGGGGCCTGAAAAGTCCCAACACCCCCATCAGAACCTCATTGTATGGCGAAATAGGAGCAGGGTCCTCCAGAGCAGTGAGGGACATCTGGACCATAGACATAAAAAGAGATTGTCTATCCGGTGGCAGGGAGCGTGTCTTTCTTGCGACAGTTAGTGCAAACGAGTCGCAATGGTCGTCGCTAGAAGATTTTTTGATGAAATCCAAGGTGTCAGAGGCAATTTGAACCGTTTGGTCCTCTTGGTTCTTCTTTGTTTTTTTTGTTTTTTTCTCTGCTGCCACCGGATAGACAGCTCTCTTCTCCACTCTCACAGCTTCTGCGGAATCAGATGCTTCAGCAGCTGCTGAAGCAGATGTGGATGCAGCAGCTGCTGAAGTGGATGTTGATTCAGCAGAAGCTGTGGGAATGGAGGGAGAGATGGTCCCTCCCACTCCAGAGGAACTGCCTGCTCCATCCTCTGTGTCGCTGTCCTCTAAATCAGCTGCAGACATGTTTCCTTCCGTCCTGTGGGGGGAAAAAAAGATCATTAATAAAATTTTTAGCACAACATATTATATATAAATAATCTTGTGGAGTGGATTTTAACTTACTTTCTCAATGTCCGGCTGGTCACAATGAACTGTAGCTCTTGACTGAAGGGGAATGTTTTTTTGCTCGGCGACGAGCCACTCTTTGAACAATCATTTATAAATTTGATAAATCGGTCTCTGATGGAGCGCCAACGTTGCCTCACATCTTTATCTACCAAAAAAAGGTTCCAAAAAACAACAACAATTTTTTAGAGATCTAAACAAATTATATTTTTAATATACTCAAGGTTTACTAAATAAATGTAATTATAATTACCTATTTTCTGCTGTGTTGCCCCAGGATATTTGTCCCAATCCGGGAACATGTCGCGAACTATTTTGGTCCACGCGAGTTCCCTAAAGTATTTATCCTTATAGGATTCATCTGAAGGGTCCCACAGGGCCGGATAATCACGAACCTACAATGAATACAATAGTGTCATCTCATAATCCATAGAACGACCAAGTAATGTGACACAAATGCTTTTAAAAAGTTGAAATATATCAAAGTAACCCCTAATAAATGAACACAAGCACAAACTGAAAACACAAACACCAATAAAAACGTTCGTGTGCAGTTGTTTTACTACTAGCTCTGGCGCCGTCAATCCTGAGCGGTGCGTGCGCCAATCAACAAAATTAATTAAAAAACCCACTATAAACTAAAATAGTTAGGGTAGGCTTAGGGCTCATAACCCTAAGGACCCTACCCCTAAAGGGATCCTAACCCTAAAGGGATCCTAACCCTAACCCTACCCCTAACCCTACCCCTAACCCTACCCCTAACCCTAAAGGGATCCTAACCCTAACCCTACCCCTAACCCTAAAGGGATCCTAACCCTAACCCTACCCCTAACCCTACCCCTAACCCTAATGGGATCCTAACCCTAACCCTACCCCTACCCCTAACCCTACCCCTAACCCCAAAGGGATCCTAACCCTAACCCTACCCCTACCCCTAACCCTAACCCTAAAGGGATCCTAACCCTAACCCTACCCCTAACCCTACCCCTAACCCTACCCCTAACCCTAAAGGGATCCTAACCCTAACTCTACCCCTAACCCTACCCCTAACCCTAAAGGGATCCTAACCCTAAAGGGATCCTAACCCTACCCCTACCCCTAAAGGGATCCTAACCCTAACACTACCCCCAACCCTAAAGGGATCCTAGGGTTAATGATAGGGTTGCTATTGTAAGGTGGCATTAAGCACGGTTAATAATGGAGAGGCGTCAATAAGACGCCTATCCATTATTAATCCTATTAAAGGGTTACTATAATATATGTGGACCCCCTAAAAAAAAATACGTAGGGTCCCCCTATATTTTTAGGCCAGAAAGGCTAGGCAGACAGCCGTGGGCCAATATTTGAGGCCCGGGAAGGGGTTAAAATACCCATGGCTTTTCCCAGGCTATGAATATTAACCCACAGCTGTCTGCGTAGTCTTTCTGGCACTAAAATATAGGGGGCCCCGAAAAAAAAAAGTGTTGGGGTCCCCCTATATTTTTAGGCCAGAAAGGCTAGGCAGACAGCCGTGGGCCAATATTTGAGGCCCGGGAAGGGGTTAAAATACCCATAGCTTTTCCCAGGCTATGAATATTAACCCACAGCTGTCTGCGTAGTCTTTCTGGCACTAAAATATAGGGGGCCCCGAAAAAAAAGTGTTGGGGTCCCCCTATATTTTTAGGCCAGAAAGGCTAGGCAGACAGCCGTGGGCCAATATTTGAGGCCCGGGAAGGGGTTAAAATACCCATGGCTTTTCCCAGGCCATGAATATAAGCCCACAGCTGTCTGTGTAGCCTTTCTGGCACTAAAATATAGGGGGCCCCGAAAAAAAAAAGTGTTGGGGTCCCCCTATATTTTTAGGCCAGAAAGGCTACGCAGACAGCCGTGGGCTTATATTCATAGCCTAGGAAAGGGGCCATGGATATTTGCCCCCCCCTGGCTACAAATATAAGCCCGCAGCCGCCCCAGAAAAGGCGCATCAAAAAGATGCGCCAATTCCGGCACTTAGCCCCTCTCTTCCCACTCCCGTGTAGTGGTGGGATATGGGGTAATGAGGGGTTAATGCCACCTTGCTATTGTAAGGTGGCATTAAGGCCGGTTAATAATGGAGAGGCGTCAATAAGACGCCTATCCATTATTAAGCCAATGAAAGGGTTAAAAAAAAACACAAAGACTAGAAAAAAATATTTTAATGAAATAAAGACACACACTTTTTGACCAAATTTTATTAAACGCTCAATCCGTCCTGAAGACCCTCGACCTGAAAAAGAGGCAAAATAAAAAAACAAATTCATACTCCCTGGCCCTGTCCGCAGAAATCCATCGAGGGTCCCACGAAGATCTTCCATGGAGAACAGACACATCCAGAGATGTGTCTGCTCTCCACGGCTGCAGCAACACACTGACAGGAGCCATAGTTCCTGTCGGTGTGTTACTGCGCATGCGCGAGCGAGTTTACCGGCGGTCATTGACCCCGGCACTCTCGCTTAACGGCAGTGCTGCGTGGGAAAGTTCAACGCAGCTGTACTGCCGTTAACCGAGATGCCGGAGCCATTGAACTCCGGGACAGTACGCGATACACTGTGAGGAGCTTCGCTCCTCGCAGTGTATCGCCGGAGAGCAGCCGATCGGCGTGGGACACTCGTTTTATGGATTCTGCGGACAGGGAGTATGAATTTGATTTTTTTGTTTTGGGGTTTTTTCCTGGAGGATCGAGGGCTTCGCCTACAAGTGTGCTGTTGGTGAGTATACTCTCTGTGTTATATGTTGTATGTACTGTACTGTGTGTCATGTATGTGTATTGTGTATTTGTTTTGTGTAACTTTACAATTGTGCTAAGTCGCCGGACACAGGGACAACTCTCCCATCCTAATACCGGATGGGAGTAGTAGTCCCATACGGTGACTTAGCACAATGGAGGCACTATCGTCGCATGGGGACACACACACAGACACACACACAGACACACACACAGACACACACACAGACACACACACACACATACATACCAAATCGATCAAACGCCCGACATCGATCCCCATGCGACGGTATGCCTCCATGTCTCTTCGGGAAACAGCACGACACTCCGCCCACGGACTTCCGCGCACCAACTTCCTCCCGCTTCCCCGCACTTCCTGCTGCAGCGGTTCTGCACCACAAACCGCAATAAAACCCGCAGATATATTTTTGATCTGCGGGTTTGACCTCACAATGGAGGTCTATGGGTGCAGAACCGCTGCAGTTCCGGACAAAGAAGTGACATGGTCCTTCTTTTTTCCCGCAGCTATTCAGCGCGGCTTTTTTTGTGAAATTCAGGATCATGTGCACAGCGGTTCCTGTTTTCCATAGGGTACATTGTACTGTACCCTGCATGGAAAACAGCTGCGGAACCGCAGCGGCAAAATTGCTGCGGTTCCGCAGTAAAAAACGCACTGTGTGAACATGGCCTAAGGCAGCCCCCATAAAAAAGCAATAAATAAATACTCACCTCTCTTCTTCCTTGTTCCAGCGGTGCTCTGAGCTCCCGCTCATCTTCTGACAGCGGGCGCCGGGTGGTGACGTCACCACGCCCATTGTCAGTGTCGGCGTCAGTGACATCAGACGCTGACAGGGGGGTGATGGGAGAATGAGCGCTGCGTGCTCCTTCCCTCATCAATGCGGTCAGCTGTATAGGCTAAATGCCAATACAGCTGACCTTACGGTGATGGACCTCAAGGCCTGCTCAAGGGCCCATAGCAGCCGGGTGGCAGAGAAGGGAGACCGATTGTCCCTGCTCTGCCGCAGAATGTAACTGTATCGTAGCCCCGGGTGGGGCCCCTCTGAGCACCGGGCCCGGGGCGCTCGCACCCTCTGCCCCCCGGTAGCTACGCTACTGCCTCACAGACTCTCTACTCCTCACTCAGACTCTCTCACTCCTCCTCCAGATCAGAATATAAATAGGGAAGCTACCCTGAAACTGGGTCTAGAGCTCCCCCTTCTGGCTTGGATTCAGAACAGTGTTGTGTCTACATGTTACCTATTAAAAGGGATCCTTGTCGCTTCCAGGCATGGCAAAACCCTCCCCGTGAGGAAGGCAATACCACTGTAACCAAATTCCTGGGATGTTACACTAAGTTCAGTGATTGGCTGCCGCACTGTGAACTTGACGTGAGCACTGCAGCCAATATCAGACACCGGGAGCAGCAGTGGAAGCTCAGTTCCGGCCCTGGGTTTGTCTGTTTCTGAGTGCTGGGATTGAGAGGAGCAAGACCTTTAAGTATAGCTAATATTTCAGTAGTTTCTCAGCCTTTAGCACCTCGTATGGCCAATGACAACTTGCCTAATGCTCTGCTCATCATCGTAACTTCCATATTTTGCTTAGAAATGTTGTCTTTTCCTTCAAATTATAATTATAACTGGTCAACAGCATTTTTGGTGCCAAAGATATTTCATCGAATTTAGGGTAACTTTGGGGTGCTGATTCTGAATATGTCATCAGATTTGCCAGATTGGCTCAAGTTTTTGAGATTTTTCGTAAAATGTGTAAAAAAAAGACGTAATTTGCTACACGCGCATTAACTTTATTGATATTGTCATGAATACAATAAATTTAACAAAGTAAATGTTGATTTTAGTTTATTTTAACTAGTTTTAGAAAGTAATCTTCAAAAATGAACAAGACATGAAAGATAGGAGACATTTAATCGCTGGAAAAGCGCTTTTTATATGATTTTCTTCTATGTGAGCTATTTGGGCAGTCACGCTGTAGATTCCAGCAGTAATCAGCCATCATATGTCTGTCCCATCTGCCTTGGTACCTTTCCTCCATCACCATAATATCCTGATGAAATCTCTCCCCTTGTTCTTCGCTAAAATCTCCAAGGTTTTCTGGAAATCTGTCCAAGTGACTGTGAAGATAATGCAATTTAATGCTCATGTGTACACCCAGATTTCTAAATCTCAATAGCATGTTTTGTACCAGTTCTTCATAATTGTCTGCCTTTTGATTTCCCAAGAAGTTCTTCACTACCAACACAAAACTACACCATGCAGCAGCTTCAATGTCATTCATTTCCTTAGGAAAATTTGAATCTTTAATGAGTTTCCGAATTTGTGGACCATCAAAGATTCCTGCCTTCAGTTTTTCGCTACTAAGACCAGGGAAAGATCTGCAGATGTACATGAAGCAATTACCATCTTTGTCTAATGCCTTGACGAACTGCTTCATTAATCCTAACTTTATGTGAAGTGGTGGTAGAATGATTTTTTCCCTGTCCACCAAAGGTTCGTTCACTATGTTTGATGCTCCTACTGTCAAGGTGTCCCTTGGAGGCCAATTCAGTTTCTCCCAGTGCTGATGTTTTGCTCTACTATCCCACATGCAGATTAAGCAAGGATACTTTGTGTATCCACTTTGCTGTCCAAGTAAAAAGTTGACCATTTTTAAATCAACACATATCAGCCACGAATGTTCATGGTAGCACAGTTTCTCCAAGACCATTTTGACATTTTTGTATTGTTCTGCAAGTTTAGTTGAGTGAGCTACTGGAAGAGATGCACACTGATTGCCATTGTTCAACAAAACACATTTCAAACTCCTTTTAGAACTATCTATGAAAAGCCTCCAGTCTTCAGGACGATATACTTGTAAACCCATTTGCAGCATCAGGCCAGGAATATCCTTACAATATACAAGTAGGTCATCTTCACAGAAAAATTGAAGAAGTGCTTCTTCTCTGGTCCTGTAAGATGTAATTTTAGTTCCAGGCGTCAGACAATTTTTTTCACTTAGCCTTGAAGCTAAGAGTTCGGATGCACTTTTTGAGAGGTTGAGGTCTCTTATTAGATCGTTGAGCTTTCCTTGGGTAAATTGCGTAGGTGTTCTGAAACTTCCTTCATATTCTAGTTCACTTCCAGAACTGATGTTTAGCTCCATACCCTGCATTTCATCATCATCAGGTGGGGGAAGGTCAGGTAACATGGTAAACACAGGTACAGGCACATCTTCACAATGAGGGACAGGCCTTCTTGCAGATTCCATGTTAGGATACTCCCATTTTCGTTTCTTATGCTTATTGAATCCTTGCACTTGCACTGCACAGAAATAACAGTCATCATGATGATTTTTTTGCTCTCTCCACACCATTGGAACACCAAATTTGAAGCTTTTTCTTTGTCCTTTGCTCCATTTTCGTAATAATTCGATACATGCTTTGCACACTATGTGTGGTGCCCAAAACTTGTCTTGGTCCCCAAGCATAACCCCAAAATAGGCAGAATACACTTTTTTTTACGAAGTCTGTTATGTTTCTTCTATGTTTTGGCAGTGTGTATTCACCACAAATGTAACAGAATGAGTCTGGATCGTTAAGACAACTTCTTCTTGATGAGTTCATGCTTTTCACTGGAAAACAGACAACATAAAGTTAGTGCAAAAATCAAGCTATGAACAAACTTTTAGAACACTAATTAACACAAAACTATATTGAGAACTGCTCAGTTCAAGTACTAATCCAAAGAAATTAATGAGATGATGCGTCGCATTTACCAACAAGTGCTATAAATAAGATACCAAAAATCTCAAAAACTTGAGCCAATCTGGCAAAACTAATAGCATATTCAGAATCAGCACCCCAAAAATACCCCAAATTCATTAAAATATTTTGGACACCAGAAAAAAATTTTTTTTTTGTTGACCTGTGAGCAGCTTTTATGTGGGTTGTCAGCGCTGTCCCCTAGACTTCCTTCTTTATAAGCTTCTTCGGAAGACTATTTCTTCTTTAAGTTATTAATCTCGTTTAGTATCCTCCCAAGCTTTTTTCAATCAGGCTTTGGTACAGCTCATTGAACGGACACTTCACACGCTAAGGGGAATCGTGACCTTTCCCACCGCTAACTCCCATAACCTCTACTTAGCTCCCATCATCCTTCACCTTTTAAAGATTTTTACTCTGAGAAATTCGTTTTCTTTGGAAGATTTGAGTGATTGGCTTCATACCTTGTAAGACTTGATGACTTTCTTCCTTGTCATTCTCGTCCATCCAAAATTTGTTGGTATTAACGTGTTAAGGATCTTAAATTTCAGATATCAGTTAGAGAAGAGAAAGTTGGGTGTTTTCTTGGCTAGCATCAGTTGGATTATTATTATTATTATTAATAATAATAATTCTTACATGTGAGGAGGGGTGTACATAATAAAAATGAGTACAGTAATCTTATACAATACAAGTCACAACTGGTACAGAAGGAGAGAGGACCCTCCCAGCGAGGGCTCACATTCTACAATGGATTGGTGAGTATAGATTAGGTGAGGGTAGAGCTGGTCATGCAACGGTTTTGTGTATCGGTGATTACTACAGGTTGTAGGCTTGTCAGAAGATGTGAGTGGAGTGCCCCCAGACATAGGGCCACGGGGTACTCGGTACCGGGCCTCTTCTGTTCTGAGGATGTCATGGTGGCTAGACCCGGTCCGTGACCCTGCTAAGGGGCGTCCAATGAAAGGTGGTGGTTTGGTGCGTGGTGCAAGGTGCAATGAATAACGGGGACACAGGGTTGCAGTCTTTTTACCTCTTTACTGGAGACTTAGGGATCCACAATCCAGAGCACTGCTAACAAGGCTGGCTGAGACTGGCCGGTCCGAAGGCACATCCAGAGTTCCCTTTGCAGGTGGAAATCAGTGCCTACCAACGAGCGCCTGTGTGTTGTAGTCCTTCCCTGCTGAGCACCACGGGATAGTCCTCACAACTGTCATGTCTGTTTCTGATGGTCTTTGCTCTCTCCGTCCCCCAGATGATATGGCTAGGACGCACCCTTATGACGGAGTAGGCCTGGAGTTCTTCTGGGACCCTAGAGTCGCCCCTCTCCCACACTTGCCTCCTTTGTCTGCTTAGGTGATTTAGGTGAGACAGCCAACCTAGAGTTAACTGTCCTGCCGTGATTCAAAGTAATGCGTAAAGTCTCTTACTTTCTCGGTGCTCCGGCCACCGGCTATGCACCTCAGAAGGATGTTGACACGATCTCAGGGGCACGACTCCTTCTGGTTCTATCTCCTTTGTGCTGTGATCACGCTCCTCACTTCCCCACACTATACTTCGCTTCGTGTCCTTTCTTAAGATGCCGCCGCAAGGTAGTGCAGGTGCGGCTCTGTAATGATCTGTCCTCTTTCTAGGCCGCTGTCAGGATCCCACCCGACAGGTCCTCTCCCGAACTCTCCCGGGCTCTTTCTGCCTAACTTCCCGTCCAACCCCCAGTTTTACCAGAGTGTGAGGAGTGGCCGAGTAGATAGAACCACTCCCCCTGGTGGCCGGAGTGTGAAGTGTAATGTGTGTTTGTGATACCTGGTCAGAGGAACTCCTTTAGTGCAATCAGACATAGCATCGCTCCCCTTAGTGGCAGAGCGACATTACTGCAACGACCAGAACTCTGGGGCGCTGCATGAGTCTTCAGGTTCCTTTTGAAGGTTTCCACGATAGACGAGAATCTGATATGTTGTGGTAAAGAGTTCTTGAATAGGGGGGATGCGCAGGAGAAATCTTGTATGTGATTGTGGGAAGAGGAGATAAGTGGGAAGTCGAGAAGGGGATCTTGTGAGTATCGGAGGTTACATGCTGGTAGGTACCAGGAGATGTGGTCACAGATATATGGAGGGTACAGGTTGTGGATGGCTTTGTATGTCATGGTTAGGGTTTTGAACTGTTGTTTCTAGATAATGGGGAGCCAGTGTAGAGACTGACAGTGGGGAGAGGACAGGGAATAGGGGGGACAGGTGGATTAGCCTGGCAGCAGAGTTTAGAATAGATTGGAGGGGTGTGAGAGTGATGCAGTAGTCAAGGCGGGAGATGATGAGGGCATGAACTAGGGTTTTTGCAGTTTCTTGGTTGAGGAATTTACGGATCCGGGAAATATTTTTTAGTTAAAGTCGACATAAAGCAGAAAGGGCTTGGATATGTGGTTTGAACGATAGATCAGAGTCAAGGATTACCCGAAGGCAGCGAGCTTGTGGGACTGGGGAGAGTGAGCAGCCATTTACGTTAATGGATAGGTCTGTGGGGGGGGGGGGTCAAGTGAGATTGGGGAAAGATGATGAATT
This sequence comes from Ranitomeya imitator, assembly GCF_032444005.1. Lineage (NCBI taxonomy): Eukaryota > Metazoa > Chordata > Amphibia > Anura > Dendrobatidae > Ranitomeya > Ranitomeya imitator. Next base: position 789,081,039 of record NC_091282.1, on the reverse strand, counting down.
CTGTTTTGTCCATATTAAGTTTTAGAAATCTATTGGAGAAGAAGGATAAGATAGTGGACAGACATTGAGGGATTCTGGTTAGTAGGGAGGTGATATCTGGTCCAGAGATGTAGATCTGTGTGTCATCAGCATAGAGGTGATACTGAAAGCTGTGAGACACCATGAGCTGTCCCAGGCCGAAGGTGGAGATGAAGAATAGTAGAGGTTCTAGAACTGAACCTTGGGAGATTCCAACAGATAGGGGGCGAGATGAGGAGGTGGTGGGTAAGTGGGATACGCCGAATGTCCGGTCTGTTAGGTAAGATAGGATAGGGCCAGGTCTGTGATGCCAAGAGAAGAGAGCGTCTGTAGTAATAGGGAATAGTCTACTATGTCAAAGGTAGAGGGCAGGTCTAGGAGGAGGAGGACAGAGTAGTGTCACTTGGCTTTGGCAGTTAATAGGTCATTGGTGACCTTAGTTAGGGCAGTTTCAGTGGAGTAGTGTGGCCAGAAGCCAGATTGTAAGCAGTCAAAGATGGAGCAGGAAGAGAGGTGGGAGGACAGTTCAAAATGGACGTGTTGTACCAGTCGTTTTGAGGCATGGGGAGAAATGATATGGGGCGATAGCTAGTCACAGAGGATGGATCAAGAGAGGGCTTTTTCAGGATGGGTGTGATTGAGGCATGTTTGAAGCATGAGAGGAAAACACCAGTTGTCAGTGAGAGGTTGAAGGGATGGGTTAGGGTTGGGAGGAAGACTGTCATATCAGTCCATGTCATTGCAATACTTTTCCTCCTAGAATGGGAGTCCCATAGAAAATTGGTCTCCTTTCTTCCAACCATTGCATGACTCTGGTTTGTTTGCTTTTATTGGTGTCCCTTTGGGGATGGAAACATGCTTAAAGTGATGGAGTGCAAATGAAAGAATGGAAAGTCTTTTCCATGGAGGTCTGTCTAGAGGGCAGTCAGGTAACATTTTCAGTTTTTCACCATAAGGTCAGGCAGCTGCTAATGATTTTTTTCAGTGTCGTTGATATATTCACTTGCATCTAAAGGTACCGTCACACTAGACGATATCGCTAGCGATCCGTGACGTTGCAGCGTCCTGGCTAGCGATATCGTCCAGTGTGACACGCAGCAGCGATCAGGCCCCTGCTGTGATGTCGCTGGTCGGGGAAGAAAGGCCAGAACTTTATTTCGTCGCTGGCTCTCCCACTGACATCGCTGAATCGGCGTGTGTGACACCGATTCAGCGATGTCTTCGCTGGTAACCAGGGTAAACATCGGGTTACTAAGCGCAGGGCCGCGCTTAGTAACCCGATGTTTACCCTGGTTACCATCGTTAAAGTAAAAAAACAAACACTACATACTTAGCTACTGTCTCTGGCTGTGAGCGCCACCGTTCTGCTTTCCGGCCGCTGTGCTCACAGTCAGTGCAGAGAAGCAGAGCGCCGGGGGCAGACAGCGGTAGGTAAGTATGTAGTGTTTGTTTTTTTACTTTACCGATGGTAACCAGGGTAAACATCGGGTTACTAAGCGCGGCCCTGCGCTTAGTAACCCGATGTTTACCCTGGTTACCGGCATCGTTGGTTGCTGGAGAGCTGTCTGTGTGACAGCTCTCCAGCGACCAAACAGCGACGCTGCAGCGATCCGGATCGTTGTCGGTATCGCTGCAGCGTCGCTTAGTGTGACGGTACCTTAAGTCATTTAGTGGATGCAACTAAACATACCAGTGGAGTGGAGCTGCAAGAAGCTGCAAGTGCTCCATGTGGTGTAGCTCCGTGCCTTTGGTATTGCATAGGTGGCAGAAGAAAATAATTTGTACATAGCTCTATGTGCACCATTTTTTCTGATGGGTTAGCCAAGGTCACAGTGTAGCAAATCCAGGTAGGACTGGGTTAAATCCTAGGGCCAGCGTCACACCTAACGTATAAAAATATGGTCTGTTTTTTACGGGCGAGATACGCAGAAAAGTTCCTGAACAGTGATCCGTATTCAATGCGAGGATGCGATTTTTTTCTCCAAAAAGTATCCATGTGTCATCCTTATGGCATCCGTATGACATTCGTATGGCGAGATTTTCTCGCCGGCTTGAAAAATGGACATATAATGGATCCATGGGCTCAAATATTCTTGAAAACATATATACAGTCTATATATATGTATGTATATACTGTAGCGTGAGAAAGCTTCTGAATATTTTCTCACGCTAAAGTTCACATGAATTCATGCCGCCAGGGGGCGCAGTTTTGGTGAAGGCACCGCTAGTCACTGAAGCTCCGCTCCCTGCATTCCATTCGTTCCCCAGTCGTTTCCCAGATGTAACTGTATTTAACCCCTTCAGGTGGGACTTGACTGTACGGCGGACAGGTATGAGATATTGATTTTTTTAAATTTTTTATTCTTTCAGAAGAACGAGGGCTTCGCTTTGGATTGAGCGTACAATAAAGATATTAAAAACCTGTGTGTTTCTTTCTTTCATTAAAAGACTTTATTCTTAACGTGTGTGTGTTTTTTTTAAACACATTTCCTACTATTGGATTAATAATGGATAGGTGTCTTATTGACACCTCTACATTATTAACTAGGCTTAATGTCACCTTACAATAGCAATAGCAAGGTGACATTAACCAGCTTATTACCCCACATGCCAATGCCACAGGGCAGTGGGAAGAGAATGGCTAAGTGCCAGAATAGGTGCATTTAACACATGCGCCTTTTCTGGGGTGGCTAGGGGCAGATTTTTTTAGCTGGGGGGAGGGGGGGCAATAACCATGGACCCTCTCTAGGCTATTAATTTCTGCCCTGGCTTTCCCTTTCTGGCAGAGAAAATTGCGAAGGAGCCCGCGCCAGTTTTTTCTGTGAATTAACACCTAGAGCTCCCAAATTTTACACACAAACACTTCTAACATTATTCGTGAAGAATATGTAAAAATCTAATGGATATGAAATGGTTTACTGTATGTAAACCATGTCTCATATCCTGTCGGGTTTGATAAGGACATAGCAAAAGCCGGCAATTGAATTACCGGCTTTTGTACTATCTATCTCTGTATTATATATATATGTATATATATATATATATATATATATATATATATATATATATATACATTAATATATGTGTCAATGACATACTGTATATATATATATATATATATATATATATATATATATATATATATATATATATATATATCTACCTATACTATGCAGACATTTATTTTATCTATACTATTCTAACCTGTCAGTGTGATTTTACTGTACACTGCACTAAATTTCCGGCTTTTTCTATAGAACGTATTTCTCACAAGTCACACCTGTGGTCCGTGTGTAATCCATATTTTCTCGCCCCATAAACTTGCATTGGCGGATTTTTGTGCAATACGCTGACAAACGCAGCATGCTGCGATTTTCTACACCCATAAAATACGTCTGCGAAATATACGGCAGATAGGAGCTGCCCCATAGAGAAACAATGATCCGAGTGCAATGCGTAGTTCTTGCGCCTCTCACTTGTCCGTATTTCTCTCTAGTGTGACCCCGGCCTAACAGTGCAGGTCTTAATTAGATGCACCTGTCTAACTTTAGACCAAACAACACTGCCTTGTGTGGTCTCTACCTAATGCGTACCTGAGGGCTTGAGTCCCGACACTTGATAAATTGTCACCATATTCTTGTGCATTTTTAATAGTACATCTGCCGCAATGCATGATTGTTATTTTCTGGAGTATTCCTTTAAGTGCTATAAAAGAGTAAAAACAATAATAAGTAAAAACCGGCTAAAGTAATATTTTCGTCTGATCCATGAAAACAGGAGTTGTACATGTAAGCAATTCTATAAAGAGCTTGACACAAGCCCCGCATCAGAGGCCCTTTGTCAGGCTCGGGAACACAAACCAACCTTCACTTAAGAAAAATGTATTTCTATGGCACAAACAGCATTACAGGCTTATTTAAAACCTTTCTTAAGTTTTGCATTTTTTACTCAGGGGGAATGGAAAGAACTCTCAATGTCATTTTAAAAGTATTGCGGCTGTCACAGTCCTCTTTTTCTCTTCCAGGCGGCTCTCGGGAGAGGAGCTTAGAAATTTAACTTATTTTTTTATATTATTTCCTTTCAAAAGAACGCTGTAATTCACAAAGTGAGCAATGCGCAGCATCAATTTAGCTTCATAGAAAAAAGATTTGCAGGGTCAAGCACCGACCATAAGACGCCATCATAAGTTCTGCAGTTTTTATTACCTACTTTGATAAGTGTAAAAAAGCTCATTGAATTTGTTGAAGAGCAAGTGGGCGACCCCAACCCGAGCCATAGAATTTATGGATCAAAGACCTGACAGCTTATAGGAGAACTCCAGATGAAATAGGGTAGATTAAATGCTCCCCCTAATATAATTGGTCTAAATACTAGTCGGAAAATAGAATACACCAATTACATGATGGCAACATGTCCTATTTCTGGATGACCTCCAATCGGTGATAATCGAGATAGGGGTTGAACCTGTCACCAGTTTTGTCCTGTGTCAACTAAAAATATGACCTGAATCAGTGTCTGTGCTACAGTCCATCAATGGTTAAATAACCCCCTGACTCCTCCTGTATAGCCCCCCAAAACCTTTTGAATTCCTCCCGCGATGTATGATAATCCTGTCAGTAAGGTCCGATGGGCGTTATTTCTTCAGTCTCCATCCCTCCTCCCAGCTGCTGCTCGCCATCCTCCTGCTCTGATTCTCATGGATGACATCTCCTGCGTTATCCACATATAGCCGGGTGAAATCTCACGCCTGAGCAGAGAAATTGCCATCTTGCACCTCCGCACTATGCTCTGCCCTATTGCGGGCAGAGCTGGGAAGAAAAGTGCGTATGCGACATTTTTATTTAGGCCGCAGTAGGGCAGAGTGTAGTGCGCATGCCAGTAGCGTAGCTACCAGGGGGGCAGAGGGGGCCATCGCACCGGGCCCCGCGCTCTGAGGGGGCCCACCCGGAGCTACGCTACTGTAACTGCATCGGCGCTGCAGTTACATTCAGCGACAGGGCAGGGAGAATCGATCTCCCAGCTCTTCCGCTATAAGGCCCCTGAGCAGGCGGGGGGGCCCGGTGCCAGCAGTGGGCCCCCGGCCCGTTATCGCAATGTGAGCTGTATCGGCATCTAGCCGATACAGCTCACCGCATTGATGAGGGAAGGAGCGCTGCGCTCCTTCTCCCATCATCCCCCACACTGACAGCGGGCGCGATGACGTCACCGGAATGTGCCCGCTGTCAGTAGATGAGCGGGAGCAGGGAGCACCACTGAAACAAGGAGGAAGAGAGGCGAGTATTTGTTTATTTATAAGATCTGCCTATTTGGGGGGAGTGCTGCCTTATTTACAGGATCTGCCTATTGGGGGGGGGATGGTGCTGCCTTATATGCATGATCTGCCTATTTAGGGGGGGAGTGCTGCCTTGTATGCATGATCTGCCTATTCGGTGGGGGGGGGGGGGGTGCTGCCTTATTTACAGGATCTGCCTATTGCGGGGGGTGCTGCCTTAGTTACAGGATCTGCCAATTGGGGGGGGGGGTGCTGCCTTATATGCATGATCTGCCTATTTGGGGGGGGAGTGCTGCCTTATATGCATGATCTGCCTATTTGGGGGGGAGTGCTGCCTTATTTACAGGATCTGCCTATTGGGGGGGGGGGGGGGGGTGCTGCCTTATTTACAGGATCTGCCTATTGGGGGGGTGCTGCCTTTTTTACAGGATCTGCCTATTGGGGGGGGGGTGCTGCCTTATTTACAGGATCTGCCTATTGGGGAGGGTGCTGCCTTATATGAAGGATCTGCATATTGGGGGGTGCTGCCTTATATACAGATTCTGCCTATTGGGGGGTTCTGCCTTATATATAGGATCTGCCTATGGGGCTGCTGCCTTATATACGGGATCTGCCTGTGGGGGTGCTGCCTTATATACAGTATCTGCCTATGGGGGATGCTGCCTTATATACAGGATCTGCCTATGGGGGTACTGTCTTATACTACAGGGTCTGCCTATGGGGGTACTGTCTTATACTACAGGGGCTGCCTATGGGGTGCTGTCTTATACTACAGGGTCTGCCGATAGGGGTGCTGTCTTATACTACAGGGTCTGCCTATGGGGTACTGTCTTATACTACAGGGTCTGCCTATGGGGTACTGTCTTATACTACAGGGTCTGCCGATAGGGGTGCTGTCTTATACTACAGGGTCTGCCTATGGGGTACTGTCTTATACTACAGGGTCTGCCTATGGGTTACTGTCTTATACTACATGGTCTGCCGATAGGGGTGCTGCCTTATACTACAGGGTCTGCCTATGGGGTACTGCCTTATACTACAGGGTCTGCCGATAGGGGTGCTGTCTTATACTACAGGGTCTACCTATGGGGGTGCTGCCTTGTACTATATTGAGGACTATCTGGCACATTATACTATATGGATGTTATCTATGGGGCCATCACACAGTGAAGGGGCATCATACAGTGTGGGGATTACAGTGAGGGGGCCATCATAGAGTGTTGGAGCCATCAAACAGTTTGGAGGCTAATAAGGAGTCAGTATACTGTGTGGGTGGTACTATACAGCTAGGGGGCATTATACTGTTTATAGGGGAGCTGTACAGGGGGGAGACTGAGGACATTATTATTAAATGTAAAGTGGGCACTTATTGTTATAGGGGAACTGAGGTTACTGTGACTATCAAAGGGGCACACAGGGCAATATTACTTTCTAGGGGGCAAAATGTGGGCACTAATTTCTAGGGCACTTGCACCCGGCATTACTTTAGAGGGTACAGAGAACCACACAGCAGGTGCAGTAATAGGGACACATATGGCAGCATAGGCTCAGTATTGGGGTATCAGGTGCAGTAATAGGGACACATACGGCAGCAGCGGCCCAGTATTGGGGTATCAGGTGCAGTAATAGGGACACATATGGCAGCAGCGGCTCAGTATTGGGGTATCAGGGGCAGTAATAGGGACACATACGGCAGCAGCGGCTCAGTATTGGGGTATCAGGGGCAGTAATAGGGACACATACGGCAGCAGTTGCTCAGTATTGGGGCATCAGGGGCAGTAATAGGGACACATACGGCAGCAGCGGCTCAGTATTGGGGTATCAGGTGCAGTAATAGGGACACATACGGCAGCAGATGCTCAGTATTGGGATATCAGGTGCAGTAATAGGGACACATACGGCAGCAGCGGCTCAGTATTGGGTATCAGGTGCAGTAATAGGGACACATACGGCAGCAGCAGCTCAGTATTGGGTATCAGGTGCAGTAATAGGGACACATACGGCAGCAGCTGCTCAGTATTGGGGTATCAGGGGCAGTAATAGGGACACTTACGGCAGCGGTGGATCAGTATTGGGGTATCAGGTGCAGTAATAGGGACACATACGGCAGCAGCGGCTCAGTATTGGGGTATCAGGTGCAGTAATAGGGACACATACGGCAGCAGCGGCTCAGTATTGGCATATCAGGTGCAGTAATAGGGACACATACGGCAGCAGCTGCTCAGTATTGGGGTATCAGGGGCAGTAATAGGGTCACATACGGCAGCAGCGGCTCAGTAATATGGTATCAGGTGCAGTAATAGGGACACATACGGCAGCAGCGGCTCAGTATTGGGGTATCAGGTGCAGTAATAGGGACACATACGGCAGCAGCTGCTCAGTATTGGGGTATCAGGGGCAGTAATAGGGACACATATGGCAGCAGCGGCTCAGTATTGTGGTATCAGGTGCAGTAATAGGGACACATACGGCAGCAGCGGATCGGTATTGGGGAATCAGGTGCAGTAATAGGGACACATACGGCAGCAGCGGCTCAGTATTGTGGTATCAGGTGCAGTAATAGGGACACATACGGCAGCAGCGGCTCAGTATTGGGGAATCAGGGGCAGTAATATGGACACATATGGCAGTAGCGGCTCAGTATTGGGGTATCAGATGCAGTAATAGGGACACATACGGCAGCGGCGGCTCAGTATTGGGGTATCAGGGGCAGTAATAGGGACACATACGGCAGCAGTGGCTCAGTATTGGGGTATCAGGTGCAGTAATAGGGACACATACGGCAGCAGTGGCTCAGTATTGGGGTATCAGGTGCAATAATAGGGACACATACGGCAGCAGCGGCTCAGTATTGGGGTATCAGATGCAGTAATAGGGACACATACGGCAGCGGCGGCTCAGTATTGGGGTATCAGATGCAGTAATAGGGACACATACGGCAGCGGCGGCTCAGTATTGGGGTATCAGGGGCAGTAATAGGGACACATACGGCAGCAGTGGCTCAGTATTGGGGTATCAGGTGCAGTAATAGGGACACGTACAGCAGCAGCTGCTCAGTAGGATCAGCAGGATGAGGAGTTTGTGCAGGTTGGGAATAGATGGTGATGGGGCTGGAATATGAGAAGTGAAATGTGTCTTTGTTGTATTCTCTGCAGACGAGTCCTGGCTGGAAGAAGTTGTCATGTCGGTCTGGGCCAGATGGAAAAGACATGAAAAGTGAACGATTCCATCATAAAGGACATCAGCGGTAAGAGATTATCTGTAACTGTGCTGTGATCTCTTACATGTTCCGTAGGACTGGTATCTACTACTGACCATATGGCGGTAATATCCATGTTGGTCTTTATATAGAGATCATCTTCAATAATAGCGCTGTCATCTGCTGAAGTTCTCCTCCACTATTAGGGCGCGTCACCCAGTTATAATCAATGTTACCTGGTTAGGGGCCCACTCAGAAGCTTCGCCCCCCCCTGAACCAAAACCCTAGCTACGCCTCTGGCGCAGGCGCAAGTCGATGATTTCTCTGCTCAGGCGCGAGATTTCACCCGGCTATATGTGGATAACGCAGCAGATGTCATACATGTCAATCAGATCATGAGCATGGCGAGCAGCAGCTGGGAGAAGGAATAGAGAAGCCAGGAAGATGTCCTCCTCCTCCAAACACCTTTCCCCCCCCTCCAGACTGCTCTGTCCCCCTCCAGACTCCTCTGTCCTCCTCCAGTCTGCTCTGTCCTCCTCCAGACTGCTCTGTCCCCCACCAGACTGCTCTGTCCTCCTCCAGACTGCTCTGTCCCCCTCCAGACTCCTCTGTCCTCCAGACTCCTCTGTCCTCCCCCAGATTCCTCTGTCCTTTTCAGACTCCTCTGTCCTCCTCCAGACTCCTCTGTCCTCCCCCAGACTTCTCTGTCCTCCTCCAGACTGCTTTGTCCTTTTCAGACTCCTGTGTCCCCTTCCAGACTCCTTTGTCCTCCTCCAGACTCCTATGTCCTCCTCCAGACTGCTCTGTCCTCCTCCAGACTCCTATGACCTCCTCCAGACTCCTCTGTCCTCCTCCTCCAGATTCCTCTGTCCTCCTCCAGACTCCTCTGTCCTCCTCCAGACTGCTCTGCCCTCCTCCAGACTCCTCTGTCCTCCTCCAGACTCCTCTGTCCTCCTCCAGATTCCTCTGTCCTCCTCCAGACTCCTCTGTCCTTTTCAGACTCCTCTGTTCTCCTCCAGACTCCTCTGTCTTTTTCAGACTCCTCTGTCCTCCTCCAGACTCCTCTGTCCTCCCTCCTCCAGACTCCTCTGTCCTCCTCCAGACTCCTCTGTCCTCCTCCAGACTCCTCCAGACTACTCTGTCCTCCTCCAGATTCCTCTGTCCTCCTCCAGACTCCTCTGTCCTCCTCCAGACTCCTCCAGACTGCTCTGTCCTCCTCCAGACTCCTCTGACCTCCTCCAGACTCCTCTATCCTCCTCCTCCAGATTCCTCTGTCCTCCTCCAGACTCCTCTGTCCTCCTCCAGACTCCTCCAGACTGCTCTGTCCTCCTCCAGACTCCTCTGACCTCCTCCAGACTCCTCTGTCCATCTCCTCCAGATTCCTCTGTCCTCCTCCAGACTCCTCTGTCCTCCTCCAGACTCCTCCAGACTGCTCTGTCCTCATCCAGATTCCTCTGTCCTCCTCCAGACTGCTCTGTCCTCCTCCAGAATCCTCTGTCCTTCTCCTCCAGATTCCTCTGTCCTCCTCCATACTCCTCTGTCCTCCTCCAGACTGCTCTGTCCTCCTCCAGACTGCTCTGTCCTCCTCCAGACTGCTCTGTCCTCCTCCATACTCCTCTGTCCATTTCAGACTCCTCTGTTCTCCTCCAGACTCCTCTGTCCTTTTCAGACTCCTCTGTCCTCCTCCAGACTCCTCTGTCCTCCTCCAGACTCCTCCAGACTGCTCTGTCCTCCTCCAGACTCCTCTGTCCTCCTCCAGACTCCTCTGTCCTCCTCCAGATTCCTCTGTCCTCCTCCAGACTCCTCTGTCCTCCTTCAGACTCCTCTGTCCTCCTCCAGACTCCTCCAGACTGCTCTGTCCTCCTCCAGACTTCTATGACCTCCTCCAGACTCCTCTGTCCTCCTCCTCCAGATTCCTCTGTCCTCCTCCAGACTCCTCTGTCCTCCTCCAGACTGCTCTGTCCTCCTCCAGACTGCTCTGTCCTCCTCCAGACTGCTCTGTCCTCCTCCAGACTCCTCTGTCCTCCTCCAGATTCCTCTGTCCTCCTCCAGACTCCTCTGTCCTTTTCAGACTCCTCTGTTCTCCTCCAGACTCCTCTGTCCTTTTCAGACTCCTCTGTCCTCCTCCAGACTCCTCTGTCCTCCTCCAGACTCCTCCAGACTGCTCTGTCCTCCTCCAGATTCCTCTGTCCTCCTCCAGACTCCTCTGTCCTCCTCCAGACTCCTCTGTCTTCCTCCAGACTCCTCCAGACTCCTCTGTGCTCCTCCAGACTCCTCTGTCCTCCTCCAGACTCCTTCAGACTGCTCTGTCCTCCTCCAGACTCCTCTGACCTCCTCCAGACTCCTCTGTCCTCCTCCTCCAGATTCCTCTTTCCTCCTTCAGACTCCTCTGTCCTCCTCCAGACTCCTCCAGACTGCTCTGTCCTCCTCCAGACTCCTCTGACCTCCTCCAGACTCCTCTGTCCTCCTCCTCCAGATTCCTCTGTCCTCCTCCAGACTCCTTTGTCCTTTTCAGACTCCTCTGTCCTCCTCCAGACTCCTCTGTCCTCCTCCAGACTCCTTTGTCCTTTTCAGACTCCTCTGTCCTCCTCCAGACTCCTCTGTCCTCCTCCAGACTCCTCTGTTCTCCTCCAGACTCCTCTGTCCTTTTCAGACTCCTCTGTCCTCCTCCAGACTCCTCTGTCCTCCTCCAGACTCCTCTGTCCTTTTCAGACTCCTCTGTTCTCCTCCAGACTCCTCTGTCCTTTTCAGACTCCTCTGTCCTCCTCCAGACTCCTCTGTCCTCCTCCAGACTCCTCCAGGCTGCTCTGTCCTCCTCCAGACTCCTCTGTCCTCCTTCAGACTCCTCTGTCCTCCTCCAGACTCCTTTGTCCTCCTCCAGATTCCTCTGTCCTCCTCCAGACTCCTCTGTCCTCCTCCAGACTCCTCTGTCCTCCTCCAGACTCCTCCAGACTGCTCTGTCCTCCTCCAGACTCCTATGACCTCCTCCAGACTCCTCTGTCCTCCTCCAGACTCCTCTGTCCTCCTCCAGACTGCTCTGTCCTCCTCCAGACTGCTCTGTCCTCCTCCAGACTCCTCTGTCCTCCTCCAGATTCCTCTGTCCTCCTCCAGACTCCTCTGTCCTTTTCAGACTCCTCTGTTCTCCTCCAGACTCCTCTGTCCTTTTCAGACTCCTCTGTCCTCCTCCAGACTCCTCTGTCCTCCTCCAGACTCCTCCAGACTGCTCTGTCCTCCTCCAGATTCCTCTGTCCTCCTCCAGACTCCTCTGTCCTCCTCCTCCAGATTCCTCTGTCCTCCTCCAGACTCCTCTGTGCTCCTCCAGACTCCTCTGTCCTCCTCCAGACTCCTCCAGACTGCTCTGTCCTCCTCCAGACTCCTCTGACCTCCTCCAGACTCCTCTGTCCTCCTCCTCCAGATTCCTCTGTCCTCCTCCAGACTCCTCTGTCCTCCTCCAGACTGCTCTGTCCTCCTCCAGACTCCTCTGACCTCCTCCAGACTCCTCTGTCCTCCTCCAGACTCCTCCAGACTGCTCTGTCCTCCTCCAGACTCCTCTGTCCTCCTCCAGACTCCTCCAGACTGCTCTGTCCTCCTCCAGACTCCTCTGACCTCCTCCAGACTCCTCTGTCCTCCTCCTCCAGACTCCTCCAGACTGCTCTGTCCTCCTCCAGACTCCTCTGTTCTCCTCCAGACTCCTCTGTCCTTTTCAGACTCTTCTGTCCTCCTCCAGACTCCTCTGTCCTCCTCCAGACTCCTCCAGACTGCTCTGTCCTCCTCCAGACTCCTCTGTCCTCCTCCAGACTCCTCCAGACTGCTCTGTCCTCCTCCAGACTCCTCTGTCCTCCTCCAGACTCCTCTGTCCTCCTCCAGACTCCTTTGTCCTTTTCAGACTCCTCTGTCCTCCTCCAGACTCCTCTGTTCTCCTCCAGACTCCTCTGTCCTTTTCAGACTCCTCTGTCCTCCTCCAGACTCCTCTGTCCTCCTCCAGACTCCTCTGTTCTCCTCCAGACTCCTCTGTCCTCCTCCTCCAGATTCCTCTGTCCTCCTCCAGACTCCTCTGTCCTCCTCCAGACTGCTCTGTCCTCCTCCAGACTGCTCTGTCCTCCTCCAGACTCCTCTGTCCTCCTCCTCCAGATTCCTCTGTCCTCCTCCAGACTCCTCTGTCCTCCTCCACACTGCTCTGTCCTCCTCCAGACTGCTCTGTCCTCCTCCAGATTCCTCTGTCCTCCTCCAGACTCCTCTGTCCATTTCAGACTCCTCTGTTCTCCTCCAGACTCCTCTGTCCTTTTCAGACTCTTCTGTCCTCCTCCAGACTCCTCTGTCCTCCTCCAGACTCCTCCAGACTGCTCTGTCCTCCTCCAGACTCCTCTGTCCTCCTCCAGACTCCTCCAGACTGCTCTGTCCTCCTCCAGACTCCTCTGACCTCCTCCAGACTCCTCTGTCCTCCTCCTCCAGATTCCTCTGTCCTCCTCCAGACTCCTCTGTGCTCCTCCAGACTCCTCTGTCCTCCTCCAGACTCCTCTGTCCTCCTCCTCCAGATTCCTCTGTCCTCCTCCAGACTCCTCTGTCCTCCTCCAGACTCCTCTGTCCTTTTCAGACTCCTCTGTTCTCCTCCAGACTCCTCTGTCCTTTTCAGACTCCTCTGTCCTCCTCCAGACTCCTCTGTCCTCCTCCAGACTCCTCCAGACTGCTCTGTCCTCCTCCAGATTCCTCTGTCCTCCTCCAGACTCCTCTGTCCTCCTCCAGACTCCTCTGTCCTCCTCCAGACTGCTCTGTCCTCCTCCAGACTCCTCTAACCTCCTCCAGACTCCTCTGTCCTCCTCCAGACTCCTTTGTCCTTTTCAGACTCCTCTGTCCTCCTCCAGACTCCTCTGTCCTCCTCCAGACTCCTTTGTCCTTTTCAGACTCCTCTGTCCTCCTCCAGACTCCTCTGTTCTCCTCCAGACTCCTCTGTCCTTTTCAGACTCCACTGTCCTCCTCCAGACTCCTCTGTCCTCCTCCAGACTCCTCTGTCCTCCTCCAGACTGCTCTGTCCTCCTCCAGACTCCTCTGTCCTTTTCAGTCTCCTCTATCCTCCTCCAGACTCCTCTGATCTCTTCACACTCCTCTGTCCTCCTCCAGACTCCTCTGTCCTCCTCCAGACTCCTCTGTCCTCCTCCAGACTCCTCTGATCTCTTCACACTCCTCTGTCCTCCTCCAGACTCCTCTGTCCTCCTCCAGACTCCTCTGATCTCTTCACACTCCTCTGTCCTCCTCCAGACTCCTCTGTCCTCCTCCAGACTCCTCTGTCCTCCTCCAGACTCCTCTGATCTCTTCACACTCCTCTGTCCTCCTCCAGACTCCTCTGTCCTCCTCCAGACTCCTCTGATCTCTTCACACTCCTCTGTACTCCTAAAGACTTCGCTGTCCCCTCCTAATATCTCTGTGTCTCCCAGACTCTTCTCTTCTATCCAGAATCCTGTTCCCTGCAGACCTCTCTGTGAAACTTTAACAATATTTAATAATACATACATACTGAGCAAAGTAAAACAATGTAACCACAGGTCACTGAACCATGGCAAACAATGTAATAATAGTTACTCTTAGGCCATGTTCACACAGTGCGTTTTTTACTGCGGAACCGCAGCGGTTTTGCGGTTTAGGGTTAGGGTTAGGGTTAGGGGTAGGGTTAGGGGTAGGGTTAGGGTTAGGGGTAGGGTTAGGGTTAGGGGTAGGGTTAGGGTTAGGGGTAGGGTTAGGGTATTTTCAGCCATTTTAGCCCTAAAAAGCTTCCTAGGAAACACACAGTCTCTGCATAGAAAACTGCATAAAAAAAGGATAAAAAAACGCATCAAAAAACGCATCAAAAAACGCATCAAAAAACGCATAAAAAAAGGACAAAAAAAGGACCAAAAAAAGGACCTGCGTTTTCTGCCAAGAGCTGCAGTTTTTAAAAAAAACTGTCCTGAAAAAAAAAGGATGGAAAATCTGAACGTGTGAACATACCCTTAGGCTATGTGCACACTTTGCAGATTCCACTGCGGATTTTTCCGCAGCGGAATTGCAAAATCCGCAGTGAAAACCCATCGCGGTTTTTACTGCGGATTTATCGTGGTTTTTACTGCGTTTTCTTCTGCGGATTTTCAACTGCAGTTTTTTTATTGGAGCAGCTGAAAATCCGCAGAAAAGAAGTGACATGCTGCGGAATGTAATCCGCAGCGCTTCCGCGCGGATTTTTCTGCAGCATGTGCACAGCGTTTTTTGTTTCCCATAGGTTTACATTGAAATGTAAACTCATGGGAAACTGCTGCGGATCCGCAGCGGTCGAATCCGCTGCGGATCCGCAGCAAAATCCGCAAAGTGTGAATATAGCCTTAGGCTATGTGCACACGTAGGAAATGTGGTGCAGAATTTTCTGCACTAAATCTGCATCTGCATATTTGATGCAGTTTCTGTGCAGTTTCTATGCAGTTTCTGTGCAGTTTCTGTGCAGTTTCTGTGCAGTTTCTGTGCAGTTTCTATGCAGTTTCTATGCAGTTTCTGTGCAGTTTCTGTGCAGTTTCTGTGCAGTTTCTATGCAGTTTCTGCGCAGTTTCTGCGCAGTTTCTGCGCAGTTTCTATGCAGTTTCTGTGCAGTTTCTGTGCAGTTTCTGTGCAGTTTCTGTGCAGTACAATGTAAATCAATGTGAAAAGAAAAAAGCTGCGCACATGGTGCAGAAAAATCTGCTGCAGAAACGCTGCAGAACTGCACAAAAGAAGCGACGTGCACTTCTTTGAAATCTGCAGCGTTTCTGTGCAGATTTTTCTGCACCATGTGCGCAGCTTTTTTCTTTTTACATTGATTTACATTGTACTGTAAATCACAGTGCAGTTCTGCAGCGTTTCTGCAGCAGAAAAATCTGCTGCAGTTCTGCACCAATTCTGCACTAAATCTGCATCGTGTGCACATACCCTAACTCTAGAAAAGCAATATAAGGATAACCACACTGACTTTAGCCAAACAGTGAAATAATAGCTTCTCTAAACCTGGTAAAATAAGGTAACATTAGGTGCAATGACGGTTGCAAAGCAAATAATGTTCACATGCCCAGTAGTAAAGTTTTAGATGCCAAAAATGGAAATAACTGAATACAGTACAGGATGCATTCATCTGATGAGAATAGAATTGTCTTAAAGTTAAAATTGTTTCTGCTTGACTGTAGTCCGGCTGCAATTATTTTTTTTAACTTGATCAAAAAATGTAGTATGCATAAATATTTGGCCTGCAAAAAAGAAAGATAGGATATCAAGTGGATCTTTTGAAGTCTGTTGGAAACAGATCATAATGGTTTAGTAATTTATGTAATCTAATGCATTTTAAGCACTGTCCAAGTAAAACTACTAGAAGTGTTCAGAGAGACAAAAATGGCTCCATCAGAAACGGAACAAAATGGAAACCAAAGTGTGCTTCCATTTTTTTCTCCATTTTTAACTGATACATTTTGTTTAATACTGGATCATTATAAATGGATGACAACTGGGTATAAGACCATTGCCTCATATTGGGTGCACGTGTCCTAGTAAAATTCATACAAAACAGTGTATAAAAGGGTCCACTGAATAAAGATAGATGAACCGCCCTAAGTATAACCATGTAGCAATAGCTACATGGTTATTAAGTGCACTGATCATTAAGTGCACTGATCCTAGTAACCTACTGCAACAATAGCCACACTGACCCTGGTAAAACAATGATGTGTAACTTATTGAACCGTAGTAAGAAAATGTAGCTGCACTGCACAAAAGTAGACAAAGTAACATATGAAACCAAAGTAAACAATGTATCTAGTGTGAAATCATAGATTCTAAGTGAAGTAAAACTGTTCTCCGAATCGTTTAACCATTCCTTCTTCTAATTAGTAAAAAGTGAGACATCCTTCACGGTACATCGACGTTCCTGACTCTCATTAAAGCATCCCGGCTTTTACTTAGATGATTATCATTTAACGAAAGTTGGAGTAACACGTTAAAGAGCAAATATAATGTGTAGATTAAAATCTGAGCTCTGTATTGAAAATCATTTAAGGGATACATAATCAGTGCCGATAGCAAAATGAATAATGTAATTTGGGAAATTAAAACGGCTTGTTCCAATTTGCTTGGTGAACATCACATGCTGGAATATTGCTTTGTCGATCAATGCAATCAGCATCCAATACCGGAAATTCACACTTTACTATCCTACCGCTATTACAGCAATGAAACCATTTCCATAATCGCCAATGTAGACAGATAAGCGTCATATGTTTACTTTTAGTGATAAGCGAATACTTTCGGCACTATTCATTACTTGCACAAATAGTATGCTATTCGGGCTATCTGTTTCTCGACGAGTAATTAGGTATTTGCCTCGGTATATTCGAGTGACCTGCCTGGGCTGGCTTGCCAATCATAGCAATGTCACGCCATCTTTGGTGTGGCATTACTGTGACTGGCTGGCTTTACAGCATCATAAAGTAGAAAGTGTAGTGAGAGTGTAGTGTGAGCATAGGGAGAGTGAAAGCAGAGTATAAGGAGAGTTTCTGATTACAAAAAGCTCTTTTAAGAGCTACTGAGAGTGAAGATTGGTTCTCTGCTAGGTTAAGATAGGGAGAGATTTAATATGAGGGAGAGGGAAAGGCAGGCAGGGTGTTATCATTTCAAGTACATGCTGCAGATTTCTGCTAGTTTGCATTGTGTATACTGTAGGATCAGCCTGTGGGATTAGGGAGAGAGGAAGGGTTTCATATCCAGTACCATAATACACAAAACAGCTATTATAGAGCAAAATAATATTCCTCAGTACCAGAATATACTAAACAATTTTTTTTTAGCTAATTAATATTCCTGAGTACCAGCATGTACTAAACCGCTCAATTTTTACAGCTAAATAATATTCCTCAGTGCCAGCATAAACTAAAAGATGGTTTTAGAGCTAAATAATATTCCTCATTTATTGCTAAAATAGCTAATATTTATCTAGCAGTTGTGCGACTGGTGGAAAGCCTGCTGAGATGCGCAAACGTCACTATGTACCAGTAATGTTCCTGAGTCTGTTGTTGCTGTGTGTAATAGAGCCGATAGCTAAAAAATTACTCATGCATTGCTAGAAACAGTGAATTTGTACATAACACCTCTGTGAGGGTACTCGTGAAAAATAAACAGGATTTTTTTTTCTGTAACGCATTCAATATGGGAAAGGATGACATTAAGGAACAAGGATGTGGATGTGGTGGTGCCCACCAAGGCCATGTGACAGATCAAAAGGTGACTTTATCTCATTCTAGCTTCCTTTCAAAATTTGATAAGCGCACTACACCACTGTCGAACTCAGGCAAGTGCGAGATTGTTGTGGGTTGGATGGAAGACAAAGGCTCTTGTGTGTTGACAAGCAGCACCACCAAGTCTTCCACATGGTCCAGACTTAGTAGCCAAGAGACTGGGCTTCATAATTCTCAACCTGGTCTTCTTTCCTCACCTCATCAAGGGTCCCAGGAGACATATGACCCCAACCTTGCCACTCCAAGGGCCTGTTTATGTTCCCTTGTAATTTTTTCAGGACTCTCACCATGCACCATTAAGAAGGGCCATAAGGAGGTGGAGTGCAGTGATGCACAAACATTTGAGCACCCACGACCAGAAAAAAGCCACATTGAGGAAGGTCAATTCATGTCTGAAGAGGTGGAGGATAGTCATGACGCACAGTTGCCATCAGGTCAACCTAAACTCTCAACTCAGAAGCAGGATCAGATTGATGAATTGGAAGACGACGTGGTCGATGATGAGGCCACTGATCCAACCTGGCACCATGGCATGCCTAGCAAGCACTGCAGGGCAGACAGGAATTTGTCCGTAGCACAGAAACTGGCAAGAAGGGGTAGTGGAGGGAGAAGTCAGTCAACTGTTCCACAGAACCCCACCGCACTTGACTAGATAACAGGCCAAGAGTGCATTGTTCCCCTATATGGCAGTTTTTTTCTGACATGCCTTCAGACAAAACAATTATAATTTGCAGCATCTAACAAACCAAGCTGAGAAAAGCCAAGAACACTGTCAACCTGTGCACTAACAGCATGAAGAAGCACTTTGTAGCAAAGCACCACAGTAGGTGGGCGGAATGCCTGTGTACAAAATTGGTGTTTGACAGTGTAACCATTGGCCCTTCCCCAGTGCTACATCCTTACCAATCTGCTATCCAGAAATTCATGCTGAGGCCTCCTGCCCACAACCTGCAATTGCACAGACACTACAGTCAGCAACCATGTCCAGTTCATTGTCCCAGCGCAGCATTCAGTTGTCCCTTGTCAGCATGCATATCTCTTCCCAAATTGTTAGATAGGGCATACATATTCGTTAGCAGTTTTCATTGTTCGCTGCTGGATGAATACCATTTCTGGCTTTTCCAGGCTCCTAAATGAGACTTGTGCCTCTTTATTAATCTGTCGCATTCCTTAACTTTTCTAAATTTTGGTTAAAAAAAATGGTGGTAGGGTATTGGTCAATTTCTGTACATGTTAAGCAGGTATAAGGGACTGGGTTAATATGATCTCTTCAGGCCGCACATATTGGAACATGGTCATTGCCAGGCTAAGGCCTTTACCTGAGCTCTGTAGCACTGCCTGTCACCTGAGTAATACACTCCACAGATATCATCACTCTCTGGGACATATCCTGTAATTACTCCATTGTTGCTCAAAACTATGCAAAAAACACATTCTGCCTGGTTGGATTCCAGAAGAAGTGCTTGGTCTTGTGCAGATTGGTCAATGGTACTCCTGTCTCTTTCCCTTGAGGAGGCTGCTTCCAAGTAAAATGAGGCTTGTACATGTTCCTGACATGGGTTTCAGGCCTGACAGACTGACTATAAGGCCGGGATCACACATGCGAGAAACACGTCCGTGTCTCGCATGTGAAATCCAAGCTCTGTCGCCGGCACTTGGGAGCGGAGCGTGCAGCTCCATGTGTTGCTATGTAACCGCACGCTCCGCTCCAAAGTGCCGGCGCCAGAGCTTGGATTTCACATGCGAGACACGGACGTGTTTCTCGCATGTGTGATCCCGGCCTAATACAGGCCCTCGCTTGTTACGCTTTATTCAGAATTTAATTCTAATGCTTTCGGTGTCTGGTAGAATCCAATTTCATGACATTGATCATACAGTGCCCCCAACTCCTGTATTATATTCACCTTACAGCTGCTTCACCCGCTATGACAGTGGATCCATTGGGATCTGGTGGCCAAAATGAACTGGGAAGTTCAAAAAACTCAGATTTCACAGCACCTGCTGGCCCTCTGAAAATGTGAAGAGAGGGCCGCATAATGACATGGCGGTGGGCATGGTGGTGGTGGTGGCGAGCAAAACCCCAAATTAAAATGGGCATGTTTTAGCTGGCATTGTAATTAGATGGTGTATATGTATTCCACTATCTGGCTAACTATTTGGTATGAGAGAGGGACCTCCCAAATGTTAAAAGAAAAACTAAAGCCAAAATGCTCCATGTGAACATATGCTAAAGGAGAGGTATAATGTTTTTTTTTGTTTTGTATTATATACATGCAATTACATACATTGTTCCCTTTAAAAAAAATTAGATTTGGTTTAGAAGGTCTTTTTAAAAATCTGTAAAACCGATACAATAGTTTGACATTATTCCCAGATATTATATGTGAGTCAGAGAGGCAAGCAGGATCTTCTCCATGCTGTTCCCATTGAGTTTTAGCTCTTTCCCATCCATTACAGCTTTTTTCTCGGGCCCCCAGACCTGTTTGTTGGGTCCAGCAGAAAAATATTCAGCTTTTCCATTGTCTTGCATTGGATTCGTTATTCGGTAAAAATACACAGATATTAGAAATTATTTGTTATGATATTCCCGAATCCGAATATTTCACTATTCGCTCATCACTAGGGTTGAGCGACTTTTCTTTTCATATGATCGGGTCGGGTTTCACGAAACCCGACTTTTTCAAAAGTCGGGTCGAGTGAAATCGGCCGATTCTATAGAAAAGTCGGGGTCGGGGTCGGCCGAAACACGAAACCCAATGCAGTGCATTGGGTTTCTAATGGTTCCCAGGGTCTGAAGGAGAGGAAACTCTCCTTCAGGCCCTGGGATCCATATTTAAGTGTAAAATAAAGAATCAAAATAAAAAATATTGATATACTTACCCTTGGACGCGCCCTGGTTATCACCGGCAGCCTTCCTTCCTAAGAATGAGCGCCTGAAGGACCTTCAATGACGTCGCGGCTTGTGATTGGTCGCGTGAGCGGTCACATGGGCGTCACGCGACCAATCACAAGCCGCGACGTCATCTAAGGTCCTTCAGGCACTGATTCTTAGGAAGGAAGGCTGCGGGTTAGAACCAGGGCGCGTCCGAGGGTGAGTATATACCAATTAGGAATATACTCACCCTCGGACGCGCCTTCGGACGCTTCCTTCCTAAGAATTAACGCCTGAAGGACCTTAGATGACGTCGCGGCTTGTGATTGGTCGCATGACGCCCATGTGACCGCTCACGCGACCAATCACAAGCCGTGATGTCATCGAAGGCCCTTCAGGCGCTCATTCTTAGGAAGGAAGGCTGCCGGTGAGAACCAGGGTGCGTCCGAGGGTGAGTATATCAATATTTTTTTAATTTTATTCTTAATTTTACACTTAAATATGAATTCCGATACCGATTCCCGATATCTTAAACATATCGGAACTCGGTATCGGAATTCCGATTCCAGATCAGAAGATCGCCGACCTCATGGCCGACCCCACACAGGGGTCGGGTCGGGTTTCATGAAACCCGACTTTGCCAAAAGTCGGCGACTTCTGAATCTGGCCGACCCGTTTCGCTCAACCCTACTCATCACTATTTACTTTATGTGGCTTCTCACCATTTTGTCCTTTTTAACGCTGAAGCTTATTTGTGGTCTCCTCAATACATGTTCAAGAGAGCAGACATGGATATCCACCATATTTGTGGTTCATGCGTGAAGTGGAATGCTTGGTGCAATGTTGTCAGGGGATAGTTAAGTTCGATGTGTATACTTTTGCAAACTTTTTATTAACCCCTTTCTGACATCAGACGTACTATCCCGTCGAAGTGGGGTGGGCCCCCATGACCAGGGACGGGATAGTACGTCATGCACTTTAATGCGACACTGCGACTTAAGTCGCGGTGATCGCATTAAAATTCCGATGCCATCTTACCTCAGGGAAGATGGCCTCGGCATACTGGGGTATGGCGTCCCCTCCCCCGCCTCCCGATCGCTGTGATTGGCTGTTCAATTCTGAACAGCCAATCACAGCCTTTCTCATTGTTTCAGCCAATCAGCTTGGCTGAAACAGTGAGGTCCCAGGCTAGGATCGAGTACCGATGTACTCGATCCTGGGGCCGGTGCCTGGCAACCCAGGCACCGGCCAAAACCCCCCGGATTGGCGCGATCGACGATCACATCGATCGCGCCAATCGCAGGGCATAGCGGTGGTGTTACCGCGCTGTGCCCTGCCTGATCCGGAGCCTTCCTCAGCTGCCCTGCGGCTCCGGATCCTGCAGCTGTGATTGGCGCGATCGATGTGATCGTCGATCGCGCCAATCAGGAACAGACCCGCCGGAGCTGTGAGCTCCGATCATAGGCTGGTGCCTAGCGACACCGGCGTCACCAGGGCCACCTCTGATTGGTGGGATCGATGTGATCATTCGATCCCACCAATGACAGGTCACAGCAGCGGTGTGACCGCTCTGTGACCTGTCTCACCTGTCCCTGACCTGTCTGACTGCTCTTCAGGAATCCTCACACTTGGTGAGGATTCCTGAAGAGCGGTCACGCTGACAGATCCCCTCCTGTGCTGAGACTTGTGGTGCCACAGTAGCCTGTGACACCACAATTCTTGCTAAAGAAAGAAGACAGAAGAAAGAAGACAGAAGATAGAAGAGAGACTACAACCGTAATTGTTCATCCCCGATCCCGGCCCGATCTTACTTCATCCCCCCCTTACCCTTCCCCCCCCCCCTTCCCTCTCCACCCCCACTTTGCGCCGCGTCCGTCCGTGCCCAAATTTAGCAGCCGCCGAGCGTTGATTGGTGACGCAGTTCACCGATCAACACTCGTGCTCGCTTTTCTTTTTCACCCCCCTTAGCGCCGCCGAGCGTTGATTGGTGACGCAGTTCACCGATCAACACTCGTGCTCGCTTTTCTTTCCCACATCCCCGTCCACGCACCCCGCCGCTGCGTCTGAACCCGTGCCTTTCATTTTTTTTTTTTTTCCACATCCCCATCCACGCACCCCGCCGCTGCATCTTAACCTGTGCCTTTCATTTCTTTTTTTTTTTCCCACATCCCCGTCCACGCACCCCGCCGCTGCGTCTGAACCCGTGCCTTTCATTTCTTTTTTTTTTTTCCCACATCCCCGTCCACGCACCCCGCCGCTGCGTCTGAACCCGTGCCTTTCATTTCTTTCTTTTTTTTTCCACATCCCCGTCCACGCACCCTGCCGCTGCGTCTGAACCCGTGCCTTTCATTTCTTTTTTTTTTTTCCACATCCCCGTCCACGCACCCCGCTGCTGCGTCTGAACCCGTGCCTTTCATTTCTTTTTTTTTCCCACATCCCCGTCCACGCACCCCGCCGCTGCGTCTGAACCCGTGCCTTTCATTTCTTTTTTTTTTTTTCCACATCCCCGTCCACGCACCCCGCCGCTGCGTCTGAACCCGTGCCTTTCATTTTTTTTTTTTCCACATCCCCGTCCACGCACCCCGCCGCTGCGTCTGAACCCGTGCCTTTCATTTCTTTTTTTTTTTTTTACTTATCCCCGTTCACACACA
This sequence comes from Ranitomeya imitator, assembly GCF_032444005.1. Classification (NCBI taxonomy): domain Eukaryota; kingdom Metazoa; phylum Chordata; class Amphibia; order Anura; family Dendrobatidae; genus Ranitomeya; species Ranitomeya imitator. Next base: position 789,057,752 of record NC_091282.1, on the reverse strand, counting down.
TAGCAGCCGCCGATCTTTGATAAGTGACGCAGTTCACTTATCAGAGCTAGGGCCTGCTGTTTTAGACTTTTCCTTTTACAGGTATTTTTTTTCCCTTTAGCTTTTTCCTTTCAGAATAGTTTGCACCAAACACTATCCCCCCCCCCACACGTAGACAGTTATCAATAAATATTACACCCAAGCACCATAATCACACAAAAAATGTCCCGTTCGTCCCAGCAGCACTATTCATTGGAGGAGGCATATGCTTTCCTTGCCTCCGACACTGATAGCGAGGGAGAGGATCCCACATTCCTTTACTCTTCAGATTCTTCATCCTCTTCCTCCTCCTCATCTTCCTCCGCGGGTCCTGCGGAACCGCCATGCAGATGCCCCAGGAGAGAAGATCAGGCAGCGCCCACTCCTGAAAATGAACCAGCGCGACCCTCTTCGGACCCCATATGGACCTCGCCCCCCGAAAATTGCGAGCCACTGATTCCTGATTTTGTGGCAGAATCAGGAATCAAGTTTGACACCACCGGCCTCACAGAAATAGACTTTTTCAAAGTCTTTTTCTCCGAGGCTTTCGTTAACCTCATGGTGGAGCAAACTAATTTGTATGCTCGGCAATTTTTGGAGCAAAACCCCCGTTCATCATTTTCTAACTGGTCTCCTGTGGACGCAGTTGAAATGATGCAGTTTTGGGGCCTGGTCCTCCATATGGGGATCGTGAAGAAGCCAGAAATTCGGCAATATTGGAGTGTAGATATTTTATATAACACTCCAGTGTTCCGAATGGTCATGGTTCGGACGCGTTTTGAGGCCATCCATAAGTTTTTGCATTACAACGATAATGCACGGTGTCCCGCACGAGATGACCCCAATTTTGACCGTCTGTGCAAAGTTCGGCCGGTCATCGAACACTTCATCAAAAAGTTTGCTGAAGTGTACGTGCCCAAAAGGGACATCTGTGTGGATGAGTCCTTGGTTCATTTTAAGGGGCGGCTCAGATTCCGTCAATACCTGCCCAGCAAAAGGGCCAGGTACGGAATCAAACTCTACAAGCTGTGTGAGAGTACCTCAGGGTACACCTACAGCTTTAGGCCGGCGTCACACACAGCGTAAAACAATACGGTCCGTATATTACGGCCGTAATACGCTGAAAAGTCCTGAAAATAGTGGTCCGTAGCTCCTCCGTAGGCAGGGTGTGTCAGCGTTTTTTGCGCATGGCATCCTCCGTATGTAATCCGTATGGCATCCGTACTGCGTGGTTTTCTCGCAGGCTTGCAAAACCAACATACCGCTATAGAAATGATCCATGTGTCCCAAAAAGAAAAAAATATATATATATACTGTCTATATATATATATATATATATATATATATTAGATCAATGATCATTAGATCAATGATCTATATTTAGCCTCATTCCCCGGGGTTTTGCAGCGAGGAGTAGCATTGCATTAGCAAAGCTCCTTGCTGCAAAATGTTTTAACCCCTTCAGAAGGATTTACATCGTTGGACGTTACAGATCTGCGGAGGGTAAGTATATTGTTGGTTTATTATGTTTTTTCTTTCACAGAACGAGGGTCTTCAGTGACTGGATTGGGCGTAGAATAAAATACTCCAACAACCATTGTTTTTATTTCATTAAAAAAATTTTAAATAATGTGTTTGTGTTTTATTTAACCCTTTACTACAATTGGATTAATAATGGATAGGTGTCATAATTGATGCATCTCCATTATTAATTAGGCTTAATGTCACCTTACAATAGCAAGGTGGCATTAACCCTTCATTACCCCATATCCCACCGCTACACGGGAATGGGAAGAGAGTGGCCAAGTGCCAGAATAGGCGCATCTTCCAGATGTGCCTTTTCTGGGGTGGCTGGGGGCAGATATTTTTAGCCGGGGGGGGGGGCCAATAACCGTGGACCCTCTCCAGGCTATTAATATCTGCCCTCAGTCACTGGCTTTACTACTCTGGCGGAGAAAATTGCGCGGGAGCCCACGCCAATTTTTTCCGCCATTTAACCCTTTATTTTAAGAGCTAGAACGACCAAATTTTGCAGATACACTCTACTGACATTAGTAGTGTGGAATCTGCAAAAAAAATGGAGAGAAGACATGGTTTACTGTTTGTAAACCATGTCTCAAATCATGTCGGGTTTTAGGAAGGAGAAAGAAAAAGCCGGTAATTGAATTACCGGCTTTCAAGCTGTATAGCGCTGGAAAAAATATTAATATATATACATATATGTGTCTCACTGACATATATATATATATATATATACCTATTCTATGTGTACACATTTATTCTACCTATTCTACTGTAAGCTGTCAGTGTGATTTTACTGTACACCGCACTGAATTACCGGCTTTTCTCTCTAACAGCGCTGCGTATTTCTCGCAAGTCACACTGCTTGTCCGTGTGTAATCCGTATTTTTCACGCTTCCATAGACTTTCATTGGCGTATTTCTTGCGCAGTATGGTGACAAACGCAGCATGCTGCGATTTTGTACGGCCGTAGAAAGCCGTATAATACTGATCAGTAAAATACGGCAGATAGGAGCAGGGGCATAGAGAATAATTGTGCCGTATTTTTTGCGAGTTTTACGGACGTAGTTTCTGCGCTCTTACGTCCGTAAAACTCGCAAGTGTGACGCCGGCCTTAGAGTGTACGAAGGGAAGGACAGCAGGATTGAACCGCCTGAGTGTCCTTCCATCCTGGGAGTGAGTGGGAAAATTGTGTGGCATTTGGTGCACCCACTGCTGGATAAAGGTTATCACCTCTACACCAATAACTTTTATTCCAGCATCCCACTCTACAAATCCCTCTCTGCGCGAGGTACCGCAGCCTGCGGTACTGTCCGCAAAAATCAGAGAGGCCTCCCGAAGACGCTACTTGGGCAGATGCTCAGAAAAGGTGAGAGCAAAGCCCAATGTAGCGACCACCTGCTGGTGGTCAAGTACAAGGACAAGAGGGATGTCCTTCTCTTGACCACCATACACGGTGATGGCAGTGCCCTCAGCAGTGTACGGGGTACCTCAACACAGGTCTGCAAACCGGACTGTGTACTGGGGTAAAACAAAAACATGGGGGGCGTTGATCTCTCCGATCAACTCCTCCAACCGTACAGTGCTTTGAGGAAGGCCAAGGTGTGGTACAAAAAGCTGTCCGTGTACATCGTACAAATGGCAATGCTCAACGCTTTCCTGCTGTCACGATGTGCACGACACACTGATACGTCGTACCTTCAGTTCCAGGAGGTAGTGGTTAAGGCCCTGATATTTGGCACGAGGGAAGGAGCGGGCCCCAGTACTTCCGGAACTGAGGGTGCTCGTATCATACCAGGTCAGCATTTTCCGGGGGTGGTCCCGCCAACTGATAGAAAAAGTAAGCCGCAAAAAAGGTGCCGAGTGTGCTACAAAAGAGGAGTACGCAAGGACACCATCTATCAATGCGACACCTGCCCCGACAAACCTGGCCTGTGTATGAAGGACTGCTTCAAATTGTACCACACCTCCATGCACTACTAATTTACTTAACAGGAACCAGTAGATTAGTTCCAAAGAGGGGGCACATCTAAGTAAGTTCCTTGGGGGTATAGGTTCCAAAATGATGTCACTTGTGTTTTTTTTTTACTGTTTAGGCACATCAGGGGCTCTGCAAACGGAACATGACGCCCTCAGAACTAGTCCATCAAAGTCTGCATTCCAAATCGTCACTGCTTCCCTTCTGAGTCCCGAAGTGCCCAAACAGTTTTTTCCCACATATGGGGTACCAGCGTACTCAGAACAAATTGGACAACAACTTTTGGGGTCCAATTTCTCCTCTTACCCTTGGGAAAATAAAAAATTGGGGGCTGAAAGATCATTTTTGTGGGGGGAAAAATAGAATTTTTTATTTTCACGCCGGGCATCATAGACTTTAGTGAAGCACTTGGAGGTTCAAAATTCTCACGACACACCTAGATAAGTTCCTTAGGGGGTCAAGTTTCCAAAATGGGGTCACTTGTGGGGAGTTTCCACTGTTTAGGCACATCAGGGGCTCACCAAATGGCACATGATGCCGGCAGACAATTCCATCAAAGTCTGCATTCCAAAACGTCACTACTTCCCTTCCGAGCCCCGAAGTGTGCCCAAACAGTAGTTTTCTCCCACATATGGGGTACCAGCATACTCAGGACAAATTCGACAACAACTTTTGGGGTCCAATTTCTCCTGTTACCCTTGGGAAAATAAAAAATTGGGGGCTGAAATATCATTTTTGTGGGGGAAAAAATAGAATTTTTTATTCTCACACCGGGCATCATAGACTTTAGTGAAGCACTTGGGGGATAAAAGTGCTCACCACACACCTAGATAAGTTCCTTAGGGGGTCTAGTTTCCAAAATGGGGTCACTTGTGGGGGGTTTCCACTGTTTAGGCACATCAGGGGCTGTCCAAACGCGACATGGCGTCCGATCTCAATTCCAGCCAATTTTAGCTTGAAAATGTCAAACGGCGCTCCTTTCCTTCTGAGCCCTGCCATGCGCCCAAACAGTGGTTCCCCCCACATATGGGGTATCAGCGTACTCAGGACAAATTGGACAACAACTTTTTGGGTCCAATTTCTCCTTTTACCTTTGAGAAAATAAAAAATTGGGGACTAAACCATCATGTTTGTGGAAAAAATAGGATTTTTTATTTTCACGCCCGGGCGTTATAAACTTTCGTGAAGCACTTGGGGGATAAAAGTGCTCACCACACACCTAGATAAGTTCCTTAGGGGGTCTAGTTTCCAAAATGGGGTCACTTGTGGGGGGTTTCCACTGTTTAGGCACATCAGGGGCTGTCCAAACGCGACATGGCGTCCGATCTCAATTCCAGCCAATTTTAGCTTGAAAATGTCAAACGGCGCTCCTTTCCTTCTGAGCCCTGCCATGCGCCCAAACAGTGGTTCCCCCCCACATATGGGGTATCAGCGTACTCAGGACAAATTGGACAACAACTTTTGGGGTCCAATTTCTCCTTTTACCTTTGAGAAAATAAAAAATTGGGGACTAAACCATCATGTTTGTGGAAAAAATAGGATTTTTTATTTTCACGCCCGGGCGTTATAAACTTTCGTGAAGCACTTGGGGGATAAAAGTGCTCACCACACACCTAGATAAGTTCCTTAGGGGGTCTAGTTTCCAAAATGGGGTCACTTGTAGGGGGTTTCCACTGTTTAGGCACATCAGGGGCTCTCCAAATGCGACATGGCGTCCGATCTCAATTCCAGCCAATTTTAGCTTGAAAATGTCAAATGGCGCTCCTTTCCTTCTGAGCCCTGCCATGCGCCCAAACAGTGGTTCCCCCCCAAATATGGGGTATCAGCGTACTCAGGACAAATTGGACAACAACTTTTGGGGTCCAATTTCTCCTTTTACCTTTGAGAAAATAAAAAATTGGGGACTAAACCATCATGTTTGTGGAAAAAATAGGATTTTTTATTTTCACGCCCGGGCGTTATAAACTTTCGTGAAGCACTTGGGGGATAAAAGTGCTCACCACACACCTAGATAAGTTCCTTAGGGGGTCTAGTTTCCAAAATGGGGTCACTTGTGGGGGGTTTCCACTGTTTAGGCACATCAGGGGCTCTCCAAACGCGACATGGCGTCCGATCTCAATTCCAGCCAATTTTAGCTTGAAAATGTCAAACGGCGCTCCTTTCCTTCTAAGCCCTGCCATGCGCCCAAAAAGTGGTTCCCCCTCACATGTGGGGTATCAGCGTATTCAGGACAAATTGGACAACAACTCTTGAGGTCCATTTTCTCTTTTTACCCTTGGGAAATTAAAAAAATTATTGCTGAAAGAACATTTTTGTGACTAAAAAGTAAAATGTTAATTTTTTCCTTCCATGTTGCTTCTGCTGCTGTGAAACACCTGAAGGGTTAATAAACTTCTTGAATGTGGTTTTGAGCAGCTTGAGGGGTGCAGTTTTTAGAATGGTGTCACTTTTGGGTATTTTCTGCCATATAGACCCCTCAAAATGACTTCAAATGTGGGGTGGTCCCTAAAAAAAATGGTTTTGTAAATTTTTTTGTAAAAATGAGAAATTGCTGGTCAAATTTTAACCCTTGTAACTTCCTAGAAAAAAAAAAATTTGTTTCCAAAATTGTGCTGATGTAAAGTAGACATGTGGGTAATGTTTTTTATTAACTATATTGTGTCACTTAACTCTCTGGTTTAACAGAATAAAAATTGAAAGTTGGAAAATTGCGAAATTTTCAAAATTTTCACCAAATTTCCGTTTTTTTCACAAATAAACGCAAGTTATATCGAAGAAATTTTGCCACTATCATGAAGTACAATATGTTACAAGAAAACAATCTCAGAATCGCCAAGATCCGTTGAAGCGGTCCAGAGTTATAACCTCATAAAGGGACAGTGGTCAGAATTGTAAAAATTGGCCCGGTCATTAACGTGCAAACCACCCTTGGGGGTAAAGGGGTTAATTTCTTCGTCGCATTTGGAAAATAAAATAAAGTAACTTTACAAATGACTAACAGTTAAAAGTGCCATTACTATTTTGTATATACAGATCTATGTGCTTTCCTGATTACTGACTGCAAAGCGACTTTGGTCATCAGATCTCCTTTCCATCTCTATTAACAACATGCTCTCTCATCATACCAAGGAAAGTACAGTAGGTAAGAACAGCTGAAAAAAACGAAGGCTGTAGAGGCTGTATGAGACCTCGAGAACTGGAGGTTGTAGAGGCTGGATAACAGCCAGAAAATCAGGGGATGTAGAGGCTGGATGACAATTGGAAAAAGCAGAGGCTGTAAAGGACGGGTGACATTTGGAAAACTTAAGGCTGTAGAGTTTGATGACAGTTGAAAAACTGAAGGCTTTAGAGGCTGAATGAGAGTTGGAAAACTGGAGGCTGTAAAGGCTGGATGGCAAGAAATGGAGGCTGTAGACTCAGCATAGGAAGATCATTAAAGCAGAGTTGGATTAACGGCACAGTAGATTTGTCACATAAATGAAGAAGAGTTGGGAAAATCAGGCAACTTACCTTAGATATGGAGCAGAGCAGAACCCAATTGCCGAGTTCAGTACGTCAGGAGACTTGTGACGGAACAGCAGAGTATAGCAGCATGACAGAGCTGGTTTGACAGGAGGCTCACCTACAAAAGATAGCAGAACCCAGCATTTGTACCAGAGCCCATCTATTGCAACAGATCAGAGTTTATTAATGTGACACTTCTGTGGCAGAAGGTGAAGCCCTGGGAGATAGCATTGGTGAGGAATGCAAAGTACCTGAATACTTAGGCAGAGTTCCTCCACTTGAGCTGGCCTGTGAGGTCTAAGAGAGTGACATCATAGGTTTGCACCAGCATAAGATAATAATCTGATGTGCACAGCAGCCGGGGAAGCTGGCAGCAGGAGAAGGACAAAGGGCTCAGCTCTGGATCTGGCTCAGATTAATAACAGCTGTCATGGAATATGGAGTTTACCTGCAATTACTGCACCCCTCCCCCATCATAGTCCAGCCTTACTAAATGGCTGAGGTCACTAAGGGCCCTTAGTCATTTTTACCTCTTCTGTCCTTTTGGTTACACTATTGGTCATAATATTCCTCGGCTGGAGGAATAATTTAGCATTTCAGAGATACCTAAATGGTTTTTCATATATGATCACTTCATTATTTATGCTGCATATATACTGTATGTGCTTTCTCTCTAGCTGTGATTAAGTGGTAAAAATGATTACATTTTCAAATCCTGATTATCTGTTATTTTTCTTAATTTTTTTTATAGATTAATTACTTCACATATTACTGAGCGTAAAATAGACTAAGATTAATTAAGATGTTAAGTCCTTGTTAATCGTTCAGTTCATAGAGAGAGAGTGTATGTTAGAGAGAGGCAGAGAGGGTGCAGCTGTTTCCTAGTAAGTGATTTTCTCCCTCCAGGTCTCAATACACTGCTAACTACTACTGTATAATGTCCTCCATGCTGTTGCTGTGTTATATCATCACAGAACTGCAATCACATCTACACTGCTCAGTACTGCTGTTTTATAGTATGTGTTTTATTTCACCACACAGCTGGAATCACATCTACACTGCTCAGTACTGCTGCATAATGTCCCCCATGCTGCTGTTTTATAACATGTGTTTTATTTTGCTGCACAGCTGGAATCACATCCACACTGCTCAGTTCTGCTGCGTAATGTCCCCCATGCTGCGGTTTTATAGTATATGTTAATGTGTGCAAACTGTAAAGCGCTGCGGAATATGTTAGCACTATATAAAAATAAAGATTATTATTATTATTATTTCACCGCACAGCTGGAATCACATCTACACTGCTCAGTACTGCTGTATAATGTCCTTCATGCTGCTGCTGCCTCAGGATATGTGCTAAATAAAGGCAAAAGAGCAGGAATCCTTTATGTCTGTATATGCTATGTATAACAGACATAATAGCTACTCTCCACCCACTAGCTCAGGGACAACTGAAATTAGAAATAGAACCTGCAGGAGGGAAAACAAATGAAAAATGTAGGTTACAAATCATATACTGTCAAGGGAAAGCCTTATTTGTCATGCGCACAGGCAATCGCTTATTCTGAACACCTGATATGACAGGAAAGCTTTTAGTGCTTTTCACCATAGTCTTAAATATGGGAAAACTGTGGGTTTCCTTCATGTGTGTTGTGAACCAAGAGGCTGTCTCCTTCTTCACAAGCAATATTAACAAACAATATAGGAGTGCCATTCTATCCTTCTACCCTATAGATAGTTTAACATATGGAGTCAAGTGCTGGGCTCTCCACCTGTGGTACCGATCCAGTACAAGTCCACTTGTTTCCTCCTATCTGTGCACTCTTTATTTAAAAGGGGTTGTCTCAAGTTCTCAAATAGGTAAAATTGCAAGGTGCTTATAAAAGCATGCAACGTTACAAGTTTACAACTTTAAAAGTCATCTGATTTTTAATTTTATATATTACCGCTCATTGCCTAGGTTACCGGCCACCTCTGCCTCTGCGGTAAAGGTGGCTGGATTCCAAAGGAAGTAGCTCATGCCTGCAAGCTGTTTGCAAGCTGGATCTAGCCAATGCCATCTCCGATGCTTTATAAATGAGCTAAGATTTCTTACCATGCCTCTGGTCTGAACTGTGAATCTTCAGGACTGTGCCACGTCCCCCCCAGCAAGCAGGAGGCAGAGGACTCTAGGTCAATACAATCTTTCAAAATTAAAACTACTCATTGAAATGAAAAGAGCTTTCCGAAGTAATACATGATGCATGAAAATAATATAGCATTAATGTTGCCTGTTTTCAGCATAGCGCCTATTAAAAGCAAAATAAATGGTGTATGCGCCGTAAGAGGGAGAATTAATTACAAAGATGCTTCAGAGTAAACCGCTTCAGCCTGGAATCCTCACATGTAACAGAGGAAGGCATTTTAATAAGCTTCACATTATTCGGGCAAATAGAAAACAATGTTAATTTATTCATGGCTCATCAGCATGCACTTCATTAATGCTCATTTAATAGCCGGCCAACCCCACCGCAATCACAGACTCCAATAAACGGGAGGATGGAATTTCATGCCTGTCCTGATGGGAAGAAAATGATTTTATTTTCAGAGCGCTCTTTCCTACATATGATACATCTGATAGAAACATGAGATATTCTTCAATCACATCAGCTGTATACTACAGTCATTAGAAAAATACGCACCCCCAACATTCATTTTATTGTTATCTTTAACAATGTACCAGAGGAATTTTAATAACATGTCAAACACAATAACGGTTATATTATAACAAAATGTTATAACAATAAGTATAAATTGATGCAAAATGTTGCCCATATTTATGCAAAATTGGATGAACTAGAAAATATCGCCAGGGATCCTGGCAGCAGGATGGACTCACACAATAACCAGATACTGTATATTCTTGTTTATAAGAAGGAGAATTATATTAGTTATACATTTCTACATAGCGACAGTATTATAGTAGTTATATTCGTGTACATAGGGGCAGTATTATAGTAGTTACATTCTTGTACATAGGAGCAGTATTATAGTAGTTATATTCTTGTACATATTGTACATAGGAGCAGTATTATAGTAGTCATATTCTTGTACATAGGAGCACTATTATAGTAGTTATATTCTTGTACATAGGAGCAGTATTATAGTAGTTATATTATTGTACATAGGGGGCAGTATTATAGTAGTTATATTCTTGTACATAGGAGAAGAATTATAGTAGTTATATTCTTGTATATAGTGGCAGTATTATAGTAGTTATATTCTTGTACATAGGAGCAGTAATATAGTAGTTATATTCTTGTACATAGGGAGCAGTATTATAGTAGATATATTCTTGTACATAGGAGCAGTATTATAGTAGTTATATTCTTGTACATATTGTACATAGGAGCAGTATTATAGTAGTCATATTCTTGTACATAGGAGCAGTATTATAGTAGTTATATTCTTGTACATAGGAGCAGTATTATAGTAGTTATATTCTTGTACATAGGAGGAGAATTATAGTAGTTATATTCTTGTACATAGGGGCAGTATTATAGTAGTTATATTCTTGTACATAGGGGCAGTATTATAGTAGTTATATTCTTGTACATAGGGGCAGTATTTTAGTAGATGTATTGTTTTAGATAGGGGCAGTATTATAGTAGTTATATTCTTGTACATAGGAGCAGTATTATAGTAGTTATAGTCTTCTACATTGGATCAGTATTATATTAGTTATATTCTTGGACACAAGGGCAGTATTATAGCAGTTGTATCCTTGTAAATAGGGAGCACTATTATAGTAGTTACAGTCTTCTACATTGGAGCGGTATTATATTAGTTATATTCTTGTACACAGGGGGGCTGTATTATAGTAGTTATATTCTTGTACATAGGGGCAGTATTATAGTAGTTATATTCTTGTACATAGGGGTAGTATTATAGTAGTTATATTCTTGTACATAGGGGCAGTATTGTAGTAGATATATTCTTATACATAGGAGCAGTATTATGGTAGTTATATTCTTGTACATAGGAGCAGTATAATAGTAGTTATATTCTTGTACATCAGAGCATTATTATAGTAGTTATAGTCTTCTACATTGGAGCAGTATTATATTAGTTATATTCTTGGACATAGGGGCAGTATTATAGCAGTTATATTATTGTACATAGGGAGCAGTATTATAGTAGTTACAGTCTTCTACATTGGAATGGTATTATATTAGTTATATTCTTGTACACAGAGGGGCTGTATTATAATAGTTATATTCTTGTACATAGGAGCAGTATTATAGTAGTTATATTCTTGTACATGGGAGCAGTAATATAGTAGTTATATTCTTGTACATAGGGAGCAGTATTATAGTAGATATATTCTTGTACATAGGAGCAGTATTACAGTAGTTATATTCTTGTACATATTGTACATAGGAGCAGTATTATAGTAGTCATATTCTTGTACATAGGAGCACTATTATAGTAGTTATATTCTTGTACATAGGAGCAGTATTATAGTAGTTATATTATTGTACATAGGGGGCAGTATTATAGTAGTTATATTCTTGTACATAGGAGAAGAATTATAGTAGTTATATTCTTGTATATAGAGGCAGTATTATAGTAGTTATATTCTTGTACATAGGAGCAGTAATATAGTAGTTATATTCTTGTACATAGGGAGCAGTATTATAGTAGATATATTCTTGTACATAGGAGCAGTATTATAGTAGTTATATTCTTGTACATATTGTACATAGGAGCAGTATTATAGTAGTCATATTCTTGTACATAGGAGCAGTATTATAGTAGTTATATTCTTGTACATAGGAGCAGTATTATAGTAGTTATATTCTTGTAAATAGGAGGAGAATTATAGTAGTTATATTCTTGTACATAGGGGCAGTATTATAGTAGTTATATTCTTGTACATAGGGGCAGTATTATAGTAGTTATATTCTTGTACATAGGGGCAGTATTTTAGTAGATGTATTGTTTTAGATAGGGGCAGTATTATAGTAGTTATATTCTTGTACATAGGAGCAGTATTATAGTAGTTATAGTCTTCTACATTGGATCAGTATTATATTAGTTATATTCTTGGACACAAGGGCAGTATTATAGCAGTTGTATCCTTGTAAATAGGGAGCACTATTATAGTAGTTACAGTCTTCTACATTGGAGCGGTATTATATTAGTTATATTCTTGTACACAGGGGGGCTGTATTATAGTAGTTATATTCTTGTACATAGGGGCAGTATTATAGTAGTTATATTCTTGTACATAGGGGTAGTATTATAGTAGTTATATTCTTGTACATAGGGGCAGTATTGTAGTAGATATATTCTTATACATAGGAGCAGTATTATGGTAGTTATATTCTTGTACATAGGAGCAGTATAATAGTAGTTATATTCTTGTACATCAGAGCATTATTATAGTAGTTATAGTCTTCTACATTGGAGCAGTATTATATTAGTTATATTCTTGGACATAGGGGCAGTATTATAGCAGTTATATTATTGTACATAGGGAGCAGTATTATAGTAGTTACAGTCTTCTACATTGGAATGGTATTATATTAGTTATATTCTTGTACACAGAGGGGCTGTATTATAATAGTTATATTCTTGTACATAGGAGCAGTATTATAGTAGTTATATTCTTGTACATGGGAGCAGTATTATAGTAGTTATAGTCTTCTACATTGGATCAGTATTATATTAGTTATATTCTTGGACATAAGGGCAGTATTATAGCAGTTATATCCATGTAAATAGGGAGCACTATTTTAGTAGTTACAGTCTTCTACATTGGAGCGGTATTATATTAGTTAAATTCTTGTACACAGGGGGGCTGTATTATAGTAGTTATATTCTTGTACATAGGGGCAGTATTATAGTAGTTATGTTCTTGTACATAGGGGTAGTATTATAGTAGTTATATTCTTGTACATAGGGGTAGTATTATAGTAGTTATATTCTTGTACATAGGAGCAGTATAATAGTAGTTATATTCTTGTACATAAGAGCATTATTATAGTAGTTATAGTCCTCCACATTGGAGCAGTAGTATATTAGTTATGTTCTTGGACGTAGGGACAGTATAATAGTAGTTATATTCTTGGACATAGGAGCAGTATAATAGTAGTTATATTCTTGTACATAAGAGCATTATTATAGTAGTTATAGGCTTCTGCAATGGAGCAGTATTATATTAGTTATGTTCTTGGACATAGGGGCAGTATAATAGTAGTTATAGTCTTCTACATTGGAGCAGTATTATATTAGTTATATTCTTGGACATAGGGGTAGTATTATAGCAGTTATATTATTGTACATAGGGAGCAGTATTATAGTAGTTACAGTCTTCTACATTGGAGCGGTATTATATTAGTTATATTCTTGTACACAGAGGGGCTGTATTATAGTAGCTATATTCTTGTACATAGGAGCAGCATTATAGTAGTTATATTCTTGTACATATGGGTAGTATTATAGTAGTTATATTCTTGTACATAGGGGTAGTATTATAGTAGTTATATTCTTGTACATAGGGGCAGTATTGTAGTAGCTATATTCTTGTACATAGGGGCAGTATTATGGTAGTTATATTCTTGTACATAGGAGCAGTATAATAGTAGTTATATTCTTGTACACAGGAACATTATTATAGTAGTTATAGTCTTCTACGTTGGAGCAGTATTATATTAGTTATGTTCTTGGACATAGGGACAGTATCATAGTAGTTAAATTTTTGGACATAGGAGCAGTATAATAGTAGTTATATTCTTGTACATAGGGGAGCAGTATTATAGTAGATATATTCTTGTACATAGCGGCAGTATTATAGTAGTTATATGCTTGCACATAGGAGTAGCATTACAGTAGTTAATTCTTGTACATAGGGGCAGTATTATAGTAGTTATATTCTTGAACATAGGAGCAGTATTATAGCAGTTATATTCTTGTACATAGGACCAGTATTATAGCAGTTATATTCTTGTACAAAGGAGCAGAATTATAGTAGTCATAGGCTTGTACATAGGGGCAGTATTATAGTAGATATATTCTTGTACATTAGGGACAGTATTATAGTAGTTATATTCCTGTACATAGGGGCAGTATTATAGTAGTCATAGTCTTCTTCATTGGAGCGGTATCATATTAGTTATATTCTTGTACACAGGGGGGCTGTATTACAGTAGTTATATTCTTGTACATAGGGGCAGTATTATAGTAGTTATATTCTTGTACATAGGGGTAGTATTATAGTAGTTATATTCTTGTACAAAGGGGCAGTATTGTAGTAGCTATATTCTTGTACATAGGGGCAGTATTATTGTAGTTATATTCTTGTACATAGGAGCAGTATAATAGTAGTTATATTCTTGTACATAGGAGCATTATTATAGTAGTTATAGTCTTCTACATTGGAGCAGTATTATATTAGTTATGTTCTTGGACATAGGGGCAGTATAAAAGTAGTTATATTCTTGGACATAGGAGCAGTATAATAGTAGTTATATTCTTGTATATAGGAGCATTATTATAGTAGTTATATTTTTGTACATAGCGGCAGTATTATAGTAGTTATATTCTTGTACATAGGACCAGTATTATAGTAGTTATATTCTTGTACATAGGAGCAGAATTATAGTAGTCATAGTCTTGTACATAGACGCAGTATTATAGTAGATATATTCTTGTACATAGCGGCAGTATTACAGTAGTTATATGCTTGCACATAGGAGTAGCATTACAGAAGTTATATTCTTGTACATAGGGGCAGTATTATAGTAGTTATATTCTTGTATATAAGAGCAGTATTATAGTAGTTATATTCTTGAACATAGGAGCAGTATTATAGTAGTTATATTCTTGTACATAGGAGCAGAATTATAGTAGTCATAGTCTTGTACATAGGGGCAGTATGATAGTAGATAGATTCTTGTACATAGAGGCAGTATTATAGTAGTTATATTCTTGTCCAAAGCGGCAGTATTATAGTAGTTATATTCTTGTACAAAGGGGCAGTATTATAGTAGTTATATTCTTGTACATAGGGGCAGTATTATAGTAGGTATATTCTTGTGCATAGTGAGCAGTATTATAGTAGTTACAGTCTTCTACATTGGAGCGGTATTATATTAGTTATATTCTTGTACACAGGGGGGCTGTATTATAGTAGTTATATTCTTGTACATAGGGGCAGTATTATAGTAGTTATATTCTTGCACATAGGGGCAGTATTATAGTAGTTATATTCTTGTACATAGGGGTAGTATTATAGTAGTTACGTATATTCTTGTACATAGGGGCAGTATTTTAGTAGCTATATTCTTGTACATAGGAGCAGTACTATGGTAGTTATATTCTTGTACATAGGAGCAGTATAATAGTAGTTATATTCTTGTATATAGGAGCATACTCCTATATACATACATACATACTCCTATATATAACTACTATATAGTAGTTATAGTCTTCTGCAATGGAGCAGTATTATATTAGTTATGTTCTTGGACAAAAGGGAAGTATAATAGTAGTTATATTCTTGGACATAGGAGCAGTATTATAGTAGTTATATTCTTGCACATAGGGGCAGTATTATAGTAGTTATATTCTTGTACATAGGGGTAGTATTATAGTAGTTACGTATATTCTTGTACATAGGGGCAGTATTTTAGTAGCTATATTCTTGTACATAGGAGCAGTACTATGGTAGTTATATTCTTGTACATAGGAGCAGTATAATAGTAGTTATATTCTTGTATATAGGAGCATTATTATAGTAGTTATAGTCTTCTGCAATGGAGCAGTATTATATTAGTTATGTTCTTGGACAAAAGGGAAGTATAATAGTAGATATATTCTTGGACATAGGAGCAGTATTATAGTAGTTATATTCTTGTACATAGGAGCATTATTATAGTAGTTATATTCTTGTACATAGGGGCAGTATTGTAGTAGCTACATTCTTGTACATAGGGGCAGTATTATAGTAGTTTTATTCTGTGCCATTTTAAAAGTTGTAATTAGAATCTTTTAGTTCTTGGTCAAGGTAAGCCAAGACATTCCTAATCGAGACAAAAAAGCAGGCTTATTACTAGAGTTACACAACCTGTTTGACAATTATATACAAGCACAATATTGATGTTGGCGGATATTTTTCCCGTGTCTCACTTTTTTTGTCATTTATGTACTCATTTTCACCTGATGACTTTCCACCCTGGCAGAGTTACTCCGTTAGCAGTAAGTACGGTATATCACATGCTCAGAGAGAACTTTGGAATCTGCTCCAAGCGTAAATCATTAAATAATCCATTAAGTCTTCAGATAAAAACAGAATACATTGAAAGCAACTCAAGGGCTTAATTGGTTAATCACCAGTAGGACAAACATATGTTCCCTTTTGAGGAGACAAATCATACTGTGAAACTCATTTTTGGACTAGACGGAGCTGTGAGGTCACTTTGAGCCCAAGCTGTTAGTTTCAGCAATTTATTGCGTAAATATAACTTCTATGGAAAACAACGCATCTGTTCTGTAAACTAAAGTAAAAAATGTTTCAAAAAATATATTTATAGGAGACTGATTACTCCTGCAGAGCCCTTGGATAAGAGGGTCAAATTGGTTCCTAAGTGGCTGTTTTTTTTTTAATTAAATATCCAGTTTTCTTCTTTGATGGCAGCAAATTAAAGAATTTGGGCATTAGGGCAGAGATTCGATAACCATGGAGTAGCTACACCTCTTTTGCCATTTAGATCCCAACTTAAATATTTAATGCATAAATCTTATTTTTATTTATGCAAATCAGCCGAGTAGCAGTTGGTAATGGGCCCATGAGCTTTGCTGCTCCTCCACTAATACTTTATATGTCATTGAGGCCGGTTTCACACGTCAGTGGCTCCGGTACGTGAGGTGACAGTTTCCTCACGTACCGGAGTCACGTAGACACATAGACACATTGAAAGCAATGTGTCACTGCACATGTCAGTGGTCCGTGTGCAAAACACAGAGACATGTCAGTGTTCGTGGGAGCACACGGATTACACGGACCCATTAAATTCAATGGGTCTGTGTAAAACATGTACCGCACACGGACGCTGTCCGCTACTGTAAGCGCTGTCCCCCCCCCACGTGGTGCTGAAGTGGCCATTCATATCTTCTCTCCAGCAGCGTTCGTTGGAAAGAAGATATGAAAAATCTTTTTTTTTTGTCCTCGTGTTTAAAATAAAGATCCCTGTCGCCAAGCTCCTCCCACCCCCTGTGCGCCCGCCCGCTGTTACTAAAATACTCACCCGGCTCCCTCGCAGCGTCCTGTCCTCGCCGCACCTTCTCCTGTATGAGCGGTCACATGCGGCCAATTACAGTCATGAATATGCGGCTCCACCTCCCATAGGGGTGGAGCCGCATATTCATGACTGTAATAAGCGGCACCACGTGACCGCACTTACAATATAAGTGTTCCACTTGTAATTGTTTGCAATTTGTGTGTCTTTTTGGGATTTTATGAAAATCCTGCCTAGCTCCACCAACTTTTTGAAAAGTTGGTAGCATTTTGCCGTGATGGGGAACGAGTGATAAATTAATCAAAATTTACTCCACAAAATTTATGTAAAGTCTGAAAAATATAGTCCAGTTCTTGGCCATAATATATAAATATTGGTGATGAGCGGCAACTGAAAGATGTGCCACATTTAGTACATCTTATTCCAGTGCACGCTCCATCAAGACTGCTGTAAATAATGACAGTCTTGATTAATGATAACTTTATTTAGGACAAGCCAAAGCTTTGTGACTATATAGGTTCTCTTTAAGCTGTTCTTCACTAAGGCATATTTTCATCTTTGCCCTGAGGGACCCCATTAGTGAGAGGAAGAGGAGAAAAAATGGAGCCAGTGAACGATACACTGAAGAAACTGTCAGAAAGATAGGAAGAGAACCAGGAGAGAGCAGTGTCCTTTATGCTTATTGTTGGAGCATAGAGAATAGGAGATGCGGGTCAACAGTGTCGAAAGCTGCAGAGAGGTCGAGAAGAATGAGCAGAGAGTGGTCACCATTACATTTTGCTATCAGAAGGTCGTTGGTCACTTTGATGAGTGCAGCTTCTGTAGAATGTTGGGGGCAGAAGCTGGGCTGTGATGGATCTAGTAGAGAGTAAAAGGAGAGGTAATGGGTAAGGCAGGAGTAGACCAGGCACTCCAAGAATTTAGAGATGAAGAGAAGATTGGAGACTGGTCTGTAGTTATTGGTGCAGGATGGGCCGAGAGAGGGTTTTTTATAATAATGGAGTAATGATAGAGAGTTTGAAGGAAGAGGGGAAAATACCTGAAGAGAGGGAGACATTGAAGATTGTAGTTATGTAGGTAAGTAGTAACGACTGGAGACTTCTTCTTCTGAGACTGAGTCAAATGTAGAGAGTGAGCCAGAGGAGATGTGGAGAAGGATGGGAGTCACGGCACTTGTTGGCTGGGAGAGGATTTCCTGAAAGGATATTTGATATTTTTTCTGTAAAGTATGAGGCCAGATCATCAGCACAGATGTCTGTGATAGGGGCCTGCGATTTAGGACTGTGGAGGAAGTGAAAGGTGTCAAAGAGTTTTTTGCAGATAAGGAGGATTTGCGGACAATCTGCTAGCTAATGCCGTTTTTTTTTTGGTTGTTAGATAGTGAGGAGATCCGGGTGGTGAAGTAGGTCTGTTTGGCAAGATGAATGGCAGAGTTATAGGTCCTTAAAATAAATTTGTAGTGGACAAAGTTTTCTGGTGTGCAAGTTTTACTTCATAGGTGTTTAGCACTCCTACAGCATTGCTGGAGAAATCGAGTTTGCGATGTGAGCCAGGGCTGTTTTACTCTGTGTTTGGAGGTTCTGAGGGTGAGGAAAGCTACGTGGTCCAGGGGGCTTCTGAGAGTGTCATTGTAGTGGGGTACAGCCAGATCAGGACAGGAAAGAGACGAGATTGGGGACAGTGATGAGTGTAGGGAGTCTGAAAGTGTATGAGGGTTAATGGCTTGTAGATTTCTGAATGTGTGGTAGGTAGGAATGTGCTGGGGTGGGCGAGGATTTGTGTGTGTGATGGAGAGAATGTTGTGGTCAGAGAGTGGAATCGGCATGTTATCTAGGATGGAGATTGAAAAGAGCTGGACAAAGACCAGATCAATGGTGTTACTGTCTTTGTGTGTCTCAGAGGTTGAAAGTTGTGAGAGGCCACGAGAAGTGGCTAGAGATAGAAGCTGGGATGCAGTTGGGGAGATAAGGGCTGTTTATGGGAATGTTGAAGTCTCCTGTGAAGTGTGGCAGCCGGGCAGAAAAATGGTCAGGAAACTGCCTGGGAAAAGGTATATGGCCAATACTCTGAGGGACTAGGGATGGAAGAGCCTGATGGTGTGGTCCTCAAAAGAAGGCAATGAGAGTGATGGAACTGGAGGGATGACCTGGAAAGTGCATAGTGGGAACAGGACTAAGCTGACTCCACCACCAAGTCTGTTCGCTGGTCTCAGGAAATGGGAAAAGCTGGGACAGATGGTTGTTGATAAGAATTGCTTTCTTAATTTAGACTCAGGATATCAGTATTAATGGGGTTGTTTAAGACTATGACATTGATTACCTATCCTAAGCATAAGTCATAAATATTACACTGATTGGAGTCTGAAACTAGATAAGTTAGATTGTAATTGTAATTAGGGTAGAGGATTCTCTAACCTTCAGGTCATTGTGAGCAACATGGACCAGGAGACTTGATGCAGCAAAGCTGAACTTGGTGAATGAACAGTACAGCTGGATGTGCAAGATGGCAGGTGAAAGCAAGGCCGGAAGCACTATCTGGAGTACAGCCAGATGTGTGGACATTACAGGAATAGCAGATTTCTGTTGCAAACTGGAACTTTGTTGTAGGAACAACAGAGTTGTGAGTGCAGACAGCGTCAGCAATAGCTGAGGGGAATTCACAAACAGGTTGAGGGTGTAACAGCACCAAGAATGGCTGAGATGAGTTGTTTATCACTTAACTTGACACAACATATTTGAAAGTGCGATAGTAGCAGATAAAACAGGACTGAGGTGGTTGTTTGATAGCCGACTGGAGCAGCTGATCAGATAACCAGAGACTTGGCTTAAGCGGAATGAAGTGGGAAATATGACTTGGCTCCAGAAAAGCACTTCTTAGCTGAATGCTCTGCTGCTTGAATACTCAGGACACAGACAGCTGCCTAAGCCAGCCTTAATATGACTAAGATTATTGCAAGGTAAGTACTTGTTACCATCAGAACTCAGCGCAAAATAGCACAGAATTTGTCATCTATAGGAGAAGGAAGCAAGCTCAATGCTGGAGCTGGGACAGGTAAGTATTATATTTGGTTTGCTTAATGTGTATGAAGCTGGAAGAGTACAGCTCTATAGCTTTATATATTGTGTAGGGGCTATTGTCCGGTACTCTGAGCTGCAGTATTCAAGAGCGGCCACTACAGCCGTGGTGTTCTGGCTCCATATACTGAGTACGTCTATTGTAGTAGCTATGATGTGCACACCGCTGATCGGTGGGGTTTTGGGTCTCGGATCTCCTTTCCTAGTAGTCATTTATTCATTTTGTAGCCCTGGAAAGCCAGTTTAAGGTTGTATCAATTAAAATATTTATTATTAGGTGATGGGTAGGGGTGTGCTTGAGTTTACTATACTATCTGTCCATCTATTCTCAGCAGCACAACTTCCATCCCAGCTCCTATAAACAATCTTAATCATATGAATTTAGATTCAGAAACTTTTGACCTTGACATCCCCACCACAAGGTCATCGCTCTTGAGTCATTCTGGACGGGGAGTGTTTATTATTTACTGACAAGCACTATTGATTCTTTCCTTTGTGGAAAGTACATTACATGTCTTGTCCCAGTACTGTATGCTCTGCTTTTGTGTCCTGAATATTTAGTTGAAAAATCTTCAATAAAGATTAAACAAACTAAAAAGCTTTTTTTAAGAAGACAAAGTCAGCAAAAATATCCCATAACGTGCAGCGGCAAATCTCTCAAAGTTTTACAGAAATTCTCCTGTCCTCATATAATATTACACGGATGAATCCCTGTTTATTGAGCATCAACATTTTAGAAATAATTTGTTAAATTACTTTAGTTTGTTAAATTACTTTATTATTTGTTTAATTTTAGTAGTTATTCCCCATGATGCATCAGTTCCAAATCCCATTTTCTTATTCTCCTCTCAGGGTGGAGCTTTGTTTTCATGTGAGTGGTTGCTCTTGCTAATTAAAGGGGTTAATACCATATTTACATACAGGCATTGCTGGATAGAGCTTGTAAAAACAAGCATTTTTACAACTTAATGCTTCATAAAATTTTCAGCTGTTCTTGAGATAGTTTCCATGCCGTAGTATCCATACTGTAGCAGTAATGATTAGAGATGAGCTACTCAATTCACATTACCCTGGTCCAGCATCTAGTTTGGTTTTACATGGCACTTCGATACAGGAAAGATATATATCTTGGTACCATGTTAACCAATAGATAGAAAAATATTTAGAATTGAGAGTCCTCAGTGGTTGATACCTTTTAATGGCTAACTGAAAAGATGGTAACAAATTGCAAGCTTTCGAGACTACACAGGTCTCTTCATCAGGCAAGGACATGGCACTTCTGCACCTGACATTCTCGGCCCGGCATCTTAGGTGACTGTGGCACTTTCTAGGCCCTGCATTGTAATGATGACTTGGTGGTCTAGTAACAGTCAGAGGCGCCCTGGATGCTCAGTACAGAAGTGAACTGGACACCGGACCAAGGAAGCACAAATCGAATTGCTCATGTCTCAGAATTAAGTAAATGTTTTACAGTATCGTGCAAATGCAAATTATCATTGGATGTCCCAGCGGTAGGACCCGCATCTATCAGAAAAACAGACTCAATTTTGTACAAAGAGGTCACAATTTGAAGAGGAATTGAAAAATAGTAAAAATCTGAGGTCCTCAAAGCATATAAGTCTTCAAGCCTAACATCTTACACTATTCCCCTCCTGCTATAAGGAGGATGAGAGAATCAGCACAAAAAGTATCTGATTAGTTCCGAATTTCCCCCCAAATTTACTTTTGCTAGAATCTGACACTTTAGCAATTCAAATCTCATGAATTTCCGCAAAACAATGGCCAGTAGGTTTCATTTTTCTAAAATCTGTGGGTTGGGATGGGGGGGAACAAAAACTTATATGCTCACCTCCCCTTTGCCCTCCACCACCTATCAGCACCTCTGTCTTCTCTTTTCTTTCTTCTATCCTCTTATTTTTCCATGCTTGTGCCGCTGCCATTCATCCATGGGCTCCAAAAGGGGAATGGCGTCCATTGTGAACATGTGGGGTTTAGTGATGAAAGTGAAGGCGATACAAGACAGAAGAATCTATGGATTGATCGGTGATGGAGGGAGAGGTATGAGGAGGGCCGTGGTGAGCTAAGTTCTGTGTTTACCTCTTTCCATCAGAATCAATTTGCAACAAAGTTGCTAATATTTGGAGATCATGAGTTTGTTCACGTCATAATCATTGGAGGCACTGGACAGTTCCTTGGCTTATGGCAAGACACTAATTCAATAAGTTTTTAATTTTATGTGATGAATTGATCAATATTTTTTCTAATTTTTGAGGTGTCACCTCCTGCTTTGGTGATCACAGATATAATTTTTTGAAGATTTTACTATTCTTACTTCAGTATCTTAGCAGTTTTCTCTTATTTTCGTCAGACTCTGCTGGTCTAGATTTGAAGAGCGTCATGACCTACTGGGGGGGATTGAACACCTCTTCTTGCAGGATTCCTCTTTTCTTTGTTGTGCATATGTGTATTTTAGTTTCTACTGTATGATCAGAGGAGCGCTGACATCCTGCTGTCCTGGCAGACTCATAATTCATTCTTACCCACCTTTAAGAAAACTTCCAGAGTTACGCTTTCCTGCAGAAGTTGGTCTTCATTATATTTTTGGAGACACTTTTTAGCTTGGAATATTAAAGTACAATGAGCTGTGAGTCCTACTGTGCCGCTTCATCCTCCTTATGCAGCAAGGTCTCTTGATAGATTTCTATACAGAAGCCAAGAATGTGGCAGGAAAGACAACGACAGCGTCTGCGACTGATCCTCATCACGTCCACACTGGCATATCAATTGTTTTGGCAAAAAAACATAAAGAAAAAAAACAGGTACATTTATGTTTAGACAATTCTGTTCATGATACATTGGAAATGACCAAATGTCGTTGAGGCTTTAAAAGTTCTAATTTTTTTTTTTAGATTTTTAGATTTTTTATCCTTACTAGGAATTAAACCAAAAAGTTGCATTTAAGTTATCATACAACGACAGAGCTGATTAACAGTCAAGGTGACAAAATCTATTTTACTTTATGTCATGGGATAGCCAGGGGATCATGAGGATCCCAGCGCTTCACAGCCTCCAATCGTCAGGACAATTACGCAATGGGCTGATGATGGATGGACAAGGCCGTCGTGCCTTCACTACTAGGCCAGATACCGTGTAGCTTACAGAGTGTGGTTTATACACCTCCGATTTCAACACATGTAATGTACAATGAGCAACAGGGTGACAATGTTTTGAATTTCTGACTTCAGGCTCCATATCTCACCATCCACTTGTACTTTGAACGTGAAATTACCATCATTTTATAGACATTCATCTTGAATATCTCATACTTAACTTTGACTTTCAACTATTTAGCACATAATTAATTATGCAGAATCTGGTCATGTCATTGCATAGTTAATGTTTTGCTCCTAAAAATCTAAATTTAAATTTTTGATTATTTTGTTAGCATTTTGTAAATCCACCTTTGGCTTTTAGCACTACCTGGATCCTTCTACTTTTGATCAGATTCAAACATGCGTCTACGTAAATCTGATCCTGAGGGTCTCTTCGACACGTTCCCAAAGGCATACTGGTCACCTCACTTGGGTATGTATACAGCTTTTTCTTCAATTCTACCACCAAGTGTTTGATTGGCTTGAGGTCTGGGGACTGTGGAGGCAATTCCAGCACCTCTACTTCATTGTCATTGAACCATTTATTTATCAATCTCGACGTATGCTTCTGGTCATTTTCCTGCTGGAACACTATGTCGTCTTTTTCATAGCCATAGTACTCAAGTGTAAGAAGTAACTCGTCTTGTGGGATACTCCCACATATTTCAGCATTGAGACCACCATTGATCCTGTTCAGGTGTCCAATGCCTTTGGCTGTGAAACTACCCCATATCATCTGTCTTCCGCCACCAAATTTGATATTTCCTTCAATGTCTCGATCTTTAGCCCCTTTTTCCCTTGTTTTCTCCAGACCCATTTGCACCTATCTGAGCTGTCTATTAACTTTCATCTCATCACTCCAAATCACCCGTTTCCAATCTTTAGGTGTCCACTTTACATACTTGTTTGTAAATTTGAGCCAACGCTTCTTATGGCGATATTGAATTGAGGCGTCTTCACCTTTTTTCAGGCCAGCATTCCAGACTTGTGTAACGTGCGTCACACGGTACTTGCATGGACGTCTGTGATCTCACTATTATGAAGCATATGAGCCACCTCCACTGCCGTGTTTGTCGCACCAGAACTGAAAGACTTTGTGATGAGTCAACTTGTTGACTCCGATATTTTGCATGGACGTTCACTTTTTGGCTTCTGAATGGATGGATGGACTTCATTTTGTATATTCCAGCTGTCATGGTGCTCACAAGATGCAGTTTGGCAAATTTCTTGGCTACGAGAATCCTATTCATGAGCTAATGGATGCTGCTTCTCTTTTCTTGGAAAATCGTCTTCATAAGTGTTCCTCGGTTTGAACCAGTGACCTATAAAGCAGTTAATACAAGAGAAGATAGTATTCTGCTACAGATGGATCTGGATAAGTTGGAAACTTGGGCTGAAAGGTGGCAGATGAGGTTTAACAATGATAAATGTAAGGTTATACGCATGGGAAGAAGGAATCAATATCACCATTACACACTGAACGGGAAACCACTGGGTAAATCTGACAAGGAGAAGGACTTGGGGATCCTAGTTAATGATAAACTTACCTGGAGCAGCCAGTGCCAGGCAGCAGCTGCCAAGGCAAACAGGATCATGGGGTGCATTAAAAGAGGTCTGGATGCACATGATGAGAGCATTATACTGCCTCTGTACAAATCCCTAGTTAGACCGCACATGGAGTACTGTGTCCAGTTTTGGGCACCAGTGCTCAGGAAGGATATAATGGAACTAGAGAGAGTGCAAAGGAGGGCAACAAAATTAATAAAGGGGATGGGAGAACTACAATACCCAGATAGATTAGCGAAATTAGAATTATTTAGTCTAGAAAAAAGACGACTGAGGGGCGGTCTAACCATGTATAAGTATATAAGGGGACAATACAAATATCTCGCTGAGGATCTGTTTATACCAAGGAAGGTGACGGGCACAAGGGGGCATTCTTTGCGTCTGGAGGAGAGAAGGTTTTTCCACCAACATAGAAGAGGATTCTTTACTGTTAGGGCAGTGAGAATCTGGAATTGCTTGCCTGAGGAGGTGGTGATGGCGAACTCAGTCGAGGGGTTCAAGAGAGGCCTAGATGTCTTCCTGGAGCAGAACAATATTGTATCATACAATTATTAGGTTCTGTAGAAGGACGTAGATCTGGGGATTTATTATGATGGAATATAGGCTGAACTGGATGGACAAATGTCTTTCTTCAGCCTTACTAACTATGTTACTATGTTACTATGTTACCTGTCACTTGGGAATCAAGGTTATATTTTGTGGTATATAGGAAGAAAAAGATTTTCCACCACCAACAGAAAAACAGTAACAATGCAGTGACCTAACAAGAATCTGCATAACTAATCATATGCTAAATAGCTGCAAGTAAAATTTATGTATGAGATAGCCAAGATGATTGTCTTTAAAATGATGGCAGTCTCACTATCAAAGCTGTAGTGGATGGTGAGATATGGAGCCTGGAAATCAGAAGTTCAAAACATTGTCACCATTTTGCTCTTCACTCTTTCTATCTATCTATCTATCTATCTATCTATCTATCTATCTATCTATCTATCTATCTATCTATCTATCTATCTATTACACCCGGTCCAGTTCATGTACCTTCGCGGGGTCCCCGTCGGGACTCCCGCTCTGTGCCGGCTCCACGCTGTCCGGACGGGACCTCTGCTTCTCCTCCCTCCTCTGCTTCCTGGCATGCAGCCAGCAGGTCGTCGTGCTGTGTGCTTAGGTCGCGCGCATGCTCGCTCCCGGTCTCTTAAAGAGACAGCGCACATTTTCCAAAAGGTGCTTCTGACCAATGGTGTGTGAATGATTGCTATTTCTAGTCCCTCCACTATAGGGAGGGTGCCGGAGCAACTAGTATTCACTGTTGCTTCTTCTGGTTCCTGCTAGCATATGCTTCTGTTTCTGAAGTTCTCTGCCAGTGCTCCGCTTATACTGTCTGTCTCCACAGATCATCAGCTACCTGTTACCCGGCTATCCTGTACGACGTCCACTCTGTCTTTGCCAGTTCCGTCTCGTCCCGCCAATCCGCCATCCTCATCTCTGGACAACTCCAGTACCACCAGTACCAGCTCCTACCCGTACACCCGGTATCATCTGGTTAGCTCCACGTCTCCTGCTAACCCTGCTTGTCCGTTTGTCCCGCTGGGACAGCTGCCACGAGTCCGGCGTCTAACTGGAGGTAGCACCCGTGTCCTCCAGCCATTCCATTCTGTCCCTGTTCGAGCGAACTTACCACGGGTGTCTGGGGCTCATGTAGTCACGCCCCCTCCGGAGCCCTCGGACCGGGGTCCCGAGGTTCCACGCTAAATCATAATAAAAACGAATGTGAATTTCAACTTCTGTGCCTCCATTTCCATTCGTTACATTATCTATCTATATATACTCCGCATTAAGTTCCGCAATAACTCAGAAAAACTAGCTGCCACCACTAATCATTTATACAACTACTACAGGGAGCTTATGGCTTCAGGGGTACGGTGTACAGAGCAAGAGGAACAGAGCTATTACATGTATTCATGTGTTTAACCCATTCATGACCTTGGGATTTTCCATTTTTCCGTGTTCGTTTTTTGCTCCTCTCCTTCCCAGAGCCATAACTTTTTTATTTTTCCATCAATTTGGCCATGTGAAGGCTTATTTTTTGCGGGACGAGTTATACTCTTGAACGACATAATTGGTTTTAGCATGTCGTGTACTAGAAAGCGGGAAAAAAATTCCAAGTGGGGTGAAATTGCAAAAAAGTGCAATCCCACACATGTTTTTTGTTTGGCTTTTTTACTAGGTTCACTAAATGCTAAAACTGACCTGCCATTATGATTCTCCAGGTCATTACAAGTTCATAGACATCAAACATGTCTAGGTTCTCTTTTAAGTGGTGAAAAAAAATATCAAAGCTTTGCTAAAAAAAAAACATTGCACCATTTTCCGATACCCATAGTGTCTCCATTTTTCATGATCTGGGGTCAGTTGAGGGCTTATTTTTTGCATGCCGAACTAGCGTTTTTGATGATACCATATTGGTCCAGATACGTTCTTTTGATCGCCCGTTATTGCATTTTAATGCAATGTCACGGCGACCAAAAAAACGTAATTCTGGCGTGTCAAATTTTTTTCTTGCTACGCCGTTTAGTGATCAGGTTAATCCTTTTTTTTATTGATAGATTGGGCGATTCTGAATGCGGTGATATGAAATATGCGTAGGTTTGATATTTTTTATTGATTTATTTTGAATGGGGCGAAAGGGGGGTGATTTAAACTTTTATATTTTTTTATTTTTTTCACATTTTTTTTTACTTTTTTTTTTTACTTTTGCCATGCTTCAATAGCCTCCATGGGAGGCTAGAAGCTGGCACAGCTCGATTGGCTCAGCTAAATAGCAGCGATCATCACATCGCTGCTATGTAGCTGAATTCAGGTGTGCCATAAGCGCCGACCACAGGGTGGCGCAGCTGGCGCTCACAGCTAGCCGGATGGCCGGAAGCACCGGTTAAATGCCCCTGTCAGCGTTTGACAGCGGCATTTAACTAGTTAATAGCGGTGGGTGAATTGCGATTTCACCCGCTGCTATTGTGGACACATGTCAGCTGTTCAAAACAGCTGACATGTCCCGGCTTTGATGCGGGCTCACCGCCGGAGCCCTGCATCAAAGCGGGGGATCTGACCTCGGACGTACTATCCCGTCCGAGGTCAGAAAGGGGTTAATCCAAAAACTAGGACGTGCTTCTAAAAATATACAAGATGTTGCAAAGGGGACAAAACAATACGCTATATACAATCACTGTAATGCAACTGCAAGGCAGTTGCACGCAACCTCCACCAGGGGGCACAGGTAAGGGAAAAAAAGGTGGCACTCACCTTGTAGCACCACAATGCAAAGTGCGGAGTGCCACTAGGATGCGACAGAGAAGTCAGACAGGCCAGTCAGCAACAAACAGGAAGACGAAGTACCAGAGGTCACAGCAATGCACGTGGTCAGAGACAAGCCAGAAATAGGAACCAGACAGGAGCGTGGGATCCAAAATGTGAGACAGAAGATGTTGTCAGGGTTCAAGCCAAAGAGTCAAAGCCAGATGGGAAACGTAGTAACAGAGACAGACAGCTGGAGGCAGGGTTCAGAATTCAAGCCGAGTCATACACTGTAGGAAACCACCAAACACATACTAAGTCAGGGATAGGGAACGGGTAGGTCACAAATATGGGTAGACAGAGGCAGAAGGATCATTAGGGTATACGGGTCAGCTGCTCAAGCCAGAGACTGAAACTATCACTGGCAAATGCTACCAAAAATGGCACCAAAAAATAGCCACTCATGAACCAAAGAGAGGCAGAAATGGTTAACCCCACCATAACTAGGCCGGGGAAAGAAAAGCAAGAAGCAAACCCCGACCTGGATCATGACAATCACATAAAATAAAAGGGGATAACAGAAGTAAAGTACTAGACCTGATGTCAAGGAAATGGTGC
Organism: Ranitomeya imitator; assembly: GCF_032444005.1. Lineage (NCBI taxonomy): Eukaryota > Metazoa > Chordata > Amphibia > Anura > Dendrobatidae > Ranitomeya > Ranitomeya imitator. Next base: position 789,028,750 of record NC_091282.1, on the reverse strand, counting down.
ACATCTTAGTGGAGGGGCGCGCTGAAATTGAAATATGAAGCAATCCTACAGCACACTGTATATCCCATAAATGAACAATGATTATGTCGGCTTTTTATCTATTTTTGCTGACTGAGTGTCTATGAAAAAGTGCCTCCGATACTGCCTTTTTCCTGGCGTGGTCAAATAGGAAGTGGCACCAATTGTGCGGCACTTAAGTCAAGAAAATCAGACTAGGAATCGTGGAGACAGAAAAAGATTTAAGATAGAATAGCTGATCAGAAGATCAGTGGTGGCGGGAGAGGTGTGGAGAGAGCATGGAAAGGTGATTATTTATTTTTTCTTGTTTTTTATATTTTTTTCACCCCTTCCAATCAGAATCGAATCACGTAAAGGAATCTGCGAATAAGGGGATTGTACATACATGACATCCGTGTTGCATCCATGTGCTGCCCCTTCTTTACTTTTTATTGAGGTAGGAGACTGGGTTTATGTTTGTTTTTTGGGGAGGATGGCAAAAATGAACACACTGTAAAAATCTGATCCAGACTAATTCAAAAGGGCCTTAGAATAAAGGCCCTTCCGAATGGAGAGTTGACTGTCCCAAAGACCGGTATGATGCAGAGGTGCTCATGTAGACCCGTTTTCTGGATTCGTCAGACTCCCAGAAATCAGAAAGTTGCTATTCTGTGGACAGGAGAGAACTTTCCAACTTGGCACAAACAATAACAGGAAGTTGGAGTTAAAAGAAGCTCCAGTGAGCAGCATGAAAATTACTGGATTTCTAATTTTTACTTTTAGAAAACATTGCCAATTAAAAAAACAAAACTGAAAAAGAACTGATTTAAGCAAAGGTTATTTTCTGATGATGCGTTCTCTTACAATTCTAAGCTATTCCCTTTCTCGATTAGGAGATGTAAGAAAATAATAAGTAAGTTTTACGCAAAGTTTCAATTTTTATTTATTTATTTTTTTTCAAAAGTGCGTTTTTTTCCCCTCTTCGGCACAGAAGTACAATTGACGCCATTCCCATCCTTAGAAGCACTTGACCACATATAGAGGCTGGAAGAATATTGAGCTGTAATTTCTTTCATTTGAACAAAAAAAAAAAAAAGATAAAATGAAAGATGTGTACATGAAATGAAGATGCCGGATTATTATCCCTGCGTATAATGAGGCGCCGCTGCTTCACATATTTGGATAAGTGCCCCCTGGGTTTCGTAGTCTTCACATCAAAGATATGTAAGAAGAAGGAGAGGGGGTGATGAATGCATTACTTATTTAGAAGTTAGTTTTTTTCTTTTACGAACATTGGCCAATAATGTATCGAGTCAACAATAGAGATCTTCACTAACAATCAGGACAGTACGTAAGATATCCAGAACACCGATGACTTACAAATTATTAATTACCTGCGTGGTAAAGTAGGGTGGGGGAAAGCGAAAACGTGTGAAGATTTTGATGATTATTATAGACAGATTTTGCTCTTAATGAAGACATTCCCAACTTCTCAGTAGGTGTGCCGCCAGCAGGAGCCCCTTCACTACACGACGTCTGGCAGATGCTATTCATGTAGCAACAGACGCCTGTAGTATCTTGCTCATAGACTCCGAGAATGTCAGAGACAGAGAGAGGGGCAAGCTGTGGATGGGAGATGAACGGGGATTGGGGAGAAGTGAAAGAACATGAGGGAAACATGAGGGAACATGAGGGAAAGAGAGCAAAAGGGGTCCTGAGAAGATGAAAAAGAAGGGTAGGAAGGATATAATTAAGGGGAGCAGTACCAGATATCTCCGGAGCTGGAAGGTACAGGCTTATTTGCCAACTTGGACTCCATAACCAGGAGTCCAGAGGTGATAGAGGTGTCTGAAGAGGATAGGGTTTGGGAAGGGACGTGGAGCTCTGTTGGGGTTAGAGGAGTCATGCTGGAAGATATAGAGATCTTAAATGGTCATAGGAGTCTGGAGGCGACAGAGATTTGAAGGGGATAGAGAGGTTTGGATGCGGATAGATGAGCTAGGAGAAGAAAGAGATGTCAGTAAGAGACAGAGTAGTCTGGAGGGGAACAGAGATTTAGAGGGGTGAGAAGAGTCTGGAGGAGACAAAGGGGTCTTGAGGAAACAGAGGATTGCGGCAATGCCTTCCACTAAGTGTGAACACAATGTAGTCATATATAGATTGAACTTTTTTGCGTTCCTCAACATCTAGTGCCCCCTGGTCCCCTCATATTTTCTCCTATAGTGCTCTGCTCTCCTGTCTTTTCCTGCCAAAATAACAAATAGACACAATGTACATGAATCAACAATATATAATTCTATCACTAAATACATAAATATATTTGTCGCCTATTTCCCAGGGCCATCAGACAAATGAGGTAAAGAGAATGAGAGTGGGCAACAAACTGAAAAAGAAGAAAATGTATTAGATGCAGAAGGAAGAAGAATAGAAGGGAAAGAGGGAATGAAGAGGGAGAGGGAGAAGTAGAGAAAAAAGAAAGGAGGGAAGTAGAAAATGGCTGGAAAGAAGTGGAGAAAGAAAGGGAAAGGAGAAGGAAAGGAAAAGTAGAAATAATGGAAGGCAGAGGTGTAAATTAATATGTAGAGGTCAGTAATAGTAAAAATAAAAAGAAGAGAAAGGAAAGATGAGTTTAAGATAAGAAGGAAGAAATATGGAATGGAGGGAAGGAGAAATTGGAAAGAAAGAACAGCACAATGAATAAGTTATGACAGGAGGAGTTCAAAACAGGGAGAAAGGAAGGAAGATCGAGGAAGGTGAGAAATCACCCAAAAGAAGGGAAAGAGTAAAAAAAAAGGATAATGTATGGTTCATGAGGAGGGACGAAACATAGGAGCACACAAGTTTTCATAAACTTTCCAACTGACCCATTTTCTGCAGAATTGACCCATGAAGCAATCAATCGTGCCTCAAGGTGGTTTTGTAGGTTTTTCTGACCTTCATTTGCTCCACAAATGAGCATTGTGCTTCTGCTGAAAATACATCACATTACATCCAAAGGCTATGCCGTTTCCCATATGTAACCATTAACCAAGCTTCCTAAAGGGCCGGGAGTGAAACATGTCTCTTTCCCATTTATCTCCCATGTAAATAATGTGGAAATATTCTGGCCCTTTCCTTAACAAGAAACAGCATGAAGCCGTGAAGCAGCCGGATATTAGTCGGAGCTCTGAACCCTGAGAAGACTTCATGGAGCTCTTTCTGTGGTGCTACATGTTGTGCGCAGGGAGGGTGGGAAGGCTGCTCAGATAATTGGGTAACCTGGGAGTCTGACTGGCAGAGAAGGAGATACATCTTCTGGATGAAGAACAACAAGGAAGGAAGCATCTGAAGCTTTGTACCGCCATCTATTACTCAGGTTTATCTTCCTACATAGTTCAGTTATCAAGATGAAGTCAATTTATCCAAACCTGGCTGGAGATTTCAGCAATTTGGATAACAAAAGGTGGAATTTGCTGCATTTTGTAAATACAATATTATTATAAATGGAAACTTTGTAAATAATTAATGTATCCTGCAGTCATCTGGTGTTTTCTTGTGTCTTATACTCCAGTCACATCCAAAGCTGCAGATTTAATTATCCCGGGTTCTCGACAACTCTGACCTCACGTCTGCTAGCTGCCCTCCTGCTGGTTCAGTGTCTTTATGGAGCATGCTTTGATCTAGGCTTGATAATATTGATCTGCATATTAGTAGATACAACCAATGTTCCCACTTCTGTTTCATGCAGGAGAAATGATTTCCCAGTTTTTCTGGTTCACATTTGTTATATATGATCTACGCTGAATCATCTCTTGTTCTCCAATCACCTCCAGAGCAGTATTCATAATTCTGGCTTCTTCGTGGTTCTAAGCTTACCAGTGTATCTTCCATCCAGTGTTGCTCATTTCATGTGTGCCCGCAGCTTGTAGGGGTCTGTAAGTACATCTTTTGTAGTTTTGCATTCTGGGAAGTATAGGCGGCGGCGCTACATTGATCCAGATGTAGAAAGTCAAATTAGTGTAGTGAATATATTTGTAAAGCAAAATTGACTAAACAGTTACAGGAGTTGTCTCATCTTCATTTATTGGTAAAATTGCAAAGTGTTTGTGAAATTTTTTCCATTTAATACTTATTAAAGACTAGATGGTGGCCCGATTCTAACGCATTAACGCATCGGGTATTCTAGAATATGCATGTCCACATAGTATATTGCCCAGCCACGTAGTATATTGCCCAGCCACGTAGTATATTGCCCAGCCACGTAGTATATTGCCCAGCTACGTAGTATATTGCCCAGCCACGTAGTATATTGCCCAGCCACGTAGTATATTGCCCAGTCACGTAGTATATTGCCCAGTGACGTAGTATATTGCCCAGTGACGTAGTATATTGCCCAGCCACGTAGTATATTGCCCAGCCACGTAGTATATTGCCCAGTCACGTAGTATATTGCCCAGTGACGTAGTATATTGCCCAGCCACATAGTATATTGCCCAGTCACGTAGTATATTGCCCAGTGACGTAGTATATTGCCCAGCCACGTAGTATATTGCCCAGTGATGGAGTATATTGCCCAGTCACGTAGTATATTGGCCAGTCACATAGTATATTGGCCAGTCACGTAGTATATTGCCCAGCCACGTAGTATATTGCCCAGTGATGGAGTATATTGCCCAGTCACATAGTATATTGGCCAGCCACGTAGTATATTGCCCAGTCCATGTAGTATATTGGCCAGTCACGTAGTATATTGCCCAGTCCATGTAGTATATTGGCCAGTCATATAGTATATTGCCCAGCTACGTAGTATATTGCCCAGTAACGTAGTATATTGCACAGTCACGTAGTATATTGTCCAGTCCATGTAGTATATTGGCCAGTCATATAGTATATTGCCCAGCTACGTAGTATATTGCCCAGTAACGTAGTATATTGCACAGCGACGTAGTATACAGCACAGAGCCACGTAGTATATTGCCCAGTGACGTAGTATATTGCCCTTGGTCTCTGGGGATGACGTTCGGCCTGTGACGCTGGGCGCAGGCGCTGTGTGTTACACCAGGGGGTGGTCACATGACCGCCGCTCTGGTGTGCGCTATGCGCAGGCGTCGGCGTTCTAAGGCGGACGGACATATCCACATGGGTAGGTGGCGATTGGTTATAAGTAGCTTATGCGCCTTTATTGTTCAGCGGATAGTGATTGGATAACCGATATGTGGACATGAATAAGATCTGGGGATTGGTGGAATCATCGCCATGGCAACAGAACAGCTAGAGCTATGATTGGGACAGCGATCAGATGTTATGTCTCCTGTGTGTTTTTCTTTTTTATTGCTGCTAGTATTTATGTAATATAATGGTGATTGGTTGCCAATTGATGGATTTTCTATGTTATGTATAATGTGAGCACATATTATGTGATTTTAAGAGGATTTAATAAAGGCCGCCCCTTGATGGTGATTGGTTCCTGCACATGTTCCACACTATTTAAGATGGCCACTTTTGATATTTTGTATACTTGACAAAGGCCAACCCGGCCGAAACGTTGTATTTCTCTGATGGCAGAATAAAGACACCATTCACCTGGTATGGATGCTGCTCCTTCTTCTCTCTCTGTGACTATGGGTCCGATTGGATCCTTGGACTTCTGAGCGTGCATCCTCTATCTGAGTGCTGGTGGTTGACTTTCTCTATATAGCTGTAGTATATTGCCCAGTCACGTAGTATATTGCCCAGTGAAGTAGTATATTTCATAGCGACGTAGTATACAGCACAGAGCCACGTAGTATATTGCCCAGTCACGTAGTATATTGCCCAGCCACGTAGTATATTGCCCAGTGACATAGTATATTGCACAGCGACGTAGTATACAGCACAGAGCCACGTAGTAAATTGCCCAGTGACAGAGTATATTGCCCAGCCACGTAGTATATTGCCCAGCCACGTAGTAAATTGCCCAGTGACGTAGTATATTGCCCAGCTACGTAGTATATTGCCCAGTAACATAGTATATTGCACAGCGATGTAGTATACAGCACAGAGCCACGTAGTATATTGCCCAGTGAGGTAGTATATTGCCCAGTCATGTAGTATATTGCCCAGTGACGTAGTATATTGCCCAGTGACGTAGTATATTGCCCAGTGAAGTAGTATATTGCCCAACCACGTAGTATATTGCCCAGCTACGTAGTATATTGCATAGCGACATAGTATACAGCACAAAGCCACGTAGTATATTGCACAGCCACGTAGTATATTGCCCAGCCACGTAGTATATTGCACAGCCACGTAGTATATTGCACAGCGACGTAGTATATTGCCCAGTGACGTAGTATATTGCACAGTGACGTAGTATATTGCCCAGCTACGTATGTCACAGGTTAAAAAATAAAAAATAAAAATACTCACCTTCGGATCCGAGGGCCCCTTGTAGTTCTAACATACTCACCTTCGGATCTGGCGCAGGCGATGAGCCCGCGACTGCCGCCATCTTCCGTTCCCAGGATGCACTGCGAAATTACCGAGATGACTTAGCGGTCTCGCGAGGCCGCTAAGTCTTCTGGGTAATTTCACAATGCATCGCCAGGAACGGAAGATGGCGGCCGGCTCTGCGGACAACGGAGGGTGAGAATAGCAGGTTTTTTGTTTTTTTCATTATTTTTAACATTAGATTTTTTACTATTGATGCCGCATAGGCAGCATCAATAGTAAAAAGTTGAGGACACACAGGGTTAATAGCGGCGGTAGTGGAGTGCGTTACCCGCGGCATTAACCCTGTGTTAGCGGTGGCTGGAGGGGAGTATGCGGGCGCCGGGCAGTGACTGCGGGGAGTAAGGAGCGGCCATTTTCTTCCAGACTGTGCTCGTCGCTGATTGGTCGTGGCTTTTTTTCCGCGTCCAATCAGCGACTTGGATTTCCTTGACAGACAGAGGCTGCGACCAATGAATATCCATGACAGACAGACAGAAGGACAGAAAGACGGAAGTGACCCTTAGACAATTATATAGTAGATAAACAAGAACAAAGGGATTTTTAACCCTTTAACGACCGCCGATACGCCTTTTAACGGCAGCAGTTAAGGGTACGTTAATTAACAGCGCTGTGGAAAAAGTGAATAGCGCCCCCCAGAGTCGGATTTTTTCTGGGGTCTCGGTTGCTGGGGGTAGCCGAGACCCCAGAGAACATGATTCGGGTTTTTTTTACCGACCCCCGAGTTGCGATAGCCGGTAATTAACCGTTTACTGGCGATCCCCAAAAAAAAACCAAAAACGCGATTTCCCTTTTAATTTCACTGTCCTCCGATGTGATCGCACATCAGAGGACAGAGAAATGGGGTCCCTGAGAGCCCCCCGATACTCACCTGTCTCCCCCAGTGCTCCTCGTGGCTCCCGATGGGCGCTGCCTTCTTTTTCCGGCAAAAAATGGCGGGCGCATGCGCAGTGAGCCCGCCGGCCGGCACCGGGAGGATCTTTGGCGTCTTGGCTGCCGGGGGTAGCCGAGACCCCAAAGAACAAGATCGGGGTCGGTTTTTACCGACCACTGTTTTGCGATCCCCGGTAATTAACTGTTCACCGGCGATCGCACATCACAGGACAGAGAAATAGGGGGATTTGGGGACCCTATTATACTTACCAGTGTTCCTGGGTCCTCTTGCGTCCTCTCCTGCCCGTCGGCTTCTTCATCGGGAAAGAAAATGGCGGGCGCATGTGCAGTTCGCCCGCCATCTGCCGGCCGGCAGGAGAGTGGAGTTGGGGCTAAAATTAGGGTTAGGGTTAGGGCTGGAGCTAAATATAGGGTTGGGGCTAAATTTAGGGTTAGGGCTAGGTTTAGAGCTAGGGTTAGGCTCCTTTCACTCTTGCGTCGGCCCGACGTACTGACGCACGTTGTGAAAATTGTGCACAACGTGGGCAGCAGATGCAGTTTTCAACGCATCCGCTGCCCAGTCTATGACCTGGGTAGGAGGGGGCAGAGTTACGGCCACGCATGCACGGAAATGGCGGACACGACGTACAAAAAAAAGGTTACATTGAACTTTTTTTGTGACGACGGTCCGCCAAAACACAACGGATCCAGTGCATGACGGACGCGACGTGTGGCCATCCATCGACAATACAAGTCTATGGGCAAAAAAGGCATTCTGCGGTCACATTTGCAGGATCCGTTTTTTGTCCAAAACGATGGATTGCGATGGATGCCACATGACGCAAGTGTGAAAGTAGCCTTAGGGCTAGGGTTAGGGTTGGGGCTAAAGTTAGGGCTAGGGTTAGGATTAAATTTAGGGTTAGGGTTAGGTTTGGGGCTAAATTTAGGGTTAGGACTAAAGTTAGGGTTAGGGTTGGGGTTAAAATTAGGGTTAGGGTTAGGGTTGGGGCTAAAGTTAGGGTTAGGGCTAGTGTTAGGGTTGGGGCTAAAGTTAGGGTTAGGGTTAGGGTTGGGGCTAAAGTTAGGGCTAGGGTTGGAGCCAAACTTAGGGCTAGGGTTGCGGCTAAAGTTAGGGTTAGATGTTATGTTTGCTAATGACAGGTGTTATGAAGGCAATCCAGAAACACAGTGTGCTTAGCGATCAGAGCGCACACAGTGATCTGACAAATACCCAAAAATACAAGAACGAGCTCTGAGACGTGGAAACTCTGTAGACTGCACACCTGATCCTATCCTAAACACAACTAAAAGCGGCTGTGGATTGCGCCTAACAACTACCTAGGCAACTCGGCACAGCCTAAGAAACTAGCTAGCCTGAAGATAGAAAAATAGGCCTGACTTGCCCCAGAGAAATTCCCCAAAGGAAAAGGCAGCCCCCCACATATAATGACTGTGAGTAAGATGAAAAGACAAAACGTAGGGATGAAATAGATTCAGCAAAGTGGGGCCCGATATTCTAGGACAGAGCGAGGACAGTAAAGCGAACTTTGCAGTCTACAAAAAACCCTAAAGCAAAACCACGCAAAGGGGCAAAAAAAAAACCCACCGTGCCGAACTAACGGCACGGCGGTACACCCTTTGCGTCTCAGAGCTTCCAGCAAAACAAAAGACAAGCTGGACAGAAAAAAAGCAACAAAAAAGCAAAAGGCACTTAGCTATACAGAGCAGCAGGTCACAGGAACAATCAGGAGAAGCACAGATCCAACACTGAAACATTAACAAGGAGCAAGGATAGCAGCATCAGGCGGAGTTAAGTAATGAAGCAGTTAACGAGCTCACCAGAACACCTGAGGGAGGAAGCTCAGAAGCTGCAGTACCACTTGTGACCACAGGAGTGAATTCAGCCACAGAATTCACAACAGTACCCCCCCCTTGAGGAGGGGTCACCGAACCCTCACCAGAGCCCCCAGGCCGACCAGGATGAGCCGCATGAAAGGCACGAACAAGATCGGAAGCATGAACATCAGAGGCAAAAACCCAGGAATTATCTTCCTGAGCATAACCCTTCCATTTAACCAGATACTGGAGTTTCCGTCTAGAAACACGAGAATCCAAAATCTTCTCCACAATATACTCCAATTCCCCCTCCACCAAAACCGGGGCAGGAGGCTCAACAGATGGAACCATAGGTGCCACGTATCTCCGCAACAACGACCTATGGAATACATTATGTATGGAAAAGGAGTCTGGGAGGGTCAAACGAAAAGACACAGGATTGAGAACCTCAGAAATCCTATACGGACCAATAAAACGAGGTTTAAATTTAGGAGAGGAAACCTTCATAGGAATATGACGAGAAGATAACCAAACCAGATCCCCAACACAAAGTCGGGGACCCACACGGCGTCTGCGATTAGCGAAAAGTTGAGCTTTCTCCTGGGACAAGATCAAATTGTCCACTACCTGAGTCCAGATCTGCTGCAACCTATCCACCACAGAATCCACACCAGGACAGTCCGAAGACTCAACCTGTCCTGAAGAGAAACGAGGATGGAACCCAGAATTGCAAAAAAATGGAGAAACCAAGGTAGCCGAGCTGGCCCGATTATTAAGGGCGAACTCAGCCAACGGCAAAAAGGACACCCAATCATCCTGGTCTGCAGAAACAAAACATCTCAGATATGTTTCCAAGGTCTGATTGGTTCGTTCGGTCTGGCCATTAGTCTGAGGATGGAAAGCCGAGGAAAAGGATAGGTCAATGCCCATCCTACCACAAAAGGCTCGCCAAAACCTTGAAACAAACTGGGAACCTCTGTCAGAAACAATATTCTCAGGAATGCCATGCAACCGAACCACATGCTGAAAGAACAAAGGTACCAAATCAGAGGAGGAAGGCAATTTAGCCAAGGGCACCAGATGGACCATTTTAGAAAAGCGATCACAGACCACCCAAATGACTGACATCTTTTGAGAAACGGGAAGGTCAGAAATGAAATCCATCGAAATATGTGTCCAAGGCCTCTTTGGGACCGGCAAGGGCAAAAGCAACCCACTGGCACGAGAACAGCAGGGCTTAGCCCTAGCACAAATCCCACAGGACTGCACAAAAGTACGTACATCCCGTGATAGAGATGGCCACCAGAAGGATCTAGCCACTAACTCTCTGGTACCAAAGATTCCAGGATGACCAGCCAACACCGAACAATGAAGTTCAGAGATAAGTTTATTAGTCCACCTATCAGGGACGAACAGTTTCTCTGCTGGACAACGATCAGGTTTATTCGCCTGAAATTTTTGCAGCACCCGCCGCAAATCAGGGGAGATGGCAGACACAATGACTCCTTCCTTGAGGATACCCGCTGGCTCAGATAAACCCGGAGAGTCGGGCACAAAACTCCTAGACAGAGCATCCGCCTTCACATTTTTAGAGCCCGGAAGGTACGAAATCACAAAGTCGAAGCGGGCAAAAAATAACGACCAACGGGCCTGTCTAGGATTCAAGCGCTTGGCAGACTCGAGATAAGTCAAGTTCTTATGATCAGTCAATACCACCACGCGATGCTTAGCTCCTTCAAGCCAATGACGCCACTCCTCGAATGCCCACTTCATGGCCAGCAACTCTCGATTGCCCACATCATAATTACGCTCAGCGGGCGAAAACTTCCTGGAAAAGAAAGCACATGGTTTCATCACTGAGCAATCAGAACCTCTCTGTGACAAAACCGCCCCTGCTCCAATCTCAGAAGCATCAACCTCGACCTGGAACGGAAGAGAAACATCTGGCTGACACAACACAGGGGCAGAACAAAAACGACGCTTCAACTCCTGAAAAGCTTCCACAGCAGCAGAAGACCAATTAACCAAATCAGCACCCTTCTTGGTCAAATCGGTCAATGGTTTGGCAATGCTAGAAAAATTACAGATGAAGCGACGATAAAAATTAGCAAAGCCCAGGAACTTTTGCAGACTTTTCAGAGATGTCGGCTGAATCCAATCCTGGATGGCTTGGACCTTAACTGGATCCATCTCGATAGTAGAAGGGGTAAAGATGAACCCTAAAAATGAAACTTTCTGCACACCGAAGAGACACTTTGATCCCTTCACAAACAAAGAGTTAGCACGCAGGACCTGAAAAACCATTCTGACCTGCTTCACATGAGACTCCCAATCATCTGAGAAGATCAAAATGTCATCCAAGTAAACAATCAGGAATTTATCCAGATACTCACGGAAGATGTCATGCATAAAAGACTGAAACACAGATGGAGCATTGGCAAGTCCGAACGGCATCACTAGATACTCAAAATGACCCTCGGGCGTATTGAATGCAGTTTTCCATTCATCTCCTTGCCTGATTCTCACCAGATTATACGCACCACGAAGATCTATCTTAGTGAACCAACTAGCCCCCTTAATCCGAGCAAACAAGTCAGATAACAATGGCAAGGGATACTGAAATTTAACAGTGATCTTATTAAGAAGGCGGTAATCAATACACGGTCTCAGCGAACCATCCTTCTTGGCTACAAAGAAGAACCCTGCTCCCAGTGGTGATGACGATGGGCGAATATGTCCCTTCTCCAGGGATTCCTTCACATAACTGCGCATAGCGGCGTGTTCGGGCACGGATAAATTAAATAATCGACCTTTAGGGAATTTACTACCAGGAATCAAATTGATAGCACAATCACAATCCCTATGCGGAGGTAGAGCATCGGACTTGGGCTCTTCAAATACATCCTGATAATCAGACAAGAACTCTGGGACCTCAGAAGGGGTGGATGACAAAATCGACAAAAATGGAACATCACCATGTACCCCCTGACAACCCCAGCTGGATACCGACATGGAATTCCAATCCAATACTGGATTATGGGTTTGTAGCCATGGCAACCCCAACACGACCACATCATGCAGATTATGCAACACCAGAAAGCGAATAACTTCCTGATGTGCAGGAGCCATGCACATGGTCAGCTGGGCCCAGTATTGAGGTTTATTCTTGGCCAAAGGTGTAGCATCAATTCCTCTCAATGGAATAGGACACCGCAAAGGCTCCAAGAAAAACCCACAACGTTTAGCATAATCCAAATCCATCAGATTCAGGGCAGCGCCCGAATCCACAAACGCCATGACAGAAAACGACGACAAAGAGCATATCAAGGTAATGGACAGAAGGAATTTGGACTGTACAGTACCAATGACGGCAGACCTAGCGGACCGCTTAGTGCGCTTAGGACAATCAGAAATAGCATGAGTGGAATCACCACAGTAGAAACACAGACCATTCAGACGTCTGTATTCCTGCCGTTCAACTCTAGTCATAGTCCTATCGCACTGCATAGGCTCAGGTTTAACCTCAGGCAGTACCGCCAAATGGTGCACAGATTTACGCTCACGCAAGCGTCGACCGATCTGAATGGCCAAAGACAAAGACTCATTCAAACCAGCAGGCATAGGAAATCCCACCATGACATCCTTAAGAGCCTCAGGGAGACCCTTTCTGAACAAAGCTGCCAGCGCAGATTCATTCCACTGAGTGAGTACTGACCATTTCCTAAATTTCTGACAATATACTTCTATATCATCCTGACCCTGGCACAAAGCCAGCAAATTTTTCTCAGCCTGATCCACTGAATTAGGCTCATCGTACAGCAATCCGAGCGCCAGGAAAAACGCATCGACACTACTCAATGCAGGGTCTCCTGGCGCAAGAGAAAATGCCCAGTCTTGAGGGTCGCCGCGCAAAAAAGAAATAATAATCAAAACCTGTTGAATAGGATTACCAGAAGAATGAGGTTTCAAGGCCAGAAATAGCTTACAATTATTTTTGAAACTTAGAAACTTAGTTCTATCTCCAAAAAACAAATCAGGAATAGGAATTCTTGGTTCTAACATAGATTTCTAATCAATAGTATCTTGAATTTTTTGTACATTTATAACGAGATTATCCATTGAAGAGCACAGACCCTGAATATCCATGTCCACACCTGTGTCCAGAATCACCCAAATGTCTAGGGGAAAGAAAAAATGAACACAGAGCAGAAAAAAAAAAAAAAAAAAAATGATGTCAGAACTTTTTCTTTCCCTCTATTGAGAATCATTAGTTGGGCTCCTTGTACTGTTATGTTTGCTAATGACAGGTGTTATGAAGGCAATCCAGAAACACAGTGTGCTTAGCGATCAGAGCGCACACAGTGATCTGACAAATACCCAAAAACAAAAGAACGAGCTCTGAGACGTGGAAACTCTGTAGACTGCACACCTGATCCTATCCTAAACACAACTAAAAGCGGCTGTGGATTGCGCCTAACAACTACCTAGGCAACTCGGCACAGCCTAAGAAACTAGCTAGCCTGAAGATAGAAAAATAGGCCTGACTTGCCCCAGAGAAATTCCCCAAAGGAAAAGGCAGCCCCCCACATATAATGACTGTGAGTAAGATGAAAAGACAAAACGTAGGGATGAAATAGATTCAGCAAAGTGGGGCCCGATATTCTAGGACAGAGCGAGGACAGTAAAGCGAACTTTGCAGTCTACAAAAAACCCTAAAGCAAAGCCACGCAAAGGGGCAAAAAAAAAACCCACCGTGCCGAACTAACGGCACGGCGGTACACCCTTTGCGTCTCAGAGCTTCCAGCAAAACAAAAGACAAGCTGGACAGAAAAAAAGCAACAAAAAAGCAAAAGGCACTTAGCTATACAGAGCAGCAGGTCACAGGAACAATCAGGAGAAGCACAGATCCAACACTGAAACATTGACAAGGAGCAAGGATAGCAGCATCAGGCGGAGTTAAGTAATGAAGCAGTTAACGAGCTCACCAGAACACCTGAGGGAGGAAGCTCAGAAGCTGCAGTACCACTTGTGACCACAGGAGTGAATTCAGCCACAGAATTCACAACAGTTAGAGTTGGGATTAGGGTTAGGGTTTGCATAAGGGTAAGTTTTAGGGTTAGGGTTGGCATTAGGGTTACGTTTGGGATTAGGGTTAGGTTTGGGATTAGGGTTAAGGTTAGGGTTGGGATTAGGGTTAGGGGTGTATTGGGATTAGGGTTAGGTTTGAGGTTAGGGTTGGGATTAGGATTAGGGGTGTGTTGGATTTAGGGTTTTGATTAGGTTTATGGTTAGGGTTGAGATTAGGGTTTGTTTTGGGGTTAGGGTTGTGATTATCGTTAGGGTTGTGATTAGGATTATGGATCGGGTTGGGATTAGGGTTAGGGGTGTGTTGGGGTTAGGGTTGGAGTTAGAATTGGGGGGTTTCCACTGTTTAGGTACATCAGGGGGTCTCCAAACACGATAGCCAATTTTGAGCTCAAAAAGTCAAATGGTGCTCCCTCCCTTCTGAGCTTTGCCGTGCGCCCAAACAGTGGTTTACCCCCATATATGGGGCATCAGTGTACTCGGGATAAATTGGACAACAACTTTTGGGGTCCAATTTCTCCTGTTACTCTTGTGAAAATAAAAACTTGGGGGCTAAAAAATCTTTTTTGTGGAAAAAAAAATATTTTTTATTTTCACGACTCTGCATTATAAACTTCTGTGAAGCACTTGGGCATTCAAGGTTCTCAACACACATCTAGATAAGTTCCATGGGGGGTCTAGTTTCCAAAATGCAGTCACTTGTGGGGGGTTTCAACTGTCTAGGCACATCAGGGGCTCTCCAAACGCGACATGGCGTCCGATCTCAATTCCAGCCAATTCTACATTGAAAAAGTAAAACGGCACTCCTTTTCTTCCAAGCTCTGCGATGCGCCCACACAGTGGTTTACCCCCACATATGGGGTATCGACGTACTCAGGAGAAATTGAACAACAACTTTCGTGGTCTAATTTCTCCTGTTACCCTTGTGAAAATAAAAATTTGGGGGCAAAAACATCTTTTTTGTAGAAAAAATGCGATTTTTTATTTTCACGGCTCTACGTTATAAACTTCTGTGAAGCACCTGGGGGTTTAAAGTGCTCACCACACATCTAGATAAGTTCCTTAAGGGGTCTAGTTTCCAAAATGGTGTCACATGTGGGGGGTTTCCACTGTTTAGGCACATCAGGGGCTCTCCAAACACGACATGGCGTCCGATCTCAATTCCAGCCAATTCTACATTGAAAAAGTAAAATGGCACTCCTTCTCTTCCAAACTCTGCGGTGCGCCCAAACAGTGGTTTACCCCCACAAATGGGGTATCGACCATGGGCGGACATACCCCCTGTTCAACCTGTGCAACCACACAGGGGCCCAGAGCGGAAGGGGGCCCCCAACGGGCATACAAAGCAGTGAATGTGAATGACAGCCGGCGGTAGTATTACTGCTAACAGGAGAAGCAGGGGGCCCCGCTCTGCTGCACGCATGTGATATGACAGTTAAACGGGCCCCCCTCCTCACCTGCTAGCATATATTATGCTGCTGTCCAGCCGGCTGTCACTGCTGTGGTCTGCGTTGAGGTGACGGGTAGCAGATGCTGGACCAGGAAGAGAGGAGTCACTGAAGCTTGCTCAGGACCTGTGATGAGGTCACAGGAGGGGAGGAGTCAGGACTCACATGATCAGGGGCCTCCGTGTATTGCAGGACTCTGCTATGCTGTCATGGTGCTAGACGGTAAGCTTATGTGTAGTGTCAGGAGTTGTTTACAGTGTGGATGTAGCAGAGCCGTGTGTGTGTGTACGAGGTGTACAGAGTGGAGCCGTGTGTGTATCAAGTGTACAGAGCAGAGCCATGTGTGTGTATGAGGTGTACGGAGAGGAGCCATGTGTGTGTGTATGAGGTGTACGGAGCAGAGCCGAGTGTGTGTATGAGGTGTAGGGAGCGGAGCCGTGTGTGTGTATCAGGTCTACGGAGCGGAGCCGTGTGTGTGTATGTGGTGTACGGAGCGGAGCCGTGTGTGTGTATGAGGTGTACAAAGCAGAGCTGTGTGTGTGTATGAGGTGTATGGAGCAGAGCCGTGTGTGTATGAGGTGTATGGAGCAGAGCCTTGTGTGTGTATGAGGTGTACGGAGCAGAGCCGTGTGTGTGTATGAGGTGTGCGGAGCGGAACCATGTGTGTGTATGAGGTGTACGGAGCGGAGTCGTGTGTGTGTGTATGAGGTGTATGGAGCGGAGCCGTGTGTGTGTGCATGAGGTGTACGGAGTAGAGCCGTGTGTGTGTATGTGGTGTGTGGAGCCGAACCGTGTGTGTGTATGAGGTGTACGGAGCGGAGCCGTGTGTGTGTGTATGAGGTGTACGGAGCGGAGCCATGTGTATGAGGTGTACAAAGCGGAGCCGTGTGTGTGTATGAGGTGTACGAAGTGAAGCCGTGTGTGTTTATGAGGTGTACGAAGCGGAGCCGTGTGTGTGTATGAGGTGTACGGAGCGGAGCCGTGTGTGTGTATGAGGTGTACGGAGTGAAGTCGTGGGTGTATATGAGGTGTACGGAGTGGAGCCGCGTGTGTGTATGAGGTGTGCGGAGCGGAACCGTGTGTGTGAATGAGGTGTACGGAGCGGAGCCGTGTGTGTGTGTATGAGGTGTACAGAGCGGAGCCGTGTATGTATGAGGTGTACGAAGCGGAGTCGTGTGTGCGTATGAGGTGTACAGAGCGAAGCCATGTGTGTGTATAAGGTGTCCGAAGCGGAGCCATGTGTGTGTATGAGGTGTACGGAGCGGAGCCGTGTGTGTGTATGAGGTGTACAGAGTGGAGCTGTGTATGCAAGGTGTACGGAGCAGAGCCGCGTGTGTAGGAGTAAACATGTGTGGCCATTATACAGTATGTAGTATCATGTGGGGCCATCATACAGTATGTAGCATCATGTGTGGCCATTATACAGTATAGAGCATCATGTGTGGCCATCATACAGTATGTAGTATCATGTGTGGCCATTATACAGTATGGAGCATCATGTGTGGCCATTATACAGTATGGAGCATCATGTAGGGCCATTATACAGTATGGAGCATCATTTGCGGTCATTATACAGTATGGAGCATCATGTGTGGCCATTATACAGTATGGAGCATCATGTGAGTGTGGCCATTATACAGTATGGAACATTATGTGTGGCCATTATACAGTATGGAGCATCATGTGTGGCCATTATACAGTATGGAGCATCATGTGTGACCATTATACAGTATGGAGCACTGTGTGGCCATTATACAGTATGGAGCATCGTGTCTGGCCATTATACAGTATGGAGCATCGTGTCTGGCCATTATACAGTATGGAGCATCATGTGTGACCATTATACTATATGGAACACTGTGTGGCCATATTTTTTGTTTATAATTACTGTTTATGAAACAGTGTGATCAGCAATGCTAAATGGCTTTGGTTCGGATGTGGATATGGGTGTGACTAGTTGTGAAATGGGTGTGGTCAGAGGCGTGGCTTAAAATTTGCCGCTGCACGTGCCGCAAACTTTATCCCTCTTTCCCCTCTTCCCCCTACTTGTGTATGTTTGAGGAAAAGGTGTGTGTAAATGGGTGTGGCTTACAAAATGGGTGTGGTTTTCCTACACACAAACACAGAACCTGTTGTTAAAAGTTTGAATCCCACCCCTGCCTATATGTTTACATAACTTTGTTGCGCTATTGGGGGGTGGGGGGGGGCGGAAAATTTCTTGTACAGGGGCCCTCTGCAGTCTGTGTCCGCCCCTGGACATACTAATAGGGATTCTAGATTGTGAGCCCCATCGGAGACAGTGATGATAATGTGTGCAAACTGTAAAGCACTGCGGAATATGTTGGTGCTATATAAATAAAGAGATTATTATTGCGCTCTGAAGCTGATGGATATTGACAGCTCTAGTAACATTACCCTTTTCCTATGCTGCAGAGACAATACTACCTTTGGTAGCAGCATTGGAGAGCATTTAATTCAGACCAGCGGTGCGACCATGCCACGGTCTAAACTGTCAATCTTCAGGAGTGTGCCATCCCCCGGCAATCAGAAAGCTCCAAGGCAAAAGAACGGTGCACGCCTGAAGAAAGACAATAAGACAACCCATGTTTAACAGTGTTAACCAATTCCAAGCAGCAGAACTGTTAGTTCCTAATTTAAAGGGGTTTTCCACTACTTTGATATTGATGGCCTTTTCAGTTTAACATGAGCTGTGCTGCAGTTCTTGGCAGTCACCACTAGAGGATCCATGGAGCTGTGCTGTTCTGCTCTGGGCATATATGGCCGCAGGTAATGGCTGCTCAGTGGTGGTGTCGGGTGCCACATCCCAACCAATCGTTTACTGATGACTAATTCTTAAGTTGGGTCAGTAATATAAAAGTAATAGAGGTGTTTCCATCTGGTACATTTATGAGACATCAGTAGAGATAAAGAAACAAGACAGAAGAAGAATGACACCTTCTAAATGTGGTGCCGGAGAAGGATGTTATCGATACCATGGATGGCAAGAAGACAAACAAATCAATCCTGGAACAAATAAAGGCAGACATGTCACTGGGAGCAAGGATCACCAAGCTACGACTTATCTACTGTGGGCATATCATACGAAGAGGGACAGAGAAGGACATCATAGTTGGAGGAATAGAAGGAACAAGGCGAAGAGGAAGACCAGCAACCCGATGGCTTGAGACAATCAAGATAACATTATAGAAGACCCTGGTGGACCTATCTAGGCTGCACAAGATTAATCTTCCTACATATCATTCTTCCATCAAGTCGACATGAATCACATTTTGGTTAGAGTCCCACTGTTGTTCCTGCATTTTATCTTGTGCTGTTCTGAATTGATAGGTGGCTGCGCAAGCGCGACGCTCTCCACTAATGACTATAGGAGTTTGTTTAAGAGCTCTACAGTAGACAATATATGTAGAGTAGCTTCTTTATCATGGATCATCAAATGTGAAATAATGGAGTTTTCTCTCCTAGTACTTATAGATACACATATGCCATAAATGTTCAATGGATGCAGGTTCCAACCGTAACTCAAAAATGAGGACCTGTCACACTGTCAGGAATAGAGAAATGGTCGTGCATGTGCCACTCTATTCTTTCCTTTCTTTGGGAACTCTGAATATTGCCAAGCAAGCTTTCACAGAAAGGAATAGAGAGCAGCACCTTGACAGCCACGTTCTCAGGTTAGGGACTATTCATGTCTATGGAAGCTTGCTCAATGCTCAACAAATTGCAGGGATCCAACAATAATGAATGACGGGAGTCGTGCATGTGCAGTCTCCTTGCTGTTCATGACAACATGTACCGGTGTCCTGTTCTCTAGATGGGTACGCTACCTGACATGGAGAGGTGGCTGCTCATGCGCAGCTCTTTCTGCCCATTTCAAAGGAAAGTTGCTCAGCAATTTTCAAATCTCTTATGAAAAAAATGAGTCAAGAGATTTGTGCATGCGCAGTCACCTCTGTATTCTTGACAACATGTACTGGGCTCCATTTTCAATGTAAGCATGCTGCCTGTCATGGAGAGGTGGCTGCACATGCACAGCTTTCTCTATTCATTTCTATGAAAGCTCATTATCAAAAACTTTTAGAACACCTATAAAAATAAGAGAACCATGAATTTGCAGCCACCTCTCTCATCCAGACAAGACATGCCGATGCCGTGTTCTCAAGATGAGAACTACGTCATCATCTCGTGAGACCGCAATGCATGGCCTGGAGCGTCGCGAGGAGCCGGAAAGGCGCTGGAAGGTGAGTATATAATGATTTTTTATTGTTTTATTATTTTTAACATTAGATCTTTTTACTATTGATGCTGCATAGGCAGCATCAATAGTAAAAAGTTGGTCACACAGGGTTAAAAGCAGCGTTAACCCTGTGTGAGCGCTGACTGGAGGTCAGTATGGAGCGGGCACTGACAGAGAGTAGGAAGGGGCGAATTTGTGGCCGGCAGCGACCAATCAGCGACGCGTGATTTCCGTGACAGACAGACATACGGAAGTGCCCCTTAGTCGATTATATATATAAAAGGAAATCAGAGAGCTGCTCATGCACAGTCACCTCTTCATTCCTGACATCATGTGCAAGGGCTTCATTCTCAACATAAGCATGTTTTCCGGCATGGAGAGGTGGATGCTCATGCGCAGCTTGTTGTGTTATTGCAATGGAAGGTTGCTTAGCATGTGGGGTGGCTGCACATGCAGAGCATTCTCTAAGAAAGCTCATTTTGTCAAATATTCAGAGCACCCATAAAAATGAAAGAAGCGAGCCATGCATGTGCTACCACCCCGATATTCCTGATAGCTCATTCCAGGGCCCCCTTCTTTGGATATGTACGCTGCCTGGAACACAGGGGTGTCTTCACATGTGCTGTTTTCTTTATTTCTTAGGTAGCTCACTTTGCAACGTACCAGAATGTATCTCATCTTTATGGAACTGAAACCACTTCTGAAGCAGTTTGTTACCATCTCTTCAGTTAGCCATTAAAAGGTATCAATCACTGAGGAGTCAGGACTCTCAATTCTAAATATTTTGCAATTTTCAGCACTCCCATGAAAAAAAGAAAAGAAGCCACCACACTACTCAGAATACCATTCTTGAAGTGAATCTGGAACCCACATCTGTGTCGGATTTCTGGCACATAAATATCTATATGGGAACACCCCATTAAGGGTATGTTTCCACGTTCAGGAAACGCAGCATCCCGATGTTACAGCATAGTGGAGGGGATTTCATGAAATCCCGTCTACACTATGCATTAAAAGACGCATGCGGCAGACCCGCAAAAACGCACATGCGGCGCGTCTTTTAAGAACGCATGTCCTTACATTGCAGAAAAAACGCAAGGACAGCGCAGGTGACCTGCCAGTGACCTCAGGTGCAGATTTGGTCAGGATTTTACCTGCATAAAATCCTGACCAAATCCTGATGCAATCCTGAACGTAGACACATACCCTAATATTATCTATGATCTACAAGGCAACATTGATACCTTCCATATAGTTAATTATCTATACATTATTACTTTTGAGACGTGCAAAACATATAATATCGAAATATTACATAGATTTTTTCCTGTAGTGACATAATCTGAGAATTCCCCCTTTAATAACCTGTTTATTCCCTTCTGACAGCGCAGTATAGAACAATTTGTGAGCTGAACGTTAAGGCATTATTTAGAGCCCCACATTAGGAGTGAGGTCAAGGGATAAAACAATTGCTGCCCCACAATGCAATGTACATATGATATATGGCTCTATTTAGCAGCAGTAAGCTTTTCAGCCTCTCAAGAATGCTTTTTTTTTACCTTCTCCCAAGTAAACGGTCAATCTTGGACGCAAAGACGAGCATTTTCTCGGCATTAAACCTCATTATATTCACATTTAAGTAAAAGAAGCCTCAATTGGTGAATCCCAGCGGGAATTCGGAGCTGCACAACCTCATTATGTCGCGCCACGCTCCCTACATTAATATGGATTATTATTACTATTCACTTTGTTGTCCTTTTAATATGTTCCCTTTGTGTTAAAAACTCTCTAAGGAACAAGAAAAAAAAAGAGTCCAGAAAACACCAGAGTACAGAAAATTAGTGACAATCACTAGACGTCTATAAGAGATACATGTACTATAAGGCTATGTGCACATGTTGCGGATTTGGCTGCGGATCCTCAGCGGATTTGACGCTGTGGATTCGCAGCAGTTTTCCATGCATTGTACAGTACCATGTAAACCTATGGAAAACCAAATCTGCAGTGTGTTGGCATATGCAACAGATTGGGACTTATTATAAGTAAAAGGAGGACTTTATACTAACCAGACAGCAGATGGCGATAGTGTGTAAAGTCATATACTTGCTGTAATGTGGGGAGGTCAGCTCTCAGTGGTTGGTTGTTTTCTTACTTTCGGTTTTGCTTTTCTTCATGAATGTGTTGTCTTCAGTGCACGGACTGTGTGACACTGAATTGTATCTCATGTTTATCCAGTATGAAGTAAATACTGTTTACTCAAGATATCTTGCTGATTGAAACTTTCCTAAGTACAGCGGTGACTGCAAGAAGACGCACTCTGCAACAGGTTATGGGCCCAGGCACCCCAGATAACCCCAGACACCCCAGGCACCCCAGTTAACTCCAGGCAACCCAGGCACCCCAGACACTACAGGTCTGCACTACAAGCTCAGGCAGAAGGATCCTGGTTTATAGCCCAGATAACGGAGCACACAGATAAGCTCTGTAAACAGAAGGAACTAAATCCAGATACAGAGTGACAGAGGAATTTACCATCCCAGGAGCTGGATATAATTGCAGAGAATTCACAGGACATACAGGAGAATATCTTCAGTACAACTCTCTAAACAAGTAAGACTATATAAAGATGATGAGTAACACAGAACTGAAATTTACAGTAGCTAAACTGAATAGTGAAAATTATCAGTTATGGAAATTCAAAGTAGAGATGTTGTTATCTAAGGATGATCTATGGGAAGTAATTGTTACAGCAAGACCAGATCAAGATAATCAGACATGGGATAAGAAGGATATACAAGCGAGAGCCACCATTAGCTTATTAGTGGATGATGCTCAATTAACACATATAAGAAATGAAGAAACAGCTAAGGGAATGTAGGAAGCATTAAGAAAACTGTATGAAAGACCTAGCTTGAATCACAAGTTATTTTTATTAAGAAAGCTGTACAGTATGGGATTGAGTGCAAATGACGACATGCAGAAGCACATATTCTCAATGATGGAAGTGATATCACAGCTAAGATCTATTGGTGAAGATGTTAAAGAAAGTCATGTAGCAGCTATATTGTTGTGCAGTTTACCAGATTCATATACAGCCTTGACAAATGCCCTTGAGACGAGACCAGAAACTGACATTACATTAGATTTTGTGAAAACAAGACTAATGAATATCAGAGAAGAAAAGAACAAAGAAATGATTCTTCTACTGAAAAGGACAGTGAAAACGCTCTTAAAGCTACAGAATTCCAAAAACCCTATAATAAAGAGACAAGAGAATGCTTCAGATGTAAGAAAAAAGGTCATTTAAAGAAAGACTGTACCATATGGAAAGCAGAACAACAAAAATTACAACATAAAAAGCATACAGAGAAAGTAAAAAACACAATTTCCGATTCATGTGAGAATAATTGGAATGGCACATTTAAAGTAACAGACAAGAAATCATCACTTGGTTGGTTTATTGATTCAGGAGCAACGAGTCATATGACAAGTGACAAGAATTTCTTTACTGATCTTGATTTAGATAAGAAAGAAGCCATTTATCTCGCAAATGGAAGCAAAATAACCGCAGAAGGTATCGGACAAGGTATGCTAAATTGTTCAAACAAGTTCGGGCAAGATTCAAAGATACTTGTACAAGATGTGTTGTATGTTCCAAAATTGGAAGGTGGATTATTATCTGTGAAACGTTTAACAGCAAAAGGACTTACAGTGAAATTCAAAGACAATGAGTGTGCAATTATTGCAGGAAACAAGGTGATAACCAAAGTCAAGGCAGATGAACAATTATATCATTTTGACACACCAAAGGAACAGATGAAGGTATGTACACATGATCACAAAAACTGTATTCACATGTGGCATAGACGTCTAGGACATAGACACCCTGACAGTATAAGGGAACTACAGAGAAAAGAATTGACAAAAGATTTAAAGATATCAGATTGCTCAATTACCATAAGATGTGATTGTTGTATAAAATCCAAAGCCACAAGGATATCTATTCCAAAAGAAAGTGAGATGAAAAGCGAAAGACCACTTGATTTGGTGCATACTGACGTATGTGGACCCATGAAAGTGACTTCATCAGGAGGCAATAGATACATGTTGACTTTTATAGACGATTACTCAAGATACACAGTCACATACTTAATTAAAAACAAAAGTGAAGTTTTTGATAAACTTGTAGACTATGTAACAAGATCAAGTAACAAATTTCAAAGGAAGCCAATTGTCATGAGAAGTGATAATGGAGGTGAATTTACAGGTCACAGAATAGAAGACTACTTAAGACAAAATGGGATAGAACACCAAAAAACTGTTCCATACACACCTGAACAAAATGGAGTAGCAGAAAGGAAAAACAGAACTCTAACAGAGATGATAAGATGTATGCTGACGGATTCCAAACTACCAGAGAAATATTGGGGTGAGGCAGCAATGACAGCTACTTATCTACAGAACCGACTTTTTTGCAGAAAACTGACGAAAACTCCATATGAACTGTGGCAAGGTATGAAACCAAGTCTCAATCATTTAAAAGTTTTTGGATGTAAAGTTTTCATATTCATTCCAACAGAAAAACGTTCCAAACTTCAAAACAGATCCATGGAAGGAATATTTGTTGGATATAGTGAAAATTGCAAAGGATACAGAATCCTAGATCCCAAAACAGACAGAGTTACGGTGAGTAACAGTGTGAAATTCATTGAAGATTTGAATGAAGATATTATGATTTCAGTTTAAACTAAAAATGAGAAAACCAATAATGACACAACTGAAGAAATATCTGATGAGAAAGAAGCAGAAGTTAATGAAGAAGAAAATACTGAAAGTGAAGAATCACAAGTACAAACAGACACAGAACCAAGACGTTCAATGAGAGAGAACAAAGGAAAACCACCAAAACGTCTCTCATACAAGACAAGCACAAGAAAAATCTATGAGCCTACTTCTTGGGAAGAAATATCTAAACTTCCAGTGGAAGAAGCTAATAAATGGATAGAAGCAACAGAAACAGAAATTAAATCCATGCAAGATTCAAATACATGGACATTAACAGATTTACCAGAAGGAAGAAAAACCATAGGATGTAAATGGATTTTTAAAGTTAAATACCAAACAGATGGCACAGCTGAAAGATACCGAGCAAGACTCGTAGCTAAAGGGTATTCTCAAAAATATGGAGAAGACTATGATGAAACATTTGCTCCAGTTGTCAAACACACTACAATAAGAACTTTACTTACAGTTGCAGCAATGAAACAGATGCAACTGAGACATCTGGATGTAAAGACAGCTTTTCTGAATGGAGATTTAACAGAAGACATTTATATGGAACAACCTCCAGGATTCAAAGATGAAAGAAATCCAAACAAAGTTTGTAAACTACAGAAAAGCATATATGGTTTAAAGCAAGCAGCTAAAGCGTGGAATGACAAAATCACGGAAGTACTTACAAATGAAAAATTTCAAAGAAGCAAAGCTGATCCATGCTTATACACAAAAAGGCTGACCCCTTCATGACCGGGGGATTTTTCGTTTTTCCGTGTTCGTTTTTCGCTCCCCTCCTTCCCAGAGCCATAACTTTTTTATTTTTCCGTCAATTTGGCCATGTGAGGGCTTATTTTTTGCGGGACGAGTTGTACTTTTGAACGACATCATTGGTTTTAGCATGTCGTGTACTAGAAAACGGGAAAAAAATTCCAAGTGCGGTGAAATTGCAAAAAAAGTGCAATCCCACATTGGTTTTTTGTTTGGCTTTTTTGCTAGGTTCACTAAATGCTAAAAATGACCTGCCATTATGATTCTCCAGGTCATTACGAGTTCATAGACACCAAACATGACTAGGTTATTTTTTATCTAAGTGGTGAAAAAAAATTCCAAACTTTGCTAAAAAAAAAAAAAAAAATTGCGCCATTTTCCGATACTCGTAGCGTCTCCATTTTTCGTGATCTGGGGTCGGTTGAGGGCTTATTTTTTGCGTGCCGAGATGACGTTTTTAATGATAGCATTTCGGTGCAGATACGTTCTTTTGATCGCCCGTTATTGCATTTTAATGCAATGTCGCGGCGACCAAAAAAACATAATTCTGGCGTTTCGAGTTTTTTTCCCGCTATGCTGTTTAGCGATCAGGTTAATACTTTTTTTTATTTGATAGATCGAGCAATTCTGAGAGCGGCGATACCAAATATGCGTAGATTTGATATTTTTTTTATTGATTTATTTTGATTAGGGCGAAAGGGGGGTGATTTAAACTTTTATGTTTTTTTTATTTTTTTCACATTTTTTTAAACTTTTTTTTTTAACTTTTGCCATGCTTCAATAGCCTCCATGGGAGGCTAGAAGCAGGCACAACGCGATCGGCTCTGCTACATAGCAGCGATCTGCTGATCGCTGCTATGTAGCAGAAATGGAGGTGTGCTGTGAGCGCCGACCACAGGGTGGCGCTCACAGCGACGGGCAATCAGTAACCATAGAGGTCTCAAGGACCTTTATGGCTACAATGGAGACGCATCGCCGACCCCCAGACATGTGACGGGGGTCGGCGATGACGTCATTTCCGGCCGCCCGGCCGGAAGCGGTAGTTAAATGCCACTGTCTGCGTTTGACAGCGGCATTTAACTAGTTAATAGGTGCGGGCAGATCGTGATTCTGCCCGCGCCTATTACGGGCACATGTCAGCTGTTCAAAACAGCTGACATGTCCCGGCTTTGGTGCGGGCTCACCGCGGAGCCCTGCATCAAAGCAGGGGAGACGGCATCGGACGGTATAGTACGTCCGATGCCGGTAAGGGGTTAATAGATGGATTTACATACTCATATATGTAGACGACATTTTGATTTGTTTTGAACAAGAAAGGGATAACGAAAACATTCTAAAAATCCTGAACCGTTATAATAAATGAAATGTGGATTACATCTGCGCTGCTGCGACAAATAATAGATCCAGATATACTGTTAGGGTGTTCGTGTGGAAACTTCCTGAAGAAGAAGCCTTTGAGCTTCGAAACACGTTGAATAAACCACCCGAACACCCTAACAGTATATCTGGATCTATTATTTGTCGCAGCAGCGCAGATGTAATCCACATTTCATTTATTATAACGGTTCTGAGAGGTCGCAACGCCGACCTGTGGATCTGCAGCAGCTGACAACTACACGCTTGTACTGTGTACTACCAGGTGAGCAGTTCTCTCACAATTGATTAAGAACAATCCTGGGGATAAGACCCTATTTGCGCTTTTTTTGTCTCCTATCTTTCAATACTAAAAATCCTGAAGCAACATTTCGAAATCAAAGACTTGGGAAATGTAAAACAATACCTAGGAATACAAGTAGAAAGAGAAGAAGATGGAAGTTTCCTACTGAATCAAAATCACATGATTCAAGACATAACAGAAAAATTTGGATTAAAGGATGCAAAAACAGTAAAGTCTCCAATGGAAACTAATTATCTCAAAGAGATGAACAGTGAACAAAATATGCTACCAAATAATGAAGAATACAGAACAGCAATAGGAAAACTACTGTATCTAGCGACCGTTACAAGACCAGACATCGCAGCAGCAGTAGGAATCCTGAGTAGAAAGGTATCAAAACCAAATAAAGCTGATTGGAATGCCGTGAAGAGAGTAATGCGTTATTTGAAAGGAACTAGCAATGTTAAGCTGAAATTACCCACAAGCAATGATTGCATTTTAACAGGATATGTTGATGCAGATTGGGCTGGAGATCCAACTGACAGAAGATCTACCAGTGGACATATTTTTTTCCTCTCAGGTGGACCAATAAGTTAGACAAGTAAGAAACAGTCAATTGTGACACTATCTTCAACAGAAGCAGAATATGTTGCCGCAGCACACGCGAGTCAAGAAGTACTGTGGTTAAGACAATTGTTGACAGAATTAGGACAACCACAGTTGGCACCAACAAAACTAAAAGAGGACAATCAAGGATGTCTTGTTCTTGCTCAGATGGAAAGAGTCAATCCAAAAACCAAACATATTGATGTGAAATATCAT
Source organism: Ranitomeya imitator (assembly GCF_032444005.1). NCBI lineage: Eukaryota > Metazoa > Chordata > Amphibia > Anura > Dendrobatidae > Ranitomeya > Ranitomeya imitator. The sequence continues at coordinate 789,000,765 of NC_091282.1, read as the reverse complement.
TTCTTGAGAGATCATCAGGAACAAGGAGTCTTGAAGTTAGAGTACTGTCCTACTGAAGAAATGACAGCAGACATTTTCACGAAGGCGTTGAATGCTGATAAACATCAGAGACTAATAAAAAAGTTGGGTTTGATTGAATAAGTCCTTACTGTTGAGAAAGGGTGTTGGCATATGCAACAGATTGGGACTTATTATAAGTGAAAGGAGGACTTTATACTAACCAGACAGCAGATGGCGATAGTGTGTAAAGTCATATACTTGCTGTAATGTGGGGAGGGAAGCTCTCAGTGGTTGGTTGTTTTCTTACTTTCAGTTTTGCTTTTCTTCATGAATGTGTTGTCTTCAGTGCACGGACTGTGTGACACTGAATTGTATCTCATGTTTATCCAGTATGAAGTAAATACTGTTTACTCAAGATATCTTGCTGATTGAAGCTCTCCTAAATACAGCGGTGACTGCAAGAAGACGCACTCTGCAACACAGTGCACATGCAGCAGAAAATACAGCGCGGAAACGCTGCATTGTATTTTCCGCAGCATGTCAATTCTTTGTGCGGATTCCGCAGCAGTTTACACCTGCTCCTCAATAGGAATCTGCAGGTGTAAAAACGCAGGTGGAATCCAAACAAAAACCGCAGGAAATCCACTGTAAATCCACGGGTAAAACGCAGTGCGTTTTACCTGCGGATTTTGCAAAAACGGTGCGGAAAAATCAGCACACAAATCTGCAACGTGTGCACATAGCCCAATTTGTATCAACAATTATAGCAGATATCTGCTTCAGCTCGTAGGAGATATCGATTTTAGTTTGTGGTGCCACCATCTTTAGTAATAACCCCAATGACTCCTTTTATTAAATATTAGGACCTACATTCTGCTCTGATTATTTTGTGTATATATATACAGTACAGACCTGGGTGGGGAAACAGAACAGACGGAGGGCTAACTTAGGAGAAAAGGCAAGGTTGTGGAGGCCTTGGCATCTTCACCATCCAAAGTATCCTGGGGAGCAGAGTGAGCGAGGGCGCCCCTAGTGTTAGGGTCAGGAAAGGAGCCCCTGGTCCCAGGTCCCAAAACAGCTGTGTCGTGACACCCTATTGCACAAGAATATAACTGCTATAATAGTGCCCCCTATGTACAAGAATATAACTACTATAATACTGCCCCCTATGTACAAGAATATAACTACTATAATACTGCCCCTATGTACAAGAATATAATAATTATAATACTGCCCCTATGTACAAGAATATATCTACTATAATACTGCCCCTATGTACAAGAATATAACTACTATAATACTGCCACTATTGTACAAGAATATAACTACTATAATACTGCCCCTATGTACAATAATTTAACTACGATAATACTGCTCCTATGTACAAGAATATAGCTACTATAATACTGCGCCCTATGTACAGGAATATAACTACTATAATACTGCTCCTATGTACAAGAATATAACTACTATAATACTGCCCCTATGTACAAGAATATAACTACTATAATACTGCTCCTATGAACAAGAATATAACTACTATAACACTGTCATCTATGTACAAGAATATAACTACTATAATACTGCTCTTGTATACAAGAATATAACTACTATAATACTGCCCCTATGTACAAGAATATAAGTACTATAATACTGCTCCTATGTACAAGAATATAACTACTATAATACTGCTCCTATGGACAAGAATATAACTACTATAATACTGCCCCTATGTACAAGAATATATCTACTATAATACTGCCCCTATATACAAATATATAAATACTATAATACTGCCCCTATGTAAAAACATATAACTACTTTCATACTGCCCCTATGTACAAGAATATAACTACTATAACACTGTCATCTATGTACAAGAATATAACTACTATAATACTGCTCTTGTATACAAGAATATAACTACTATAATACTGCCCCTATGTACAAGAATATAATTACTATAATACTGCTCCTATGTACAAGAATATAACTACTATAATACTGCTCCTATGTACAAGAATATAACTACTATAATACTGCCCCTATATACAAGAATATAACTACTATAATACTGCCCCTATGTACAAATATATATAGCTACTATAATACTGCCCCTATGTACAAAAATATAACTACTTTCATACTGCCCCTATGTACAAGAATATAACTACTATAATACTGCCCCTATGTACAAGAATATAACTACTATAACACTGTCATCTATGTACAAGAATATAACTACTATAATAGTGCGCCCTATGTACAAGAATATAACTACGATAATACTGCTCCTATGTACAAGAATATAACTACTATAATACTGCGCCCTATGTACAGGAATATAACTACTATAATACTGCTCCTATGTACAAGAATATAACTACTATAATACTGCCCCTATGTACAAGAATATAACTACTATAACACTGTCATCTATGTACAAGAATATAACTACTATAATACTGCTCTTGTATACAAGAATATAACTACTATAATACTGCCCCTATGTACAAGAATATAACTACTATAATACTGCTCCTATGTACAAGAATATAACTACTATAATACTGCTCCTATGTACAAGAATATAACTACTATAATACTGCCCCTATATACAAGAATATAACTACTATAATACTGCCCCTATGTACAAATATATAACTACTATAATACTGCCCCTATGTACAAAAATATAACTACTTTCATACTGCCCCTATGTACAAGAATATAACTACTATAATACTGCCCCTATGTACAAGAATATAACTACTATAATACTGCCCCTATGTACAAGAATATAACTACGATAATACTGCTCCTATGTACAAGAATATAACTACTATAATACTGCGCCCTATGTACAGGAATATAACTACTATAATACTGCTCCTATGTACAAGAATATAACTACTATAATACTGCCCCTATGTACAAGAATATATCTACTATAATACTGCCCCTATATACAAATATATAAATACTATAATACTGCCCCTATGTACAAAAATATAACTACTTTCATACTGCCCCTATGTACAAGAATATAACTACTATAACACTGTCATCTATGTACAAGAATATAACTACTATAATACTGCTCTTGTGTACAAGAATATAACTACTATAATACTGCCCCTATGTACAAGAATATAACTACTATAATACTGCTCCTATGTACAAGAATATAACTACTATAATACTGCTCCTATGTACAAGAATATAACTACTATAATACTGCCCCTATATACAAGAATATAACTACTATAATACTGCCCCTATGTACAAATATATATAGCTACTATAATACTGCCCCTATGTACAAAAATATAACTACTTTCATACTGCCCCTATGTACAAGAATATAACTACTATAATACTGCCCCTATGTACAAGAATATAACTACTATAACACTGTCATCTATGTACAAGAATATAACTACTATAATAGTGCGCCCTATGTACAAGAATATAACTACGATAATACTGCTCCTATGTACAAGAATATAACTACTATAATACTGCGCCCTATGTACAGGAATATAACTACTATAATACTGCTCCTATGTACAAGACTATAACTACTATAATACTGCCCCTATGTACAAGAATATAACTACTATAACACTGTCATCTATGTACAAGTATATAACTACTATAATACTGCTCTTGTATACAAGAATATAACTACTATAATACTGCCCATATGTACAAGAATATAACTACTATAATACTGCTCCTATGTACAAGAATATAACTACTATAATACTGCTCCTATGTACAAGAATATAACTACTATAATACTGCCCCTATATACAAGAATATAACTACTATAATACTGCCCCTATGTACAAATATATAACTACTATAATACTGCCCCTATGTACAAAAATATAACTACTTTCATACTGCCCCTATGTACAAGAATATAACTACTATAATACTGCCCTTATGTACAAGAATATACAGTGGGGCAAAAAAGTATTTAGTCAGTCAGCAATAGTGCAAGTTCCACCACTTAAAAAGATGAGAGGCGTCTGTAATTTACATCATAGGTAGACCTCAACTATGGGAGACAAACTGAGAAAAAAAAATCCAGAAAATCACATTGTCTGTTTTTTTAACATTTTATTTGCATATTATGGTGGAAAATAAGTATTTGGTCAGAAACAAAATTTCATCTCAATACTTTGTAATATATCCTTTGTTGGCAATGACAGAGGTCAAACGTTTTCTGTAAGTCTTCACAAGGTTGCCACACACTGTTGTTGGTATGTTGGCCCATTCCTCCATGCAGATCTCCTCTAGAGCAGTGATTTTTTTGGCTTTTCGCTTGGCAACACGGACTTTCAACTCCCTCCAAACGTTTTCTATAGGGTTGAGATCTGGAGACTGGCTAGGCCACTCCAGGACCTTGAAATGCTTCTTACGAAGCCACTCCTTCGTTGCCCTGGCGGTGTGCTTTGGATCATTGTCATGTTGAAAGACCCAGCCACGTTTCATCTTCAATGCCCTTGCTGATGGAAGGAGGTTTGCACTCAAAATCTCACGATACATGGCCCCATTCATTCTTTTATGTACCCGGATCAGTCGTCCTGGCCCCTTTGCAGAGAAACAGCCCCAAAGCATGATGTTTCCACCACCATGCTTTACAGTAGGTATGGTGTTTGATGGATGCAACTCAGTATTCTTTTTCCTCCAAACACGACAAGTTGTGTTTCTACCAAACAGTTTCAGTTTGGTTTCATCAGACCATAGGACATTCTCCCAAAACTCCTCTGGATCATCCAAATGCTCTCTAGCAAACTTCAGACGGGCCCGGACATGTACTGGCTTAAGCAGTGGGACACGTCTGGCACTGCAGCATCTGAGTCCATGGTGGCGTAGTGTGTTACTTATGGTAGGCCTTGTTACATTGGTCCCAGCTCTCTGCAGTTCATTCACTAGGTCCCCCTGCGTGGTTCTGGGATTTTTGCTCACCGTTCTTGTGATCATTCTGGCCCCACGGGGTGGGATTTTGCGTGGAGCCCCAGATCGAGGGAGATTATCAGTGGTCTTGTATGTCTTCCATTTTCTAATTATTGCTCCCACTGTTGATTTCTTCACTCCAAGCTGGTTGGCTATTGCAGATTCAGTCTTCCCAGCCTGGTGCAGGGCTACAATTTTGTTTCTGATGTCCTTTGATAGCTCTTTGGTCTTCACCATAGTGGAGTTTGGAGTCAGACTGTTTGAGGGTATGCACAGGTGTCTTTTTATACTGATAACAAGTTTAAACAGGTGCCATTACTACAGGTAATGAGTGGAGGAAAGAGGAGACTCTTAAAGAAGAAGTTACAGGTCTGTGAGAGCCAGAAATCTTGATTGTTTGTTTCTGACCAAATACTTATTTTCCACCATAATATGCAAATAAAATGATAAAAAAACAGACAATGTGATTTTCTGGATTTTTTTTTCTCAGTTTGTCTCCCATAGTTGAGGTCTACCTATGATGTAAATTACAGACGCCTCTCATCTTTTTAAGTGGTGGAACTTGCACTATTGCTGACTGACTAAATACTTTTTTGCCCCACTGTAACTACTATAACACTGTCATCTATGTACAAGAATATAACTACTATAATACTGCGCCCTATGTACAAGAATATAACTACGATAATACTGCTCCTATGTACAAGAATATAACTACTATAATACTGCGCCCTATGTACAGGAATATAACTACTATAATACTGCTCCTATGTGCAAGAATATAACTACTATAATACTGCCCCTATGTACAAGAATATAACTACTATAATACTGCTCCTATGGACAAGAATATAACTACTATAACACTGTCATCTGTGTACAAGAATATAACTACTATAATACTGCTCTTGTATACAAGAATATAACTACTATAATACTGCCCCTATGTACAAGAATATAAGTACTATAATACTGCTCCTATGTACAAGAATATAACTACTATAATACTGCTCCTATGGACAAGAATATAACTACTATAATACTGCCCCTATGTACAAGAATATAACTACTATAATACTGCCCCTATATACAAATATATAACTACTATAATACTGCCCCTATGTACAAAAATATAACTACTTTCATACTGCCCCTATGTACAAGAATATAACTACTATAACACTGTCATCTATGTACAAGAATATAACTACTATAATACTGCCCCTATGTACAAGAATATAACTACTATAACACTGTCATCTATGTACAAGAATATAACTACTATAATACTGCTCTTGTATACAAGAATATAACTACTATAACACTGCCCCTATGTACAAGAATATAACTACTATAATACTGCTCCTATGTACCAGAATATAACTACTATATTACTGCTCCTATGTACAAGAATATAACTACTATAATACTGCCCCTATGTACAAGAATATAACTACTATAATACTGCCCCTATGTACAAATATATAACTACTATAATACTGCCCCTATGTACAAAAATATAACTACTTTCATACTGCCCCTATGTACAAGAATATAACTACTATAATACTGCCCCTATGTACAAAAATATAACTACTTTCATACTGCCCCCATGTACAAGAATATAACTACTATAATACTGCCCCTATGTACAAGAATATAACTACTATAATACTGCTCCTATGTACAAGAATATAACTACTATAATACTGCTCCTATGTACAAGAATATAACTACTATATTACTGCTCCTATGTACAAGAATATAACTACTATAATTTTGCCCCTATGTACAAGAATATAACTAGTATAATACTGCCCCTATGTACAAATATATAACTACTATAATACTGCCCCTATGTACAAAAATATAACTGCTTTCATACTGCCCCTATGTACAAGAATATAACTACTATAATACTGCCCCTATGTACAAGAATATAACTACTATAATACTGTCATCTATGTACAAGAATATATCTACTATAATACTGCTCTTGTATACAAGAATATAACTACTATAATACTGCCCCTATGTACAAGAATATAACTACTATAATACTGCCCCTATGTACAAGAATATAACTACTATAATACTGCCCCTATGTACAAGAATATAACTACTATAATACTGCCCCTATGTACAAGAATATAACTACTATAATACTGCCCCTATGTACAAGAATATAACTGCTATAATACTGCTCCTATGTACAAGAAGATAACTACTATAATACTGCTCCTATGTACAAGAATATAACTACTATAATACTGCTCCTATGTACAAGAATACAACTACTTTAATGCCGCTTCTACAACCACTGGCACAAATTATGGAATCACCGGCCTTGGAGGATGCTCATTCAGTTGTTTAATTTTAAAAAGCAAGCAGATCACAGACATGGCACAAAACTAATGTAATTTCAAATGGCAATTTTCTGGCTTTAACCCCTTGAGCTCCGAGGGTGGTTTGCACGTTAATGAACGGGCCAATTTTTACAATTCTGACCACTGTCCCTTTATGAGGTTATAACTCTGGAACGCTTTAACGGATCTTGGCGATTCTGACAATGTTTTCTCATGATATATTGTACTTCATGGTAGTGGTAAAATTTATTCGATATAAGTTGCGTTTATTTGTGAAAAAAACGGAAATTTGGTGAAAATTTTGAAAATTTCGCAATTTTCCAACTTTAAATTTTTATGCCCTTAAACCACAGAGATATGTCACACAAAATACTTAATAAGTAACATTTCCCACATGTCTACTTTACATCAGCACAATTTTGGAACCAAAATTTTGTTTTGTTAGGGAGTTATAAGGGTTAAAATTTGACCAGCAATTTCTCATTTTTACAACACCATTTTTTTTTTTAGGGACCACATCTCATTTGAAGTCATTTTGAGGGGTCTATATGATAGAAAATACCCAAGTGTGACACCATTCTAAAAACTGCACCCCTCAAGGTGCTCAAAACCACATTCAAGAAGTTTATTAACCCTTCAGGGGTATCACAGGAATTTTTGGAATGTTTAAATAAAATTGAATATTTAACTTTTTTTCACACAAAATTTATTTCAGCTCCAATTTGTTTTATTTTACCAAGGGTAACAGGATAAAATGGATGCCAAACGTTGTTGTACATTCTGTCCTGAGTATTCTGATACCCCATATGTGGGGGTAAACCACTGTTTGGGCGCATGGCAGATCTCAGAAGGAAAAGAGCGCCATTTGACTTTTCAATACAAAATTGACAGGAATTGAGATGGGACGCCATGTTGCGTTTGGAGAGCCCCTCATGTGCCTAAACATTGGGAGAAGAAATATTTTTAGGGCTATACTTTGGTTGGTGGATTCCCATAGCAGGGCTCACTTGGGGCCTGTCCTTGTTAGGACAGGAGTCCTTTTAAGGGTTTACAGGGAAGATAGCTGCGGTGTACCCTTCCCTACCCTTGGCCCTTATTAATCTGGAACCACCACCCTCATGGACTATGAGGGACTGTTTCCATACGTCCGTCTGAATTGGTAAGACCTATCCATTTTTACTTTGAGCACTGGTTCACCTGAGCACTTTTTGGTTTTTGTTGTTGTATGTGTCTTATTAGGATCCGAGTTTTTAGTAACATTTATTAAAGGTTATGTTTTAATTTAGTGGATATCCTCCATAGCTATTCCTCTAAACATTGAAACCCCCCACAAGTGACACCATTTCGGAAAGTAGACACCCTAAGGAACTTATCTAGATGTGTGGTGACCACTTTGACCCACCAATTGCTTCACAGAAGTTTATAATGCAGAGCCGTAAAAATAAAAAATCATATTTTTTCACAAAAATGATCTTTTCGCCCCCAATTTTTTATTTTCCCAAGAGTAAGAGAAGAAATTGGACCTCAAAAATTGTTGTCCAATTTGTCCTGAGTACAATTGTCCTGTTGTCCAATTTGTCCTGAGTACGCTGATACCCCATATATGGGTGTAAACCATTGTTTGGGCGTATGGCAGAGCTCGGAAGGGCGCCATTTTACTTTTCAATGCAAAATTGACTGGAATTGAGATGGGATGCCATGTTGCGTTTGGAGAGCCCCTGATGTGCCTAAACATTGAAACCCCCACAAGTGACACCATTTTGGAAAGTAGACCCCTTAAGGAACTTATCTAGATGTGTGGTGAGCACTTTGACCCAACAAGTGCTTCACAGAAGTTTATAATGCAGAGCCGTAAAAATAAAAAATCATATTTTTTCACAAAAATGATCTTTTCGCCCCCAATTTTTTATTTTCCCAAGGGTAAGAGAAGAAATTAGACCACAAAAGTTGTTGTGCAATTCGTCCTGAGTGCGTCGATACCCCATATGTGGGGGTAAACCACTGTTTGGGCACATGGCAGAGCTCGGAAGGAAAGGAGCGCCATTTGACTTTTCAATGCAAAAGTTACTGGAATTGAGATGGGACGCCATGTTGCGTTTGGAGAGCCCTTGATGTGCCTAAACATTGGAACCCCTCACAAGTGACACCATTTTGGAAAGTAGACCCCTTAAGGAACTTATCTAGATGTGTGTTGAGCACTTTGACCCAACAAGTGCTTCACAGAAGTTTATAATGCAGAGCCGTAAAAATAAAAAAATCATATTTTTTCACAAAAATGATCTTTTCGCCCTCAATTTTTTATTTTCCCAAGGGTAAGAGAAGAAATTAGACCACAAAAGTTGTTGTGCAATTTGTCCTGAGTGCGACGATACCCCATATGTGGGGGTAAACCACTTTTTGGGCGCTTAGCAGAGCTCGAAAGGGAAGGAGCGCCATTTGACTTTTCAATGCAAAATTGACTGGAATTAAGATGGGATGCCATGTTGGTTTGGAGAGCCCCTGATGTGCTTAAACATTAAAACCCCCCACAAATGACAGCATTTTGGAAACTAGACCCCCTAAGGAACTTATCTAGATGTGTTTTGAGAGCTTTGAACCCCCAAGTGTTTCACTACAGTTTATAACGCAGAGCCATGAAAATAATTTTTTTTTTTCGCAAAAATTGTTTTTTAGCCCCCAGTTTTGTATTTTCACAAGGGTAACAGAATAAATTGGACTCCAAAAGTTGTTGTCCAATTTGTCCTGAGTACGCTGATACCCAATATGTGGGGGGGGAACCACTGTTTGGGCGTATGGCAGAGCTCGGAAGGGAAGGAGCGCCATTTGGAATGCAGACTTAGATGGATTGGTCTGCAGGCGTCATGTTGCATTTGCAGAGCCCCTGATGTACCCAAACAGTACAAACCCCCACAAGTGACCTCATATTGGAAACTAGACCTCCCAAGGAACTTATCTAGATGTATTGTGAAAACTTTGAACCCCCAAGTGTTTCACTACAGTTTATAACGCAGAGCCGTGAAAATAAAAAATCCTTTTTTTTTCCCACAAAAATGATTTTTAGCCCCCCAAATTTTTATTTTCCCAAGGATAACAAGAGAACTTGGACCCAAAAAGTTGTTGTCCAATTTGTCTCAAGTACGCTGATACCCCATATGTTGGGGTAAACCCCTGTTTGGGCGCACGGGAGAGCTCGGAAGTGAAGGAGCACTGTTTTACTTTTTCAATGCAGAATTGGCTGGAATTGAGATCGGACGCCATGTCGCAATTGGAGAGCCCCTGATGTGCCTGAACAGTGGAAACTCCCCAATTCTACCTGAAACCCTAATCCAAACGCACCCCTAACCCTAATCCCAACGGTAACCCTAACCACACACCTAACCCTGACACACCCCTAATTCTAATCCCAACCGTAAATGTAATCCAAACCCTAACCCTAGCCCTAACCCTAACCCTAGCCCTAACCCTAATGGGAAAATGGAAATAAATACATTTTTTAAAATTTTATTATTTTTCCCTAAGGCTAGGTTCACATTGCGTTAGGGCAATCCGTTTAGCGCTAGCGCTAGCGGATTGCGCTAACGCAATGTCTTTTTAGGTGTCGCGTTTAGTGGTCGCGTTAACGTCCCCGCTCTGGAAGATCGGGGATCGGACCTCAGGCGCGCCACGGACGCTGCAAGCAGCGTCCGAGGCGCGCCACAAAAGAACGACACCTTGCTAGCGCGAGCCGAAAATGGCACGCTCTAGCGATGCACTACACCCGAAAATCACATTGCTGTCAATGGGTGCGCTAACGGACCCGTTGCACGGCGATAATTGCGACATTTTCGCCGTGCAACTCTGTCCGTTAGCGTTAACCCATTAACGCAATGTGAACCTAGCCTAACTAAGGGGATGATGAAGGGGGGTTTGATTTACTTTTATAGCGCTTTTTATATTGGATTTTTATGATTGGCAGCCGTCACACACTAAAAGACGCTTTTTATAGCAAAAAAGTTTTTGCGTCTCCACATTTTGAGACCTATAATTTTTCCTTATTTTGGTCCACAGAGTCATGTGAGGTCTTGTTTTTTGCGGGACGAGTTGACGTTTTTATTGGTAACATTTTCGGACACGTGACAGTTTTTGATCGCTTTTTATTCCGATTTTTTGTGAGGCAGAATGACCAAAAACCAGCTATTCATGAATTTCTTTTGGGGGAGGCATTTATACCGTTCTACGTTTGGTAAAATTGATAAAGCAGTTTTATTCTTCGGGTCAGTACGATTACAGCGATATCTCATTTATATCTTTTTTTATGTTATGGCGCTTTTATACGATAAAAGCTATTTTATAGAAAAAATAATTATTTTGGCATTGCTTTATTCTGAGAACTATAACTTTTTTATTTTTTTGGTTATGATGCTATATCATGGCTTGTTTTTTGCGGGACAAGATGACGTTTTCAGCGGTACCATGGTTATTTATATCCGTCTTTTTGATCGCGTGTTATTCCACTTTTTGTTCGGCGGTATGATAATAAAGCGTTGTTTTTTGGCTCGTTTTTTTTTTCTTACGATGTTCACTGAAGGGGTTAACTAGTGGGACAGTTTTATAGGTTGGGTCGTTACGGACGCGGCGATACTAAATATGTGTACTTTTATTGTTTTTTTGTTTTTTTTTTAGATAAAGAAATGTATTTATGGGAATAATATTTTTTTTTCTTCTTTTTTTTTTTACTCTTTCACTTTGTCCCAGGGGGGGACATCACAGATCACTGATCTGACAGTGTGCACAGCACAGCACCATGGCCGGGCAGGATTAGAGCTGCAGCTGCAGCCTGCTCCTGACCCGGAAGTGCTCCCTGCAGGACCTGGATGCAGACCCGCGGCCATTTTGGATCCGGGGACTGCAGGGAGAAGACGCTCGGTACACGGTGAGTACATCACCGTGTACCGATCGTCTCAGGGAAGCCCGCAGGGAGCCCCCTCCCTGCGCGATGCTTCCCTGCACCGCCGGCACACCGCGATAATCTTTGATCGCGGTGTGCCGGGGGTTAATGTGCCGGGAGCGATCCGTGACCGCTCCTAGCACATAGTGCTGGATGTTAGCTGCGATAGGCAGCTGACACCCGGCCGCGATCCGCCACGCTCCCCCCGTGAGCGCGGCCAATCGCTTATGACGTACTATCCCGTCACTGGGAATTAAGTCCCAGGGCACCTCGACGGGATAGTACGTCATATGGGATTAAGGGGTTAAGAAACACTAAAAGAAATCAAGAACAAATAATGTGGTAGTCAGTAATGGTTACTTTTTCTAACCAAACATAGGGAAAAAATTATGGAGTCACTCAATTCTGAGGGAAAAAGTTATGGAATCACCCTGTAAATTATCAATTCCAAAACTAACACCTGCATCAAATTAGATTATAATAAATTATAATTATATTAAAATTAAATTATATTCCTGTATATAGGGGCAGTATAATGAAAATTATATTCTTGTACACAGTGGCACTATTATAGTAGTTATATTCTTGTACTGCATATATATACAGTGGGGCAAAAAAGTATTTAGTCAGTCAGCAATAGTGCAAGTTCCACCACTTAAAAAGATGAGAGGCGTCTGTAATTTACATCATAGGTAGACCTCAACTATGGGAGACAAACTGAGAAAAAAAAATCCAGAAAATCACATTGTCTGTTTTTTTAACAATTTATTTGCATATTATGGTGGAAAATAAGTATTTGGTCAGAAACAAACAATCAAGATTTCTGGCTCTCACAGACCTGTAACTTCTTCTTTAAGAGTCTCCTCTTTCCTCCACTCATTACCTGTAGTAATGGCACCTGTTTAAACTTGTTATCAGTATAAAAAGACACCTGTGCACACCCTCAAACAGTCTGACTCCAAACTCCACTATGGTGAAGACCAAAGAGCTGTCAAAGGACACCAGAAACAAAATTGTAGCCCTACACCAGGCTGGGAAGACTGAATCTGCAATAGCCAACCAGCTTGGAGTGAATAAATCAACAGTGGGAGCAATAATTAGAAAATGGAAGACATACAAGACCACTGATAATCTCCCTCGATCTGGGGCTCCACGCAAAATCCCACCCCGTGGGTTCAGAATGATCACAAGAACGGTGAGCAAAAATCCCAGAACCACGCGGGGGGACCTAGTGAATGAACTGCAGAGAGCTGGGACCAATGTAACAAGGCCTACCATAAGTAACACACTACGCCACCATGGACTCAGATCCTGCAGTGCCAGACGTGTCCCACTGCTTAAGCCAGTACATGTCCGGACCCGTCTGAAGTTTGCTAGAGAGCATTTGGATGATCCAGAGGAGTTTTGGGAGAATGTCCTATGGTCTGATGAAACCAAACTGGAACTGTTTGGTAGAAACACAACTTGTCGTGTTTGGAGGAAAAAGAATACTGAGTTGCATCCATCAAACACCATACCTACTGTAAAGCATGGTGGTGGAAACATCATGCTTTGGGGCTGTTTCTCTGCAAAGGGGCCAGGACGACTGATCCGGGTACATGAAAGAATGAATGGGGCCATGTATCGTGAGATTTTGAGTGCAAACCTCCTTCCATCAGCAAGGGCATTGAAGATGAAACGTGGCTGGGTCTTTCAACATGACAGTGATCCAAAGCACACCGCCAGGGCAACGAAGGAGTGGCTTCGTAAGAAGCATTTCAAGGTCCTGGAGTGGCCTAGCCAGTCTCCAGATCACAACCCTATAGAAAACCTTTGGAGGGAGTTGAAAGTCCGTGTTGCCAAGCGAAAAGCCAAAAACATCACTGCTCTAGAGGAGATCTGCATGGAGTAATGGGCCAACATACCAACAACAGTGTGTGGCAACCTTGTGAAGACTTACAGAAAACGTTTGACCTCTGTCATTGCCAACAAAGGATATATTACAAAGTATTGAGATGAAATTTTGTTTCTGACCAAATACTTATTTTCCACCATAATATGCAAATAAATTGTTAAAAAAACAGACAATGTGATTTTCTGGATTTTTTTTTCTCAGTTTGTCTCCCATAGTTGAGGTCTACCTATGATGTAAATTACAGACGCCTCTCATCTTTTTAAGTGGTGGAACTTGCACTATTGCTGACTGACTAAATACTTTTTTGCCCCACTGTATATATATATATATATATATATATATATATATGTATATATATATATATATATATATATATATATCTTAGCTTTGTTTTTCTGTAAAATAACTCTGAATTCCCATAATGACAGCGAAACGGGTCGAAATTTTTCAAAAGTCGCCGACTTTTGGCAAGGTCGGGTTTCATGAAACCCGACCCGACCCCAGTGTGGGGTCGGCCATGAAGTCGGCGATCTTTTGAATCTAGAATCGGAATTCCAATACCGATTCCCGATATGTTTAAGATATCGGGAATTGGTATCGGAATTCAGATTTAAGTGTAAAATAAAGAATTAAAATAAAAAATATTGCAATACTTACCCTCTGACGCGCCCTGGTACTAACCGGGAACCTTCCTTCCTTAGAATCAGCCTTCCAGGACCTTGCGGTGACGTCGCGGTGACGTCGCGGCTTGTGATTGGCCGCGCGGCCGCCCATGTGACCGCTCGCGCGGCCAATCACAAGCCGCGACGTCACCCGCGACGTCACCGAAGGTCCTGGAAGGGCTGATTCTTAGGAAGGAAGGCTGCCGGAAAGAAGCAGGGCGCGTCTGAGGGTGAGTATATTCCTATTAGGTATATACTCACCCTCGGACGCGCCCTGCTTCTTTCCGGCAGCCTTCCTTCCTAAGAATCAGCCCTTCCAGGACCTTCGGTGACGTCGCGGGTGACGTCGCGGCTTGTGATTGGCCGCGCGAGCGGTCACATGGGCGGCCGCGCGGCCAATCACAAGCCGCGACGTCACCGCGACGTCACCGCAAGGTCCTGGAAGGCTGATTCTAAGGAAGGAAGGTTCCCGGTTAGTACCAGGACGCGTCAGAGGGTAAGTATTGCGATATTTTTTATTTTAATTCTTTATTTTACACTAAAATATGGATCGCAGGGCCTGAAGGAGAGTTTCCGCTCCTTCAGACCCTGGGAACCATGGAAACCCAATGCACTGCATTGGGTTTCGTCCGACCCCGACCCCGACTTTTTTATAGGATCGGCCGATTTCACTCGACCCGACTTTTTCAAAAGTCGGGTTTCGTGAAACCCGACCCGATCCTATAAAAGTAAAGGTCGCTCAACCCTAGTCACCACTAGTAGGAGCCAAAGAGAACTTGCTTTGCTGCATACAGTTTATAGATAGAGGTCAATTATAACATCTGCATGCACTGAGCGCCCCTAGTGCTGCCTACGAGAAATGACTGTAGAAAATATTGTACATTGTTGGTGGTGGCAGGGAACTATTTGGCCCCATAACAGATGAGTAAATCTTGCAAAACTTGCTTTGGCCAGATTCAGTAAAGTCCTACTGAAATTCAGTTTGAATCAAATCTACCCAAAAAATAAGTAAAAAAACCAAAACAAAATACATAACTATTTTTATAGGCTTTTTTTCTTTGAATGCAACATTGTTTCCAACCACCATTGATACATTGTATAAATGTGGCTTTATATTTCCATGAATTATTTCCCCGGCGCTCCTACAAATATTCATTCTTCCTCGCTTTCCCCGTGCTGAGATATCTGTTGACTGCAGCCGGCCTCGCTGAATGTAGATTTAAGAACAAAACAAGTTTGGGTTTATTTAACACCACTTTCTTGTTTCCAGTTTCATATTTCATGTTTACTCCAATGCTCCAATCAATCTGCTTTGATGGCAACTAAAAAAAATAACAAAACACAGAAAAATGAAAGTTGACAGTGAGATTAAAGAAAGAGCAATGGGAAACAGGCAGGCTGTGTGACAGGGAGACGTGAGCGAAGAGCGAGGCAAGAAAGCACACACAGATTGCTGATTGCGTCTAGTGGCCATGCTATTAAAGGGAAAGTGCGCACATAGCGATTTGCAATATGATAAAGGATAGAAAAACATTTAAAGGGATCTAAGTTAAAATAACACGGCGTACCTTGCTTGTTCCACGTCTGCCCAGAACCTAATCTGGGTACATCCATTCAGTACAGAAACTATAGTCAAGAGTCACGTCTTCTCCAGGACCTGCTTCTGCGACATCCGAACCTGTCACCAGTTGCTGCCAAAATAATTGTGCTTGTGATGGGGAAACATCAGGACCAGAAGCTACGGACTAGGGTATCTGAGACTTGTAGTGCCATAAAATCTGACAGTATAATAGAATAATGGAATGTTAGAGTTCGAAGGAACCCCTGGGGTCTTCATGTTCAACCCCCTGCTCAATGCAGGATTCACTAAACCATCTCATAGAGATGTCTGACCAGCCTCTGTTTGAAGACTTCCATTGGAGGAGAACTCACCACTAGAGATGAGCAAATTTGATCGGGTCAGGGCTTATTCGGCAACCTAAAGCAATTACCGAATAAGCTGCAGAGGGAACCCGGCTTCCTGGATCGCTCGGGCTGATCAGCTGTTCGGCTCTGTAGCTGCATGTGTCGCGGCTGTGTGTTGGGCTCTCCATGCATGCGCCATGACTGTCATACAGCCGCGACACATGCAGCTGCGGAGCCAAACAGCTGATCATCTGGATCGATCCAAGAAGCCGGGGTTCCTCAGCAGCTTATTCGGTAAGAGCTATAGTTTGCTGAATAAGCCCTGACCCGATCAAATTCGCTCATCTCTACTCACCACCTCTCATGGCAGCCTGTTTCACTCATTGATCACCCTAACTGTCAAAAAGTTTTTTTCTTATATCTAAACTGTATCTTCTCTCTTTCAGTTTCATTCCATTTCTTCTAGTGTTTCCTTGTGCAAATGAGAATAAAGATGATCCCTCTACACTGTGAGAACCCATCAGATATTTGTAGACAGCTACTAAGTCTCCTCTTAGCCTTCTTTTTTGCAACTAAACATTCCCAGTTCCTTTAACCGGTCCTTGTTGTACATACTTTGCAGTCCGCTCACCATCCTGGTAGCTCTTCGCTGAACTTGCACCAATTTTTCGATGTCTTTTGAAAGATGTGGGGCCCAGAACTGGACACTGTATTCCAGATGAGGCCTGACCAAGGAGGAGAAGAGGGGAATTATTACTTCACATGATCTACACTCTATGCTTCTCTTCATACATCCTAGAACGGTGTTTGACTTTTTTGCTGCTGCATCACACTGTTGACTCGTGCAGTCTGTGATCTATTACTATAGCCAAGTCTTTTTCACACATGCTGTTGCTTAGTTCTGTTCCTCCAATGCTGTAGATTTTTTTTGCCCAGATGTAGAATCTTTCATTTCTTCATGTTAAATACCATTCTATTAGTAGTTGGCCATTGTTGAAACTTATCTACATCCTTCTCAATCATTTCTCTGTCTTTTCTAGTGCTAGCTATCCTTCCTAGCTTTGCATCTTCTGCAAATTTGATTAGTTTACCTTCATTTCAGTTATCTAGATCATTTATAAAAATGTTGAACAACACTGGGGCCAGGACAGAGACTCTTCAATTAGATGTGCAGCCATTTTTAACACTTTTTGAGTACGATCACTGAGCCAGTTGTGAATCTACCTAACTGTAGCCTTTGTGAATCTTATAAGTGGTCATTTTTCAATAAGAATAATATGACATACCTTATTAATATTATTATCATTTATTATTATAGCACCATTTGTTCCATGGCGCTTTACATGTGAAAAATGGGAATGCATAATGAAAAACAAGAGCAATAATCTTCAACAAAACATGTCCCCGACTGTTACAGGAGGACAGAGGACTTTGTCTGCGATGGTTCACAGTCTACAAGTGATGGGCACGGATACAGAGTAGAGAGTAGAGCTGGTCATGCAGCGGTTTGGTGGATTGGTGGTGTGGCGCCCCTGAGGGTCCAGTCACCACAGAGGTACCGCACCTCAGCCAGAGGTGTGGTACTCTGCTTACGGGTAAGAAGGGGACACTACCCAGTACCCACACACTAGCACCCAACACTAGACCTCTATAGGCATGGAGGAAACATGGTAGAGGGTATGGGTGGAGGAAGTAGAGAGGGGAGGAGTCAGTGATAAGAGGAGTGGAAAGTGAGAGGCAAGGGGAGTTGGAGCTGGGGACTGGAGGAGTGAGGAGCTTGTCCCAGCACCAGAGCAGAGTGAGAGAAGTTCCAGAGAGTGAGAGAGGAAGAAGGGATCCTAGGGGCATGGGTAGCAAGGAATCCACCCATGGGGCCTGAATCCACGCCGA
Organism: Ranitomeya imitator; assembly: GCF_032444005.1. Taxonomy (NCBI): domain Eukaryota; kingdom Metazoa; phylum Chordata; class Amphibia; order Anura; family Dendrobatidae; genus Ranitomeya; species Ranitomeya imitator. Next base: position 788,982,153 of record NC_091282.1, on the reverse strand, counting down.
CTGTAGTTGGGTGGAGGGACCAGGTTGAAGTAGGGGACTTCCACAAAGTAGTGGAGGAACTACAAGGCTCAGCTAGCAAACCAGAGGTTGTGGTATCTGTATGTGCCACATCCACACATATTTGCCGAAAAGGGAGCCACATAGGATCGAGGGGACCAGGAGGATGTTGCCTGACAGGATCCGAGGCTGCTGGCTCAGGACACTGTGTGTGAAGGCACAGGTCAGGAGAGGCGGGAGCCAGCACAGTGAGACAGCCAGAGAAGGAACATAAGGGGGTTCTGGCAAAGTGCACCGCAATTTACCTGAGCGCTTACTGGACCACAGACCTGGAGGACACAGCACCCGGCTGGGGATTGCATATAAGAACTGTGAGTAAAGTGTTGAAACTGCACCCTGCTGTGTCCTCTGAATTATTACTGCGTCACCTGCCCTGCATTACAACATTCATCATCATAGACTTTAATTCTTTCACTGCCCTGGAGCCTAGCTCTACCTGTGGAGAGCTGCAACACCTCAGTTGCATCACCTCATCGGCCCCAGTGGACCTGAACCACAGCGTCAGCCATTCCCATATTGCAGAGCATCACGGGTTGCGTGAAGAACTAATCCTGTTGTGAATACTGCTTTTGGGCTCCCTCCGGTGGTTGTAGGTGGTAATGCAGTTGTCCCTGGCCTCCAGTCCTGGACATGTGTATCTGCTGATTGCAATTCTGACTGGGGTATTTAGGTTTGCAGGACTCATTAGTCCTTGCCAGTTGTCAATGTTTTTTGGGAAGTGTTGGATCTCTGTCTGGCTTCTCCTGCTTAGCTGCCAATTCAGCAAAGATAAATGTCTGTTTCTATTTCTATGGCACACAAGCTGTGTGCTTGTTTTTTGATTGTATTTCTGCTCTGAGTGTAGGAGTCTCTGGAGTTGCAGATATACGTTCCATGTCTTTAGTTAGATGGAGGAATTTTTTGTATAATCTGCTGTTGATATTTTTGGAAGGGTTTTAATACTGACCGCACAGGACTCTGTTCTATCCTTTCCTATTTTAGCTAGAGTGGCCTCTTGTGCTAAATCCTGTTTTCTGCCTGTGTTTGCCTTTCCTCTCCTACTCACAGCCAATATTTGTGGGGGGCTGCTTATCCTTTGGGGTTCTGCTCTGAGGCAAGGTAGTATTCCTATTTCCATCTATATGGGTATCTAGTCCTCCGGCTGTGACGAGGTGTCTAGGGTTTGTTAGGTACACTCCACGGCTACTTCTAGTTGCGGTGTTAAGATCAGGATTTGCGGTCAGTATAGTTACCACCTACTCCAGTGAAAGTTTTCATGCTGCTCCAAGGTCACCGGATCATAACATAATCCCCTGTAAACTTTATTTCTTCCCCTTCCTTTAATTGGCTTTTATTGGATACCAAGGGCCACGGACCAGGTCACTGCTGCTTTGACCACCCCCTTAAGAACCGTCGGACCCGGCCCGAGTACCCCACGGCCCTAGCGGGTGCTCCAGTGGTTACTGCAGGTTATAAGTTTCTTAGAAGAGATTGGTCTTCAGGTTCCTTTTGAAGATTTCCACGGTAGGCAAGAGTCTGATATGTTAGGTTAGAGAGTTCCAGAGTAGGGGGGAAGAGCGGGAGAAATCTATTATGTGATTGTGGGAAGAGGAGATAAGTGGGAAGTAGAGAAGGAGATCTTGTGGTGATCAGAGGTTGTGTTAAGGTACGTACCGGGAGACTAGTTCACAGATGTATGGAGGAGACAGGTTGTGGATGTGTTTGTATGCCATGATTAGGGTTTGAACTGGAGTCTCTGGCCAATAGGGAGCTAGTGAAGAGATTGACAGAAAGTAGAGGCCTGGCAATAGTGGGGGGACAGGTGGATTAGTCAGACAGCAGAGTTTAGAATAGATTGGAGGAGTGTGAGAGTGTTAGAGGTGAGGCCACAGAGCAGGAGGTTGCAGTAGTCGAGGCGGGTGATGATGAGTGCATGCACTAGTGTTTTTGCAGATTATTTATTAAGGAGTGTGCGTATCCAGGAAATGTTTAAGTTGGAGTAGCGTTGCTTGGATTTGGTGGTTAATAGGTCATTGGTGACTTTGGTCAGGGCAGTTTCAGTGGAATGATGAGGTCGGAAACCAGATTGAAAGTGGTCAAAGAGGGACAAAGAGGAGAGGTGGAAATACAAGATAGACGTGTTGTTTCAGTAGTTTTATGGCAGAGGGGTGAAGTGATATGGGGTGATAGCTGGACACATAGGATTGCTCAAGAGCTTTTTGAGGATGGGTGTGATTCAGGCATGTTTCAAGCAAGAACGAGAAGACACCAGTTATTAGTGATAGGTTGAAGAGATGGGTTAGGTTTGGCATGAGGTGGGATGGGAACGGGTCAAGTGAACAGATGGTGATCTGGAGAGTAGAAGAATAAAGATGAAAGTTGATCTTCCGTAATGTCTGGAAACTGGTTTTGGGGGAGCAGGGCTGAATAGTTATGAGGAGGAGCTCTGAGGACTGTAGGCCAAAGGTTTGTTTGATGTTCTAAATCTTTTGCATGAAGAATGAGGCAAAGTCTTCAGCTGAGAGGAGAGCGAGAATTGAAAATGTTAAATATCTGTTAAGGGTCTTGAGACAGGTAGGATGTGAGAGATGAGAAGCATGTTTGTTTTGCTGCAGTTAGTGTGGACTTAAACATAGTGAGAGACTGTTTGAATGTGATGAAGTGCTTGTTGAATTGGGATCTTTTCCACCTATGCTCAGCAACCCTTCAGTTCTTTAGTCAGACTGGTGTGGCAGGGTTGACTGTTGAATATGAAAACTTTGGTGTGCTTAAGGAACTTATGTCTGCAAGAGGGATAAGGGATTCAGAATGTGAGTGTAAATCAAGGTGTTTGAGATGTCTGTGAGGGTGTTCAAGTTTCTGGAGTGGGAATTGTGCACCTGGAGCGGAGAGAAAAGAGAATGTTAGTAAGTTTTGGTCGGACAGAGGGGGAGGTGAGTTGTAGATGTAAGATAGGGAACAGAGGTGGGTGAAGAGGAGGTCCAGTATGTAACCATCTTTGTGAATAGCTGCAGAAGACCATTGAGCAAGGCCGAAGAAGGATGTGAGAGAAAGAAGCTTAGAGACAGCTGAGTGGGAAGGGTCAATGGGGATTTTGAAGTCATTCATGATGATAGTAGGGATGTCAGTGGAAAGGAAGCAGCCAGATGATGAAGTGGTCAAATAAAGTGGTGGCTGGTGGAAAATGACAGCCGGTTGGAGGAGGAATGGATGCACACACAGGGCCGCCATCAGGGCATGACGGCCGTGTCTGGCGTAAGGGGCCCGGTGGGGCATCTGCTCACCGGGCCCCTACCGGCAGCCGCAGGCTAACCAGGCCCTTAGCGCCGACGCTGCAGCTGTTTAAAGCTATTGACGTGCGGGTGCGGGCCCGCACGTCAATAGTTAACAGCCGCCAGCCAATCTGAGGCTGGCAGCTGACGTCAGCCGCAGCGTGCATGCATGTCGCCGGCGTCTGACATCATTGTCAGTCGCCGGCGAGTGCACGCTGCAGCTGCGTGGAGACAGAGAACTTCACCCGCCGAAGGAGCACGGCTAGGTAAGAAGAACTTTTTTTTTTTTTCCTTGAGAGCGGAGATCCGGGGGGCCCAGGGAAGAACGCTGGACACAGGGGCAAAACGCTGGACACAGATGGGGCAGAGTGCTGGACACAGATGGGGCAGGGTGCTGGACACAGATGGGGCAGAGTGCTGGACACAGATGGGGCAGAGTGCTGGACACAGATGGGGCAGGATTGGAAACAGATGGGGCAGAGTGCTGGACACAGATGAGGCAGGATTGGAAACAGATGGGGCAGAGTGCTGGACACAGATGAGGCAGGATTGGAAACAGATGGGGCAGAGTGCTGGACACAGATGGGGCAGGATTGGACACAGATGGGGCAGAGTGCTGGACACAGATGGGGCAGAGTGCTGGACACAGATGGGGCAGGATTGGAAACAGATGGGGCAGAGTGCTGGACACAGATGGGGCAGGATTGGAAACAGATGGGGCAGAGTGCTGGACACAGATGGGGCAGAGTGCTGGAAACAGATGGGGCAGAGTGCAGGAAACAGATGGGGCAGAGTGCTGGACACAGGGGCAAAACGCTGGACACAGATGGGGCAGAGTGCTGGACACAGATGGGGCAGGGTGCTGGACACAGATGGGGCAGAGTGCTGGACACAGATGGGGCAGAGTGCTGGACACAGATGGGGCAGGATTGGAAACAGATGGGGCAGAGTGCTGGACACAGATGAGGCAGGATTGGAAACAGATGGGGCAGAGTGCTGGACACAGATGAGGCAGGATTGGAAACAGATGGGGCAGAGTGCTGGACACAGATGGGGCAGGATTGGACACAGATGGGGCAGAGTGCTGGACACAGATGGGGCAGAGTGCTGGACACAGATGGGGCAGGATTGGAAACAGATGGGGCAGAGTGCTGAACACAGATGGGGCAGGATTGGAAACAGATGGGGCAGAGTGCTGGACACAGATGGGGCAGAGTGCTGGAAACAGATGGGGCAGAGTGCAGGAAACAGATGGGGCAGAGTGCTGGACACAGATGGGGCAGAGTGCTGGACACAGATGGGGCAGAGTGCTGGACACAGATGGGGCAGAGTGCTGGACACAGATGGGGCAGAGTGCTGGACACAGATGGGGCAGAGTGCTGGACACAGATGGGGCAGGATTGGACACAGATGGGGCAGAGTGCTGGACACAGATGGGGCAGAGTGCTGGACACAGATGGGGCAGGATTGGAAACAGATGGGGCAGAGTGCTGGACACAGATGGGGCAGGATTGGAAACAGATGGGGCAGAGTGCTGTACACAGATGGGGCAGAGTGCTGGACACAGATGGGGCAGGATTGGAAACAGATGGGGCAGAGTGCTGAACACAGATGGGGCAGGATTGGAAACAGATGGGGCAGAGTGCTGGACACAGATGGGGCAGAGTGCTGGAAACAGATGGGGCAGAGTGCAGGAAACAGATGGGGCAGAGTGCTGGACACAGATGGGGCAGAGTGCTGGACACAGATGGGGCAGAGTGCTGGACACAGATGGGGCAGAGTGCTGGACACAGATGGGGCAGAGTGCTGGACACAGATGGGGCAGAGTGCTGGACACAGATGGGGCAGGATTGGACACAGATGGGGCAGAGTGCTGGACACAGATGGGGCAGAGTGCTGGACACAGATGGGGCAGGATTGGAAACAGATGGGGCAGAGTGCTGGACACAGATGGGGCAGGATTGGAAACAGATGGGGCAGAGTGCTGTACACAGATGGGGCAGAGTGCTGGACACAGATGGGGCAGGATTGGAAACAGATGGGGCAGAGTGCTGGACACAGATGGGGCAGAGTGCTGGAAACAGATGGGGCAGAGTGCTGGAAACAGATGGGGCAGAGTGCTGGACACAGATGGGGCAGAGTGCTGGACACAGATGGGGCAGAGTGCTGGACACAGATGGGGCAGAGTGCTGGACACAGATGGGGCAGAGTGCTGGACACAGATGGGGCAGAGTGCTGGACACAGATGGGGCAGAGTGCTGGACACAGATGGGGCAGAGTGCTGGACACAGATGAGGCAGGATTGGAAACAGATGGGGCAGAGTGCTGGACACAGATGGGGCAGGATTGGACACAGTTGTGGCAGAGTGCTAGAAACAGTTGGGGCAGAGTGCTGGAAACAGATGGGGCAGAGTGCTGGACACAGATGGGGCAGGATTGGACACAGATGGGGCAGAGTGCTGGAAACAGATGGGGCAGAGTGCTGGAAACAGATGGGGCAAAGTGCTGGACACAGATGGGGCAGGATTGGACACAGATGGGGCAGAGTGCTGGACACAGATGGGGCAGAGTGCTGGACACAAATGAGGCAGGATTGGAAACAGATGGGGCAGAGTGCTGGACACAGATGGGGCAGGATTGGAAACAGATGGGGCAGAGTGCTGGAAACAGATGGGGCAGAGTGCTGGAAACAGATGGGGCAGAGTGCTGGACACAGATGGGGCAGGATTGGACACAGATGGGGCAGAGTGCTGGACACAGATGGAGCAGAGTGCTGGACACAGATGGGGCAGGATTGGAAACAGATGGGGCAGAGTGCTGGACACAGATGGGGCAGGATTGGAAACAGATGGGGCAGAGTGCTGGACACAGATGGGGCAGGATTGGAAACAGATAGGGCAGAGTGCTGGACACAGATGGGGCAGAGTGCTGGACACAGATGGGCAGAGTGCTGGACACAGATGGGGCAGAGTGCTGGACACAGATGGGGCAGAGTGCTGGACAGAGATGGGGCAGAGTGCTGGACACAGATGGGGCAGAGTGCTGGACACAGATGGGGCAGAGTGCTGGACACAGATGGGGCAGGATTGGACACAGATGGGGCAGAGTGCTGGACACAGATGGGGCAGGATTGGAAACAGATGGGGCAGAGTGCTGGAAAGAGATGGGGCAGAGTGCTTGACACAGATGGGGCAGGATTGGACACAGATGGGGCAGAGTGCTGGACACAGATGGGGCAGGATTGGAAACAGATGGGGCAGAGTGCTGGACACAGATGGGGCAGGATTGGAAACAGATGGGGCAGAGTGCTGGACACAGATGGGGCAGGATTGGAAACAGATGGGGCAGAGTGCTGGACACAGATGGGGCAGAGTGCTGGACACAGATGGGGCAGAGTGCTGGAAAGAGATGGGGCAGAGTGCTTGACACAGATGGGGCAGGATTGGAAACAGATGGGGCAGAGTGCTGGACACAGATGGGGCAGGATTGGAAACAGATGGGGCAGAGTGCTGGACACAGATGGGGCAGAGTGCTGGACACAGATGGGGCAGAGTGCTGGACACAGATGGGGCAGAGTGCTGGACACAGATGGGGCAGAGTGCTGGACACAGATGGGGCAGAGTGCTGGACACAGATGGGGCAGGATTGGAAACAGATGGGGCAGAGTGCTGGACACAGATGGGGCAGAGTGCTGGACACAGATGGGGCAGGATTGGAAACAGATGGGGCAGAATGGAGACAGATGGGGCAGGATGGATACGATGGAGACAGATGGGGCAGGATGGGGAGATCATATGGGGCAGAATGGATACTCATGAGGGCAGGATGGGAGAACATATGGCTGGAGCCTGGAATGAGACACACGGGGGCTAGGATTGCGAATATTACCATAGGGGCTAATTAAGGGATATTATTATTATTGCAGTGATGTATTTATTTTATTTTTTGAGCATACTGTTTTAAATGGGGGGCGGTCCTGTTACTGTGTTGAGTGATACTATGTCGCCTTCTTCATGTGGTGTAATGTAGAGGCTGGGGAAATTAAGTAATGTGTTCTACAAGTGGAACTCGAGATAACTGTGTTATTTCCTGCAGAGACGAGTCCTGGCTGGATGAAGTGATGGCAGTCTGTGCTGGATGAAAAATGAAGGACTTCACCTAGAGACGTCACTGGTGAGTAAGTGTTACCTATACACTGACACTATACACTGTATACTATATACAGAGGTCCTGTGTACAATGTCACTGGTGATCACTGTATTACCTGTGCACAGACACTGTTTACTAATTACAGATCTCCTGTGTATAATGGCACTGATGGTGATAGTATTGTGTTTTTTTTTTTTTTTTTATTACTGATCAGTATTGTAGTATTCAGTCACTATGTGGTGGTAATATGTGGTCTGGTCATGATGTTGTGGTATTTGTTCCTTGTATTTTATATTATTCGATCACTGTGGTGGTAATATGTCATCTGGTCATAGTGCTGTGGTATTTGTTCCTTGTATGTAGTATTATAGGTCATTTTAAAAATTGAAAAATAAATAAAAATATACCTAAATTGTATTACATATTTTAACAAATATTTAATAGGTTACAGCAGAGTAGGGCCTGGCCAAAAGTGTCTACCGTGTTATGGTGGCGGCTTAAAAAATCTTTTGGCCAAAACAAAAGCTGCCGGCTATATGTGTGATTTGGTGATGGGAACTGTTAATGTGTGATAGGTGAGAAGTGGAGTTTTTCCAAGAGAGAGCGGTGGGACTGTGGACAGTTCGAGGGGTGGACCCTGGAGGCGGGTCTGGGGTTGAGCCTGGGCGGAGTTTCAAGGGGGCCCCGAAAATTTTGCCAGTATGGGGCCCCAAAATTTCTAGTGGCAGCCCTGTGCACACAGAGTGCACCTCACAAGAAGAGAAAATAATAGAGGGTGGCAGTGGAATTGGGGGAGTCCACCATAAGAAAGTGCAGCTGGACAGACTGTGTCAGACAGATGAGTTATTTTTCAGTGTTGCCAAGGAATTAGTTTGTTAGTAATGAAAAGATCATGGCTGTATGAAAGTATTGCAGAAAGATCAAGCATTCCATAGAGCTCCTGTTAAAGGGACAGGGGGAGCAGAGGCTGGGCAATTAGGTATGAAGTTAGAATGGTTGTGGAAACTTGTTATAAATCATGGATGGGAGATAAAAGTGACTGTGGGGACATGCTGAGGAGGACCAAGATTTGGAGAGATACCACTGGCGGTGGGGAGGAGCAGAGAAAGTGTTAGGTGGGAGCAGGAGAGGGGATGAGGTGGATGTCTGTGTTTAGAGATACAGGATTGTATGTTGAGGAACAGTTCTGAGGAGGAGGTGAGATGTATGGGAATGATGAATAGAGAGAAGATCACTTCATTATTAGGTGTAGGGATTGTAAGGGCATTGTTTACTGTAACTATGTATCCAGTTACCTTCAGTTCCCTTCTGGTTAAATTCTGGTCTAATTCATTGCAGTACACTTAAGTTCTTGCCTTAAGTGATGCATTGAGCAGAAAAGTCTATGCAGACGCCTTACTCATAATATATTTGCTTACAAATGCATTCAGCTGTGAAACACAGGGGAGAGGCCTGTGCTCATCTTTATCAGATAATTAAAACATCCAGATGCAGGATATATAACAAGCAAAGTAAACAAGGTCATAAAGAAAAGTGGTGAAGTGGGTAATAAAGTGGTCAGTTCCAAAACATGGCAACAAAGTACAAGCAGGTAATATCACAGGTTGTAAAGTTGGGTAGCAGTAGCAAACATACCTGCAGGAAGAATATGCTTTTGTTGAAGTTGAGATATACTATATCTACCACATTTCCCTGATCCACCCAGTCAATGATTCCAACATAGAAGAAAATATCTATGGGTGACATTTCTATGGTTTCTTTGGGAGTATGGGTGTGTTTGCTGTCAGCTGGAGTAATCAGCTCCTGCACAGTCTACAAAAGCTCCCAGACGCCTGTTGTAATGTTGTCAGTTATAGTTTTGCTTGCCTGGTTCAAACACTGATTTTCAGCTCCTGTTTTCGAAACATTTTCCTGTTTCTGACCTCAGCTGGTTTACTAACCATTCCCTTACCTTGTCTGCTCTACTGGTTTGGACCCAGCTCCCTGACCATTTTTTCAGCTTGCTCCACTGGCAGTCAGCTGACTTTGTGGCCCCAGCCTAGAAGTCCCTGTGAAATGACAGATTTTGTGGTAGCCATATTTTGAACTGCTAGGCACAGACCCACCCCCAGTGTACCATCTCATTATGCATTTCAGCAAAAGTAAGTCTGTTAAGGGGGTTGCCACTGCTCAGACAACCACTTCCTAATCCATATGTTTACCTCCAGTAAAATAAAAAAACACTTAAACTCACCTCCGGTGCCAAAACAGTTCCAGTGGTTTCAGCTCTATTTCTCCTGGGGAGTGTGTGACATTGTTATGTCACGCAATCCCTGCAGCCAATCAGCACTAGCTTCACTCTCCCTTTTTTCATACAAATCAAGATATCCGAAGGAAGTAAGAACTGCTGTTGATCTCTCACTCACTTTCTTCACATGTCAATTACATCCATAGAACAGGATAGTAAAGCCAGCGCTGATTGGCCACAGGAATTGTGTGACATTACAATGTCATGCAATCCAAGGGAGATCTAGTGTCCACACCACTGGAAGGGCACCAACACTGGAGCTGAGCATAGGTGCTATTATTATAATGGGGGCAATCAAAGGGGTTCAGAAGGGGCTGTCCGATTAGTGGACAACACCTTTAAGGCTATGTGCACACGTTCAGGATTTCTCACAGAAAATTCCTGAGAAAAACCAGACATTTTCTGCAAGAAATCCACAAGAAAACTGCATGTGTTTTTGCCGCGATTTTGCCGCGGTCTTGACGCGTTTTTGCCGCGGTTTTGATGCGTTTTTTGACGCGGTTTTTTTCCGGACACTTCCCAATGCATTTTGCAGTGGGAAATCCGCAAAATTACTGCAAAATTAATGAACATGCTGCGGTTTTTACCGCGATGCGTTTTTTTGTGTGGAAAAAACTGCATCATGTGCACAAAACATGCGGAATTAATTCTAAATGATGGGATGCTTATTGTATGCGTTTTTTTTTCTTTGCGGTTTTATAGTGTTTTTATCGGGAAAAAACGCCAAAAAAACGCAACGTGTGCACACAGCCTAAAACAGCTCCAGGGTGTGTCCAGTGGTTTACATAGGAGAGAATGGTCTTAATGGCTGAAACTGGTATAAGTTTAGGATGCCAGAATTTGCAACCAAGGACAGAGTTCCTGGTGTTGTCCTACCCCTACAAAAAGTTTCCATTACTTTTTAACCCAGTCAAGCAATATAAGGCTTGTGGTCTTCTCATATGGGCCAAAGGGTCATTTTGGAGCCTCCTAGGCCCCAGGACCACTCTTGTTACTGCAAGATTTTAATGCTCACGGTATTTCTTACCACTGCAAAGCAAAGAAACAGAGGCCAGAAAGGGCTAAGCTCCCCTCTCCAAGGGTCCCAATCTTTTTTCTTATGTGCTATCTATTGATAACCAACAGATAGTAAAACAGGAAGCAAATGGAAAACAGTAATACATGACTGCAGGATCAGACTACACACTGATTTTGTAGTCTGTTACCATGGAGGCAGTTTTGTACAAGAAGAAAAATGGAAAGAGCTTTGTAATCAATGTTGCTTCCAAAGTTGCTACATTGGAGCAATACAGTTAATTATCATTGAAGTGTGCAGACCTGTGTGATCTTCTTTTTTTACTGTTGACTACCACTTTGTGGTCAGGGGCAAAGAGATTTACCGTATATCTTCATATATTTTTTTTTTTTTACAATAAACCAGCATTTATGGAAGAAGCAAATGATTATTACGTGTCCTGGCATTCATTATAAACAGTTAACTCTCCAGTAAAACAAGCGGGACCTTTAACTAGAACAAAACTAATTTTATAAAATTGCATCTGCATCTCATTATATGGATGATAAATATTCCCAGACTTGCAAATTCCGGCGTAATCGTGGCAATCGTCAACTTCAATATGAACTTGATTGCTAAGGCATCGATAGGCAGGATCTTCATTATTGCCATATTTATGGCTAGTTTGATTTTCAATTGAGCCCTGGGGAGAAAAGTAATAAAAATATACAATTTGGAAATGATGGGGCCATCGGAAAAACACATAAAGATGATAAAATATCTATATTTAGTACCAAGTACAAGTGTAACGCCTGCGCTGTAACAAATGTCAGCTGCTCCCCGCGCTGGAGGAGTATAGCGAAGCAATATGCAATTATAATTCCAGGGCGGCTGAACTTCTCACCATTGAGTCCAATGTGCCGGGAGAAGGTGATTGCTCACTCTAACCTTGAGGAGAAGCAAACGAATGAACGAGGCACAAATAAAGCAATTCCTGGTCTGAGAATATTTCAGATGTTATAATAAAGCATATCAGACGAGCTGAATGGCGCTGATTCTACTCTGATGTCTGAGGAGGGAGCAACCATGACTAGTGATCCAAGGATGGTCCTCTGTCTGGGGGTCTACTCTACTTTTGGGATTGAATTGTGAGGGCTGAACATATTAAAGGGACCCTGACAGCAAGATTTACTCCCGTAATGTGTCAGGGGCAAAGTATCAGCCTCTGAATAAAAATGTTTGCTTGGACATTATCCTTTTTGTTGTTGTTTTTCAGAGAACAAAACAAAATCGATAACATAAATAGTCAGTAAAATCTCATGCCTATTACTATAAAGAAGTGTTCATGGAGTTATAACGATTGATGATGGATAGATATAAATAATGATTATAGAAGATAGTAGATCGATGTGAGAAAGAACAATGGTGGGCACAAACAGAACGCGGCAGTGCAATAATGTGTATGTGACAGAAGATGCTTTGGAGGCTGTAGTGACTCCAAAACAGGATGCAACAATGGTATGTCTACCCCTGAGATAGATAGATAATAGATAGTCACGCCCTTGCTCACCCTGCTCCCCAGGTTACTTCTGATGGTGAAGATGCCAGGGCCATGTACCCTGGCTTAGCTCCTGTCTGTACCCTTTCCCCACCCAGGGAAGAGGGGAGTAAGGCCGGCTTCACACTTGCGAGTTTTACGGACGTAAAAGCGCAGAAACTACATCCGTAAAACTCGCAAAAAATACGGCACAATTACTCTCTATGCCCCTGCTCCTATCTGCCGTATTAAACTGATCAGTATTATACGGCTTTCTACGGCCGTAGAAAATCGCAGCATGCTGCGTTTGTCACCATATTGCGCAAATAAAACGCCAATGAAAGTCTATGGAAGCCCCAAAAATACGGATTACACACGGACCAGCAGTGTGACTTGCGAGGAATACGCAGCGGTGTTAGAGAGAAAAGCCGGCAATTCAGTGCGGTGTACAGTAAAATCACACTGACAGCTTACAGTAGAATAGGTAGAATAAATATGTACACATAGAATAGGTATATATATATATATGTAAGTGAGACACATATATGTATATATATTCTTACTTCATACAGCCGCGATATAGCAAAAAGCCGGTAATTCAATTACCGGCTTTTTCTTTCTCCTTCCTAAAACCCGACATGATTTGAGACATGGTTTACATACAGTAAACCATGTCTTCTCTCCATTTTTTTTGCAGATTCCACACTACTAATGTCAGTAGTGTGTATCTGCAAAATTTGGCCGTTCTAGCTCTTAAAATAAAGGGTTAAATGGCGGAAAAAATTGGCGTGGGCTCCCGCGCAATTTTCTCCGCCAGAGTAGTAAAGCCAGTGACTGAGGGCAGATATTAATAGCCTGGAGAGGGTCCACGGTTATTGGCCCCCCACTGGCTAAAAATATCTGCCCCCAGCCACCCCAGAAAAGGCACATCTGGAAGATGCGCCTATTCTGGCACTTGGCCACTCTCTTCCCACTCCCGTGTAGCGGTGGGATATGGGGTAATGAAGGGTTAATGCCACCTTGCTATTGTAAGGTGACATTAAGCCTAATTAATAATGGAGAGGCGTCAATTATGACACCTATCCATTATTAATCCAATTGTAGTAAAGGGTTAAATAAAACACAAACACATTATTTAAAATTATTTTAATGAAATAAAAACAATGGTTGTTGGAGTATTTTATTCTACGCCCAATCCAGTCACTGAAGACCCTCGTTCTGTGAAAGAAAAAACATAATAAACCAACAATATACTTACCCTCCGCAGATCTGTAACGTCCAACGATGTAAATCCTTCTGAAGGGGTTAAAACATTTTGCAGCAAGGAGCTTTGCTAATGCAATGCTACTCCTCGCTGCAAAACCCCAGGGAATGAGTCTAAATATAGATCAATGAGCTATATTTAGCTTCATTTGCGGTGAGGCGCCCTCTGCTGGCTGTTCATAGATCGTGGGAGCTTTCCTTGCGGAAAGTAAGCGGATCAATGCATTCCTACGTGTGCGCAAATTAATGAACATGCTGCATTTTTTTCCAGAATACGTTTCCGCTCAGGAAAAAAACGCAGCATGTGCATATAAAATGTGGATTGCATTCTTTTAATAGGAGGCTTAATGTGGGCGTTTTTTTCACGGTTTTATCGCGTTTTTATACCGAAAAAAACGTAAAAAATCCGGAACGTGTGCACACAGCCTTAATGCAGGATAGCTTCCAGGAGCTCTCAACTGAGCAGATTAACCCCTGCACCGCTAAAACAAAACTGCAGTGTTTAAATCAGACGCTGCAGTCTTCTGGCTCCTCTCTATCGCAATAAACCCATGACAATAGATAGATATATGATAGATAGATAGATAGATAGATAGATGATAGATAGATAGATAGATAGATAGATAGATAGATAGATAGATAGATAGAGATAGATCTCTTTGGCATGAATATTACAAGGGAAGCTGTCTTTATGACACACAGGGAGGATATTGACTAATAATTTGAACCATGGACTGAGAGCATTTTCCCTCTCCTCCCCCTATTCCGTAGATGTTTTTTATTGTTATCTAGAATATTCCTTGGTCCTGACTCCTCGTGATTTGTGGTTTACATTCCAGTCGACTAGTCTTGCTGAAGAGATCACTGGGGTAAAATTTGCCATCCATAGCTGGACGCCTGATAATGGATTTTTCACGTCTTTCAGCAGCTCTGCTTCACCATAAGGAATGTTCTCCAGTCCGGGTTTTCTGCGACTGGTGTAAAAATGACAATTAGAATATTGGTACAGGTACAAGATGAGCAAAAACTTTGCAACATTTAAAAAATGTTGTGCCAGAGTTCTGGAGAAAATGGTTTGATGGATTGGCCACATTGTATTTTCCATGATTATTTTTGGACATTTGTCATGATTTTCTGCAGAAAGCTGCTGATGGTGTTACAATGTACAGTAATTATCCCTCATTTACATTTCCTCATCTAGTTGATATATCCATAAACCCAACATTAACTCCTGCACACGCCTGGATGCTAGTGGCGACGCATTTTGTCCTCCTCGCGGATTGATTACACTTTATCAAAGGTGGCGATTTGCAATGGAAATGTAATTGAGGAGCAAATCAGGGAATGAATCCGCTCTAATGAAGTTACTCACAACATCTCCACCGCGCCAATGTCTCACAATCAAATGCCGTCTCTAATTAAAATTAACATTTATGTAAAAGTAATATTTTCTACAAAGTCGTCACAGTGATTTAATCAATTAGTCGCCGCTCTCTAAAATTCCTGCTTTCTATAGATCTGTGAAATTGTCTGTGATTTGTTACACTGGGACCTAATACTGATACTAAATGGTAACCATATTGCGTGCCATACACCCAACAATCGATCACCGCTTCCCAGTTTAGTTGTAAACCCTCTCCTCAAATACTCTGTGCTTCCTGATTTCTTGAAATCCCATCCACTATGCTGTAACATCTGGACGCTGCGAATGTACATAGCACACAACCCACAGCGTTTACTGACCATGGGAACATACTCTTATAGGTATAGGGGATGCAGTCTCACCAGGGCCCCCGAGCCTAAACGGACCCCAAAGCTCTCAATACTATTGAACACCGATGCTAGTTAAGGATCGGTTGACTAGGGCCCATTGCTTTCAGTTTATACCACTTAGCCTGCCCCTAGTAAAGTAACATAAGAATGTATTATCCATTGTCCCATAAAAGATCCATAGATTTTTGAAATACTCTGTGCTGCTAGAAGATCTTGCATCTTCCACTACAGTATGTGGATTGCCCCGTCAGGACATCGGGGTACTCGGTACGGGGTCCTTCGGATCTCAGGGGGATGTCACGGTGGCTGACCTGGTCCATGGCCCTGGGACGTCCGTGTAAAAGGGAAAGGTCTTTAAAGGGGAAAAGTTTGTGACGCCACCTGTGGTATTCGGTCAGGGTGACCGACGCTGCTTTAAGGGGTCCGCTGGGGTGATGTTATGTCAGCTAGATGGTATACCTTCCCACAGGTAAAGTATGTCCCCAGGGCTTCCCAATGTGTAGATGGTAGGATGGTGAGAGGCGCAGTGAAGAACGAGGACACAAGGTTGCAGTCTCTTTACCTTTACTGAAGGTTTCAGCATCCACAGTCCAGGGCACCAGATCACAGGGCAGGCAGAGTCCTGCCGGTCTGAAGGCAACTGCAGAGTCCCCTTATCCAGATAGAAATCAGTAGCCTTCCTCTAGCGCTGCGATGTTGTAGTCCCTTACTGCCTATGGCTTCACATAAGGTCCTCACAGATGTTGTAGATGTTATGTTTCTCTCTCTGTCCCCCAGATGGATAGGACAAACCCGTATGACTGGTGGCTTGAGGCGTTTTACAGGGACTCTATCATGCCCCAGCCTCTAAGGGGTGCCTCTTTGCCTTCTGGGTGTAGGGGCGGACAGGTAACATGAAATTAGCTGTCCTGCCAGTCTCTGGAGCAAGGCATAAAGGATCGTTGCTCCCTCGGTGTTCCGGTAACGGGATCCTGCGTCTCAGAAGGAGGCAGCCTGTGTAGGACAGAATTCCTCTGATATCCACTCCTTTGCTATGACTTCTTCACCCTCTCTACAATACAGTTCTTCTTCAGTGTCTCTTTCTAGAAGCTGCCGCACTTAGGGCAGGCACAGCTCCGTGTCCTTCTGTCTCGATCTCTGACAGGATCCCACCCCTGTCAGGGACCAACTACCTGAGCAAAACTCAGCCAGCAACTAACTAACTTCCTCCCCAGGCAACCAGTTTTACCTAAGTGTCAGGAGTGCCCTAATAAATAGGAGCAGAGCTCCCCCTGGTGGCCTGGAGTACGAAATGTGTTGCATGTTTGTGATACCTGGATTCAGTTGTCCTTCTTTGCCTCCAAACGTAATATCACCCCCCCCCCCATAGGAGATTGACATTACGGCAACGACCAGGACCCTGGGGCACTGCACATGTACAGTAACTCCTACTTTGTGACTGCTCTTTAACTTTCTATTCTTCCCATGATGACATTGTTGCTTGCAGCTCCATCCACACTAGTATGATCAGCAGCAGCACACTTCTCTTCTAAAATACTCTATGCTGCCGGGAAACCCATCTCCTTGCGCTATGTAACTTCTAGTCTAAGCTGAGCTGGAGTCCTAGGGTCTAATTCATCATTGGTGGGGGTTTTTTTTTAAGCCATATTCTTCAAAATGTGAATTTTGTGCAAAATCAAAATTGCTCTTTCGGCTTGACTCATTTTCATTTTTTATGCTGCATTTTTATGAAGTTATATAGTTACGTAGGTTGAATAAAGACCTCAGTCCATCAAGTTCAACCTTTCTCCACCAATTGTACATTTCGTCAGTAGTTTAACTATGACTAGTAGGGTTGAGCGAAACGGATCGGACAATTTCAAAAGTCGCCGACTTTTGGCAAAGTCGGGTTTCATGAAACCTGACCCGATCCTAGTGTGGATGAACTCGAGCCTGGGGGGCGTGGCCACCTAGACGAGAGGGGAAGACGTGCCTAAAGAGTGCTCCTGCTAAGACCGGAGAAAATCAAAGGTCTGGCGGTTTTAAAAAGAAAAAAAAGAGCCCAAGTGTGTGCCCTGACGATAACTGTGCATCGCGGCACCATAAGAGAGATTGGAGAGGAGCCGGGGACCTGTGCCGACCCAAAGAGCCTGCGAGGCAGTGAAGGAGTGAAGACAGGCGCCATCTTTAATAATAGAGGGGCAGCTACTGGCGGGGAAACTGGTCCGGAGAGAGAAGCCGCAAAGGTAACAGCGGCGCCCAGACGAATAACGTGGCCTGACTGTACTGCCCGAACACCCCCGGTGCTGCGGATCACTTGCTGGGGCTCGAGCCACTCCGAGCGGCTGCGGGGAGCTGCAGAGGAGCGCGCTTGACCTGCGCACACGCGCCTGATTGAGACTCTGCTTTGAGAGAGAGAGGAGTCGCCGGAGAGCTGTGTGGTGACTCCTGGCTATAGCGGTGAGTCGGGCACTTACTGGACTTGGCCGTTATCTGCTGGGGACCCGGGTCCGGCGCTGGGGGTGCGGGCGGGAGCCCCCCTTCTTCCCGAGCCGCCACCATCTTGAAAACTAGGCAACATCACAAGGCAGAAGGAGCACACTGGGCACAACCGCCTGCAAGCGGTTAATTGTCACAGCCCTGTCAGACAGTACAAGCAGCACTGATCTCTCTCTTGGATCAGGAGAAGGAGCTCTGCTCATTACACCTCATAACACACTGAGGTGGGCCAGTCTGGAGGTTGGGAATCTCGTGTAGATAGTTCATCAATCCCCCCCCCCTGACATCAGGTCCAGATCAGCTCTCTGAGCTAACCAGCTGCTAGGGTACATTTTTACTGCTATAAAACAAATAAAATGATGTGCTGAGCCAGCCAAACAGCCAGCAGAGAGAGATTTATATTTTCTTTACAATATATTGAACCTCACCAAAGACATGGGGAAAACAGGAACTAAAACCCCAAAAGTATCATCTAAAACCTCTAAGTCGGTAACACAAGCCGATGTAGATAACTTCTTAAAAAAGCAAACAACATTCCCAGATCATAACAAAGATGCAAAACAATTTGACTCTCAAATGGAGGAAGAAACAGACTCAGATCTAGAGAGTGACTCAGATAGAGGTAGCACTGCAAGAGAGAAACTGGTGACCCGTTCTTTCATCAAAAGAATCCTGGCACAAGCTATGGAGCCCATAGGCAGAGAGTTAGCAGAGATAAAACAAGACCTAACGCAACAAGGCCACAGAATTGAATCAGTTGAAAACTTCCAAACAACTTTGTCACAACAGACCAATAACATACTGGACTGCCTTAAGGAACATGAAACCCAAATTCACTCTATCCATTCCACCTTAGAAGACCACGAAAATCGTGAGAGGCGGAATAATATTCGTATTAAAGGTATGCCGGAATCAGTGGCTTTTGAAGCATTAAACAAAGCTTTGACTGAGATCTTTAACAAACTTTTACTAGAAAACGATCCGCATGACATAGAGATCATCAGAATACATAGATCTCTCCGCCCCAAACCCAGGCAGGGCGATCCCCCGCGGGATGTAATCTGCCGCTTCCTAGATTTCAGAACAAAGGATTTGATCCTACGCAGAGCACGGGAAGCACAAGAAGTTAAATACGAAGATTCTCAAATAAGACTCTTCCAAGATTTATCTGCCACTACCCTCAAAAAACGCAGACTCTTAAAACCATTTACAGAGGCTCTTTTCCAAAAAGGTCATCACTTCCGTTGGCTATTTCCGTTCGGGATATTTATAACTGCGGGTGACAGGAAATTTCAAGCTAGATCATCCTCGGAGATCAAGGAGGTATGCAAGGCTTTAGACATTTCCATGGAATCAGATCCCGACCTAGAATCCTTTCATGTGGCCTCCCATCTGCCTCCACTGACGAGTCCAACTCCGTGGCAACTAGCTGGAACCCCGAAGTCACAGAGACAGAGGAGGAAAGCCACCAAATCTCCGTCTTCAAAAGGTGATGGAGAAGAGATGGGATGAAGGAATCCCCTTCGATGATCTCATCACATTAAGATAGTCCACTTGTAGGACTTAATTCCCTTGTCTGAACACCAATCCGGAAACCACTCAAGAATTGTTTGTTAAAATAGAATATGTTCTTCTCTTTCTTTGTTGTCTCTCTCTTTTGCAGTTTTTGGATTGGTCCGAGGTGATAAAATGTACTACTATGTTCTCTCTCAGGCTGGCATAAACTATGTGCTAGTCCATGATTCTTGTTAATTGGTTAATGTATAATTTGTTTCCTGTACAATTTAACCTAATTTTCTCTTTCTACTCTTTCTCATTTCTCAACCTCTACCCCTTCCTCTACCTCCTCCTCCGTTGTCCCCCTCCTGGCATCATGAGTCTCCTAGAATCCTGGCAGACCTGCAGACGTCGCCCTTTGATTCCAAAACCAAACCGTCACCAATAGCTACACAGGATAAGGTAATCACATTCGCCTCCCTCAATGTAAACGGGTTTAATTCACCAATACTAAGGTGGCACACACTAGACCATCTCAAAAAACAAAAAGCTGACATTTTAATGATCCAAGAAACTCACTTTAAACCCGAAAAATTACCCAATTTTGAAAACAACTACTATGGTACCTGGTTTCATGCTACTACAACGCAAGTGGGCTCTAGGGGGGTGTCAATAGCAATAGCTAGAGGAATACCCTTCCAGGCTCATAAAACTTTGGAAGACCCCTGTGGTCGATATATATTGGTTAAAGGCCTACTCGCTGGGAATCTAATAACTATATGTAGCCTATACGCCCCAAATAGAAGACATCTGAGATGGATACTAAAAACACTCAGATTAATTGAAAACTTTAGAGAAGGAACCTTAATCATAGGGGGAGATCTGAATATTGCGCTGGAGCCACTGTTGGACTCTACAGCGAGGAAAAGTACAATATCCATTAAAGACCTTTGTAGAATTAAGACTCAACTTTGCGCTATGCAGACGCTAGACGTCTGGAGATATCTACACCCGACTGTACGAGACTATTCCTATTACTCTCATCCCCATAAGACATACCATCGACTGGACTACATATTTATCCCCAGACAGCTCCTCCCTAATGCCCGAAGTGCTAACATCCTTCCCAACATACATTCGGATCACTCAATAGTCACAGTACAAATTACACTATCAAAACCCTTCAAAATCGACAGAATGTGGCAACTCAACGAGTCAGTACTAACTTGCCCAAAAGTATGTGCACGTATTACCAAAGCCATCACACAATATTTTGAATTGAACGACACAGGGGAACTGCCGTCTCCAATAGTTTGGGAAGCACATAAATCGGTTATCAGGGGGGAACTTATTTCGATCACTTCGTACATAAACAAAAAGAAGCAACAGGAAATAGCAGAGCTTTATAATGAAATACACTTACTGGAAAAACATAACAAGAAACAAACGAGTGCGCAGGTGTTATCCTCTTTAACGATAAAACGACAGAAGCTGAAAGATATATTAAACAAAAAATCAGCAAAATGGTACGCCTCATGGCGTACTAAGATGTTTGTGCACGGTGACAAGGCTTCCAAACTTATGCTCTCTCGAATAAGACGCAGACAGGCTCGCACCTACATACATGCTATTAAAAAACCCAACGGGCAGAGCACCCACAACCACTCACAAATAGAGTCAGAATTCTTAAATTACTTTAGGCAGTTATACAATTTGCGCCCCAGAGAGTCTATTGCAGGAAACCTGGAGAGGAGGCACGATATTAGAGCCTTTCTGTCGCGTCTGAGCCTACCAAAACTTACAGAAACGCAGCAGCACCAACTGATTAGACCCTTTAGCCTAAAGGAGCTCCAGTCCACTCTGTCGGGAAGCCAGTGTGACGCCCAGGAGACCGGGATACCCAGCACCGGACCAATGGAGTCTGTCTCTTGAGGGGGATGTCACGGGTGGCTTGACCCGGTGCTGTGGCCTCAGGCAATGCACAGTGTAAGGGGTATCATGAGGGGACAGGCACTTACTTGATCAGCAGCAGGTTCTCCCAGCGGTGACGATCTCGATCCTGGATAGATGGCTATTGTCCAAATGAAAGACTGAGGCACTGAAACGTTTAACCAGTTTACTTTAACATAAAAGGATTTACAACCAGTCCTGTCACCGGAGTCTGTATGGGAACTCTGAGTTACTTTGACCCTGCCGGGGTCTTCGCCTCTTATTGTGCGCAATTTCTGTGTGGCCCTGCTGCTGTATGTGAACTGGCTGCCGGCCCAATCTGTCCCCTCCGGGTCCTGGTTCGACGGGCAACCCGAGTCCTTTTATCGGTTTACCCCCTCTGGGAGTACCGCTGAACTCTGTGTCTGTTGCTGCGTCCGGCCCTAGTGAAGCTGATATCACCTCACGTTTTTCCGGTTGCTGTATTATATATAATGAATACAGCCATGGATCCGGTATCCGTCTTTGCGCCTGTTCTGGGTAGTGATTAATGCTACCCGGTTCTCACAATGTCCCTTTTCTCTATCCCTCTTCTCCTCAGGCCGGTGATTTAGGCCTGGTAACAGTCACAGGGCTGTTAGAGATTCAACTGTATGACCTCTCACTATCAGCTCCTTGGCCCAACTGCCATTTCTTCTCTCAGACCAGAATGGATCAAGGGGAGTCTCTGGAGCTCCCCCTTCTGGCCGGAGGTGGTAGTGCAGTCTTGCTATTTTAGTATTTGTACTTACTGTCAGTAACTATTTTTGTGGCAAATACCCCTAGGGGTGCCACATTCCCCCTTAGTTAAGAACAGTACTCCGGGACTGTGGGACAATAACATTTTGAAATAACAATTAATATGTACAGAGTCTTAAAAATGAAAAGTTACAACAACCACTCAAGGAAACAAAAATAGAGTTCTGTAAAAAGTCACTTCAAATAGCGTCCATTAATACAGTTCTATCCTTGAAGGTATTAGGAACGGCACTGTACTTAGTGTCCAGGAATTTAGTTCCATTTTTCCAACGGCGTTATCAATATAAAGTCTAAAGAAAGTTCAAAAAGAGCAAAAAGCAAAGTTCAAAAAGCAGTCTTTCCGGAGCTTTGATTTAGTGCCTCCGGGCTGATAACAAGTTCAAGAATATGCAAGAAGTTCATACAGACAAGTCTCTGTAGGCACTGGGCTTAAACGTTGCAGACTGATAGCAATGACTATACTACATTTTCTGTTTAACTATATACGGCATAACATATATACAATTCACATTATGAGCTTTATAGTTGGTAATCTGCATACCTGGCCGGTAATTGACCCTGGGTACTACGCTGTGATCTACGTAATAGCGGTGTCTCTTCATGTGGTGTACTACTGTCTACTGCGGATGTAGTATCTGCCCGCTCTGCTAAAGATAATTCCACGACTATGGAGTTGGCAAGTCCACCGTGAATGGGATTACTCTGACCAGGAATCTGTTCTTCCTGGCCTGGAACCTCCTGTAGTACGGGGTCAGCCTCTTCCTGTCTTGGGACTTCTGGTATTGGGTTCGGTGTTGGGTAAAAGGCCACCATGGGAACCACTACTGCACCATGGTATGTTAGTAGGGTTTTGGGAAAGTCTCCTATACAGGTGTGATACACTTCCTCTTCTTTTTCCTTTACTGGTTGAACCTGTATGGGTTGAATAACTTCTGGTTCTGGCTGGACAACGTCTGGCTCTTTCAATGCTTCCGGACATAATTTAAGATTGTCTCTTGACACTAGTACAGATGTTAAGCCTCCGTTTTTTCTAATGAGACACATTTTAGGATTATCCACTCTTGTTGGTAAAACTGTGTAGGGTACGGCTTCCCACTGATTGTCCAGTTTATTGGTTCGACGATTTCTCTTGAGCACTTGGTCACCCGGTCTTAATGGGGTCGCTAGAGCATTCTGGTTGAAAGTTCGCTCTTGTCTTTCTCTAGTTTGCTGAAGGCTTCTTTCCACACTCTCTTGCACTTGGCGATACTGCTTTTGCCGTATGATATCCCAATTGGAGTCTTGAACTTCTGCGTCTGGTTTCAGAATTCCCATTTCTAGATCGATTGGTAATTGGCCGGGTCTTGCACGCATAAGGTAAGCTGGGGTGCAGTTGGTGGAGCTCACCGGGACATGATTATACAGATCCACCAAGTCAGGCAATTTCTCTGGCCATTGATTCCTTTCTGTCTCAGGTAAAGTCTTTAGTAGGTCTATTACAATATGGTTCATCTTCTCGCATAAGCCGTTTGTTTGTGGATGATAGGCCGTCGTCCGGATCTTTTTGCAACCATACATATTACAGAATTCTCTGAAGATCTCTGATTCAAAGGCTGTACCTTGGTCGGTGAGAACCTGTTCCGGATATCCATGGGGTCTACAAAAGTACGTTTGGAACGCTTTGGCTGCTGTTTTTGCTGTCAGATCTTTTACGGGTACTACTACCAAGAAACGTGAATAATGGTCCACGATGGTCAAGGCATAGACATAGCCGGACCAGCTTGGTGTCAACTTCACGTGGTCCATGGCTACAAGTTCAAGTGGTTGTTTGGTGATTATGGGCTGCAGTGGTGCTCTTTCGTTCTTTTGATCGTTTCTTCTGAGGTTGCACGGGCCACAATTTCTGCACCACTGTTCGATTGATTTTCTCATCCCGACCCAATAAAATCTTTCTCTTAGAAGTAC
The DNA here is from genome assembly GCF_032444005.1 of Ranitomeya imitator. NCBI lineage: Eukaryota > Metazoa > Chordata > Amphibia > Anura > Dendrobatidae > Ranitomeya > Ranitomeya imitator. The sequence goes on along the minus strand of NC_091282.1, from coordinate 788,958,196 downwards.
TTCTAACTTTTTCCAACCGAAGTGACCAGCACCATTATGGTAAGCTTCGAGGACCATCTTCACATCTTGTTTAGGCACAATAATCTGCCAAACCAATTCATGTGTTTTCGGATTGGTGTATCTTCTACAGAGCTTCCCTTGATACAGGAACATTTTGCCTCTCTCTTTCCAGAGTTGATGCGTCTCTTCTGGGGCATCCTCATAGGGATATGCACTTTGCTCAGTCAACAGTTCCTTCACCAACTTCACAGCCGGATTGCTGTCTTGGGTGTCAGCCCATCTATGGTGTGCTAACGGATTAAAATTCACCTCTTGTTGTTTCTGATAGGTACTTGACTGATGATGTTTTGCCTTGGGACGATGGAAGGCTGGTAGTTCAATTTCTTCAAGCTCCCCCGTTTCCTCTTCTACATCTCTCAAGTGTGGCATCCGGGATAGGGCATCGGCATTTCCATTCTTGCGACCTGCTCGATACTTGATTATGAAGTTGTAATTAGATAACCGGGCTATCCATCGCTGTTCTAACGCACCTAATTTGGCTGTGTCCAGGTGGGTCAACGGATTGTTGTCAGTATAGACAATAAATTCTGCAGCGGCCAGATAGTGTTTGAAACGCTCTGTCACAGCCCAAACTACTGCCAGTAGTTCCAATTTGAAGGAGCTGTAATTTTCTGAATTTCTTTCAGTAGGCCGGAGCTGTCTACTTGCAAAGGCGATGACTTTCTCCCGACCTTCTTGCTTTTGTGACAGCACCGCTCCTAGTCCCACATTACTGGCATCGGTGTAGAGGATGAAAGGTTTATGGTAATCTGGGTATGCCAGAACCTCTTTTCCGGTTAGTGCCTTCTTTAGTTGTTCAAAGGAGTCTTCCCTTTCGTCGTTCCACTGAAAAGGAGGGTTTCGGTTTGAAGGTTTCTTCGTCTGCCCTACCAAGGTGTCTTGCAAGGGTGCTGCCAACTTGGTAAATCCTTTTATAAATCTGCGATAGTAACCCACCAATCCCAGGAATTGTCTCACTTCTTTTGCGCTGGTAGGTCTTGGCCAATCCCTTATGGCGCTTATTTTCTCGGGATCTGGTGCTACTCCCTCCGAACTCACGATGTGTCCCAGGTACTGTACCTTTGGCTT